>NW_011489446.1:2233-4263 GCF_000754665.1 Bison bison bison | reverse complement strand
CTTCTTTTCACAGCTATTTGTAAGGCCTCCCCAGACAGCCATTTTGCTTTTTTGCACTTCTTTTCCATGGGGATGGTCTTGATCCCTGTCTCCTATACCATGTCATGAACCTCAGTCCATAGTTCATCAGGCAGTCCATCAGATCTAGGCCCTTGAATCTATTTCTCACTTCCACTGTATAATCATAAGGGATTTGATTTAGGTCATACCTGAATGGCCTAGTGGTTTACCCTAATTTCTTCAATTTAAGTCTGAGTTTGTCAATAAGGAGCTCATGATTTGAGCCACAGTCAGTTCTCACTCTTGTTTTTGCTGACTGTATAGAGCTTCTCCATCTGTGGCTGCAAAGAATATAATCAATCTGATTTTGGTGTTGACCATCTGGTGATGTCCATGTATAGAGTCTTCTCTTGTGTTGTTGGAAGAGGGTGTTTTCTATGACCAGTGTGTTCTCTTGGCAAAATTCTGTTAGCTTTTGCCCTGCTTCATTCCGTATTCCAAAGCCAAATTTGCCTGTTACTCTAGGTGTTTCTTAACTTCCTACTTTTGCATTCCAGTCCCCTATAATGAAAAAGACATCTTTTTTGGGTGTTAGTTCTAGAATGTCTTGTAGGTCTTCATAGAACCATTCAAATTCAGCTTCTTCAGTATTACTCGTTAGTAGTTTCATTGTCTTGACAAAGAGTGCTTGTATCTGGGTGGCAGTTTGCTCAACTGGGTAATCCATAGGCTCCTCAATTTTCTCTCTCAGTGTATTTGTCCATCATAAACTCATTTGCCAGAGAGTGTTTTCAATCTCACCTACTTTCCACTCTAAAGTCATCATAAGCCATCTGAATCCAGATGACAAATTATTTAAATATTCTTAACTTATTGCTTTTCAGACACTAAGTCTCTGAAAAGACATTGTTTTCCCTTCTACAGTAAGTTGATAAACTTAGTTCTAGGTGGTCAACAGCTTTTTTTTTTTTTTTTTTAGTGGACTTGTAGTTGATTTAAAATATTTCCATAGTGATACACAGATATGTTCCAATAAAAGTTATCATAGAAGATTGTCTATTTTCCCTGTGCTGAATGATATATACTTGTAGCAGATATATTTTATAAATAGTAGTGTGTACCTCTTATCTCCATACCCCTAACTTGTCCATTCTCTCTCCCAGCTCATAACCACTAACTTGTTCCCTATATCTGTGAGCTTTTTTCTGTTTTGTTATATTTATTCTTCTTTCTTTCTAAAAATTCCACATATAAGTGGTAACATATAGCATTTGTCTTTATCTGACTTATTTCACTTAGCAAAATACCCTCTAGAGTCATACATGTTGCAAATTGCAAAATTTCCATTATTTGTATGGCTGAGTAGCATTTTACTGTTCTTATTTATCAATTCATCTGTTGGTGGATAATTAGTTTCCTCACATATTTTGGCTATTATAAATAATGCTGCTATGAACAATGCAGTGAGTATATTTTTTGAATGAGTGGTTCTGTTTTCTTTGGATATCTACCCAGGAGTAGAATTGCTGTATCAAATGGTAGTTCAATTTTCAGTTTTTCTGAGGAATATTCATTCTGTAGTGGCTACACAAATTTACATTTCCACTAATATTATACATGAGATTTCTTTTCTCCACATTCTCTCCAACATTTGTTATTTGTGTTCTATTTGGTGATATTTATTCAGACAGTTAGGTGATATCTGAATTTGATTTTGATGTGCATTTCTCTATTGATCAGTGATACTGAGCATCTTTTATGTGCCTGCTGAGTATCTGTGTGCCTTCCTTGGGAGAAAATTTGTTAAAGCTATTTGACTTTCTTTACTTGGTTTATTTGATTTTTTTGATATTGAGTTGTATCAGTTATTCACATACTTAAAATATTACTCCTTATTGGTCATATCAATTGAAAATACTTTCTTCCATATGATGGAGTTTTTTGTTGGTTGGTTGGTTGGGTGGTTTGCTGATAGTATCTGTTGTACAGTAGTTTTAAGTTTAATTAGATTCCTTTTTTTTTTTTTTTTT
>NW_011489446.1:0-406 GCF_000754665.1 Bison bison bison | reverse complement strand
TGGATCGCAGCCATCTGACTGGATGAATGGTACCTATTGTGGTTTGATTTGCATTTCTCTGATAATGAGTGATGTTGAGCATCTTTTCATGTGTTTGTTAGCCATCTGTATGTCTTCTTTGGAGAAATGTCTATTTAGTTCTTTGGCCCATGTTTTGATTGGGTCATTTATTTTCTGGAATTGAGCTGCAGGAGTTGCTTGTATATTTTTGAGATTAGTTGTTTGTCAGTTGCTTCATTTGCTATTATTTTCTCCCATTCTGAAGGCTGTCTTTTCACCTTGCTTATAGTTTCTTTTGTTGTGCAGAACCTTTTAATTTTAATTAGATCCTATTTGTTTATTTTTGCTTTTATTTCCAATATTCTGGGAGGTGGGTCATAGAGGATCCTGCTGTGATGTATGTCAG
>NW_011489445.1:3904-5348 GCF_000754665.1 Bison bison bison | reverse complement strand
GTCTGCTTTCTGCCCTGACACAAAGGGGATGGTGGAGGACACTTTTTTTTGTTTTTAAGGCTCACTTGTTCAGTCGCTCTGTGGGGAGGGAGGGAGGGATGCTGCAAACAAATAACACTGGCGTGTGCTCGCAGTACCTCAGCCACACTGGGCCTGCCCCCACTCACAGCACGTGTAGCCTACCTGCCCACACTGCTAAGGCTCTAGGTTGCTCCGCAGGGAACCATCCGTGGCCGGCCCTGGGCTGCCTGCACCTCCCAGGTCCAAGCCGCTCAGGTTCTGGCACTCGGGTAGTCCTCAGAGGCGCAGACTCGGTTGGGCCTGCGTTTTGTGCCCTTCCCAGGTCCAAGCAGCTCAGGTGATGAGGTGTTTGGCAAGCACGATTGCTGCGACTTATCACCTCCCCGCTTCTCGGTTATCTAGGTGTACAACCGGCGCACCTTCTCAGGCAGATGTTGACCGTCCAGATCCCCAAGAAGTTTTAGTTAGCAAAGGAGCCTGCTTACAGTTTTATAGATAATGTCTCTCTGGGGCTGCGATTGCCCCCTTCTGGCTCTGGCTGCCTGTCACTGGAGGGGGATGGTCTGCAGCCTGCTATCTCTGTTCAGTCCTTTGTTCAGTGCGCGGGCCTGGTGGTGTCTTAGGTTAAGGCTGGCTTTTCGCATGGTAGATATCCCACAGTCTGGTTTGCTAGCCCAGATTATTTCACTCAGATAGCACTCAGGGTATTCGGGCCAGATCCTTACTCTATGCGATGCAGCCCGCGCATCGCCTCCCTGCCCAGCCCCCGCTTGCTAGTGGCGTGTGCAGGTGTTTGCGCTGCTTCTCTGCTGGGGGAGTTACCATAGGGCTTGCAATCTGTGGGTTTTAATTGTTTATTTTTCCTCCCTGTTATGTTGCCCTCTGTGCTTCCAAGGCTCGGCACAGATTCGTCAGTAAGAAGGTTTCCTGGTGTTTGGAAACTTCTCTCTTTTTAAGACTCCCTTCCCCGGATGGAACTCCATTCCTCCCTCTTTTGTTTCTTTTTTTTGTCTTTTATATTTTTTCCTACCTCCTTTCGAAGACTTGGGTTGATTTTCTGGGTGCCTGATGTCCTCTGCCAGCATTCAGAAGTTGTTTTGTGGAATTTACTCAGCGTTTAAATGTTCTTTTGATGAATTTGTGGGGGAGAAAGTGTTCTCCCCGTCCTACTCCTCTGCCATCTTAGCTCCTCCTCCCAGCAATCTTGATTCCAGCTTGTGCTTCATCCAGCCCAGAGTTTCTCATGATGTACTCTGCATATAAGTTAAATAAGCAGGGTGACAATATACAGCCTTGACGTACTCCTTTTCCTATTTGGAACCAGTCTGTTGTTCCATGTCCAGTTCTAACTGTTGCTTCCTGACCTGCATACAAATTTCTCAAGAGGCAGATCAGGTGGTCTGGTATTTCCATCTCTTTTCAG
>NW_011489445.1:0-406 GCF_000754665.1 Bison bison bison | reverse complement strand
AAAGGAGAAAAGGAAAGATATAAGCATCTGAATGCAGAGTTCCAAAGAATAGCAAGAAGAGATAAGAAAGCCTTCCTCAGTGATCAATGCAAAGAAATAGAGGAAAACAACAGAATGGGAAAGACTAGAGATCTCTTCAAGAAAATTAGAGATACAAAGGGAACATTTCATGCAAATATGGGCTCAATAAAGGACAGAATGGTATAGATCTAACAGAAGCAGAAGATATTAAGAAGAGGTGGCAAGAATACACAGAAGAACTGTACAAAAACGATCTTCACGACCAAGATAATCACGATGGTGTGATCACTCACCTAGAGCCAGACATCCTGGAATGTGAAGTCAAGTGGGCCTTAGGAACCATCACTATGAACAAAGCTAGTAGAGGTAATGGAATTCCAGTTGA
>NW_011489444.1:14103-15326 GCF_000754665.1 Bison bison bison | reverse complement strand
GTGACCCCATGGACTGCAGCACACCAGGCCTCCCTGTCCATCACCGACTCCTAGAGTTTGCTCAAACTCGTGTCCATTGAGTTGATGATGCCATCCAACCATCTCATCCTCTGTCATCCCTTTCTCAGCATCAGAGTCTTTTTCAAAGGGTCAGCTCTTTGCTTCAGGTGGCCTTCAGTCCTGGAGCTTCAGCATCAGTCCTTCCAATGAATATTCAGGGTTGATTTCCTTTAGAATTGACTGGTTTGACCTCCTTTGCTGTCTGAGGGACTCTCAAGAGTCTTCTTTAGCACCACGGTTTGAAAGCATCCATTTTTTAGTGCTCAGCCTTCTTTATGGTCCAACTCTCACATCCATACATGATACTGGAAAAACAATAGCTTTGACTATATAGACCCTTGTCGGCAAAGTGGTGTCTCTGCTTTTTAATATGCTGTTTAGGTTTGCCATAGCTTTTCTTCCAAAGAGCAAGCGTCTTATAATTTCATAGCTGCAGTCACCATCTGCAGTGATTTTGGAGCCCAAGGAAAGAAAGTCTCTCACTGTTTCCATTGTTTCCCCATCTATTTGCCAAGAAGTGAAGGGACCAGATGCCAAGATCTTCATTTTTTGAATTGTTGAGTTTTAAGCCAGCTTTTTCACATATATATATCATACTCCATAAGAAGATTTCTAAAGCAAAGTCCATATCCATACACACACCTAAAATACGACATATATGCTGCTTAGTCAGTCATGTCTGAGTCTTTGCGACCCCATGGACTATAGTCTTCTAAGCTCCTCTATTCATGGGATTCTCTAGGCAAGAATCCTGGAGTGGGTTGCCATTCCCTTTACCAGGGAATATTCCCAATCCAGGGATCGAACCAGGTCTCCTGCACTACAGGTAGATTCTTTACCATCTGACCCACCAGGGAATCCAAAAATATGACATACATAGTTTTTTATTTCAGTGAGAAAAAGAGAATGTATGTAATAGATGATGCTACTATGAGTACATAATTACCTTGTTAACATAAAATTGGACTTAGAAAGAAAAGTCATTATAACAGTTCTTTTAAAACAGGCTTAAGAGAATATGTGCAGAACAAGTTACAGACACTTGTTTTAAAAGCAACACATGAAAAACAAAAATTATAAAGATATATAAAAGTGGATTTGATCATGTAAAACTGTATTTACTTGAGATTTGGTTGCTTAAATAATGAAAAAGGCAAATATTA
>NW_011489444.1:9415-12685 GCF_000754665.1 Bison bison bison | reverse complement strand
CATCGAAGTGCTGGCATTCAGAGTTGAGTGGGTGAGGAATGTTGACATACTTCAGGATCCCACTTTGAACTCTGGAAACTGAAAATGGATGAGAAAGATTTATTTAACCTTATGACACATTTGCATAAGGCTTTCTAAAACTGCCTGCCCCTCCCTCTCCTGCCCCAGGCACACATACACATACTCATTCTAGTATCTATGCCGTAGTCATCCCTTGCCTTGGAGCGTTTCCTATAGCTGTCCACAAAGCTCTGATTCTCTCTTTAAATTATTTTCCCATTTTCCTAAACCCTGTTTTTCACTGTAGTTTTTTTCCTAACTTGCTCCCTCCTTTAACGGAAAACACCCATAAGGGGGTCTATACTCCCATGCGCACGTTTTCTTTTTTTCTTTTTTAAATATATTTGTCTATGCAGGATCTTAGTTGCAGCATGTGGGATCTAGTTCTCTGACCAGGGATTGAACCCCAGGCTCCCTGCATTGTGAGTATGGAGTGTTAGCCACTGGACCAACAGGGAAGTCCCTAAACATGTATTCTACTCCTCCCAGGCCCAGGCAATCTGACTTCTGTGCTGCCTCAACACACATTTCAATTCACTTTAACTGCTCTCATTAGTCATCCATTACTCCTTTGTTACTAAATTTAGGGGCACTTACATTTCCTAAACTGATGTATTTCTCAATGAGCTTTGGCTCTTATGAAACACTTTTTCCTTTTCTTTTTAATTCTACCTCTCAGAAATTATATTAGTTCTCCATGCTCTTTCCCATCCAATTTATACACTGGTATTTTTGAGAATCTTTCTTTGGCTATTTCCTTTTTCCTCAGTGACATTCCTCCAGACTTCAACTAAATTTTATAAATTGATGAATCAAAAATATATACTCAGATCATTCTATATTTAGCTCACCCAAATCTCTACTTGGATGTCATAAGCATTATTCAAATAATCCAAATCAGATCTTAACAAATGTATTCACATACAAAATATTAAATTGTACTTGGTTCTTATACTGCAAACAAAAATCAACTCACAAAGGTTTAGAGATTTAAACATAAGACCTGAAACTACTAAATGAAAATATAAGGGGAAAGCTTCATGACATAGTAATTGGTGATAGTTTCTTGAGTATGACACTGAAAGCACATGTGACAAAAGCAAAATTGAAAAGCAGCATTAAAAACTGAAAAACTCCCGTGTAGTGAAGGAAGCAATCAGTGGAGTAGAAAGGTAACCTATAAAATGGAAGAGGGTATTTTTAAACCATATATCTGATATATCTAATATCTAAAATACATAAAGAGTTTCTACAGCTCAATAGAAAAAAAGGAATAACTCCATTTTAAAAACACGAAATGAGTCTCTCAAGATTACATACAAATGGTCAACAGGTTCATGAAAAGATACTCAACATCAGTAATAATCAAGGAAATGTAAATAAAATCTTAATTATATAATAACCTTACACTTGTTAAGTTGACTATAATTTTTTTTAAAAAAAGATAGGGTTGGCAAGGATATGAAGAAATTGAAAACCTTGTATACTGTTACTGGGAATGTGAAATGGTACAGTCACCAAGGAAAACAGTACAGTGTTCCTCAAAAAATTAAAAATGAAATTGCTAAATGATCCATAAATCTGTTTATGGGTATATATTAAAAAATATTGAGATGAGAATCTCAAAAGATATCTGAACCCCCATGTTCATTGAAGCACTATTCACAATAGTCAATGTATGGAAAAAAACCTAAATGCCAATCTGTGGATAAATGAATAAAGAAAATATGGTAAACACGCAAGGAAGGCTGTTTCTGTTGTTGTTATTTAGTCACTGAGTCGTGTCTGACTTTTTGCAATCCCATGGACTGTAGCCTGACAGGTTCCTCTGTCCATGGGTTTTCCCAGGCAAGAATACTGAAGCAGGTAACCATTTCCTTCTCCAGGGGATTTTCTTGATGCAGGGATGGAAACTTGTGTCCTCTGCATTAGCAGGGAGATTTTTTTTTAACCACTGAGTCACTAGGGAAGCCCACAAGGAAGGTTATTCAGCCTTAGGAATGAAGGATGGCTTGCTATATACAACATGGATGGACCTGGAGACAGTATGCTAAGTGAAATAAGCCTGTCACAGAAGGACAAATACTGCATGAGTCCACTTATACGAAGTATATAAGTAGTCAAACTCATAGAAACAAAGAGGAGAATGATACTTGCTGGAAGAGGGGCAAAATTCTGTTTAATGAATAAAAAGTTTCAGTTATGCAAGATGAAAGGTTCTAGAAATCTTCTGTACAACATCGTGCCTAGAGTTACCAACTTAAAATTTTAAGAGGTTAGATGTCATGATTAATCTAATATAACCATGGTATTTTATATGAGGTTAAAAGATTAGGGAAATAATGGAACAGAGTGTCCCTAAATGGAACAATATTTGCAGCTTACATTACTGAATGAGGTTTAGAATTTGAAATACATTAAAAAACTACAAATAAATAAGAGAGATGAGTAATCTAACTCCAAATTTGGCAAAATATGATTTTTTCTTATAAAAATAAATACGAATGCCGAACAAATGTACAATAAAATCAGTCCCAGTGGTCACAAAAATAATACACATTTTCAAAATAATAAAACTTTTCCTACACATCACATGGAATAAATCATAAAATCTGATAAAATTATATTCTGGAAAAGATTAAGGGCCTGGCTCTTAATCAAGGCTGTAAGACTATAAAACTGTGTAGCCCTTTTGAGAGCAATTTGGCAGAACTCATTAAAACAAGAACTTTATTTGGCAGTTCTAGTTTTTGATATATTAACCAGACAGAACGACTCTCATATGCATAAGGAGGCATAAAAAAGATTTTTGTTTGCAAAAAGAAAAAAGTAGAGTCCTTTATAATTCTTTAATTAATTAGTTTTGATAACTAATTAATCAGGGAGATGGTCATGGTGAATAACAATCTTAATAGTTAAGAAAGAAAATAAATTGTTGAGTTAAAAAATGTATAGTGATTTCTATACAATGGCATCAGTTTAAAACCCTCTTAAAGTACTCTGTCTCCCTGATAGCTACATTTGTACTTAAATGCCTAGAAGCCCCAGAAGGATTTGCATTCAATTGATTTGATTAGAGTAGTAACGGCTGTGGAAAAGGGACTAATACTGGATGGAGGATAGGAAGTCAAAGATGACTTTGGCCTTAAGCCTAATACTTTATTTTTTCAGATAGATTCTCTTATCAAATGAGTAACTATCAATTACTTG
>NW_011489444.1:1701-8072 GCF_000754665.1 Bison bison bison | reverse complement strand
TTCCAGCTTGTGCATCTTCCAGCCCAGCGTTTCTCATGATGTACTCTGCATAGAAGTTAAATAAGCAGGGTGACAATATACAGCCTTGCCGTACTCCTTTTCCTATTTGGAACCAGTCTGTTGTTCCATGTCCAGTTCTAACTGTTGCTTCCAGACCTGCATATAGGTTTCTCAAGAGGCAGGTCAGGTGGTCTGGTATTCCCAATATTCTCAGTTATTGATATTTCTTGCTATGCTTTCCTTCTCAATGAACTCTTACTTCCTCAAGATAATCTGGTTCTTTATTTTATTCATTATAGTGATTCCAATTTCTAATTTACGTGTAGGTGTTCAGTGTGCTCAATTGTGTCCAACTCTGCGACCCCATGGACTGTAGCTTACCAGGCTCCTTTGTCCATGGAATTTTACAGGCAAGAATACTGGAGTAGGCTTCTGTCATTTTCTCCTCCAGGGGATCTTCACAACTAAGGGATCAAACCCACATCTCTAGTGTCTCCTGCATTGGCAGGTGAATTCTTTACCACTGTGCCACCTACGGAGCCCTTCTATTAATAGTTTATATTAAGCTGCAAATAAATTTGATTCATAAGTATTATACTACAATTTTGCAATTCTGCAATTCTGTTTCTCTAAACTTTCTTCTGGATTTGATCACTCTTTCTGAAATGCCCTCTTGATTTTATTATTCCATAATTGTCACCTTTCTCAAAATCTTCCCATCCACTCCTAATGCAGAACTAAGTTTCTCCAAAATGTTATTCTTTCCTTCAGTGGAGTGCTTTCTTCCCAACCTATTTCTAGTTCACACCTTCCCTGTTTCTTGGGTTCTCTGCCTCTCTATCCACTAGATGGAGCTTCCGAGTATCAGGGCTTGCAATCAGAATGAAGGTTCCTGCTATATACCATGCATTTCACAGAGCATCCCTGTTCATTCAAACAGTTCAGGTAATGGGTTATGCTTGATAGATGTAAGGTAGAAATATGCTTGGGACATGTTTCTGTTGTGGGGATATTTAAGTCACCATATTTGGCAAATTCACTGAGGAATGAAAGTAAGTGAAAGTTGCTCAGTTGTGTTCAACTCTTTGCCACCCCATGGACTTTATATATAGTCCACGGAATTCTCCAGGCCAGAATGGGAAGCCGTTCCCTTCTCCAGGGGATCTTCCCAACCCAGGGGTTGAACCCAGGTCTCCCACATTGCAGGCGAATTCTTTACCAGCTTAACTTTTCAGAATTGTGAAAGTCTTCTCATACATACGTAGCAAGTATACAAGAAGCACTTATATCATCTCCCATTTACACTATTCACACACAAAAGAACACTCACATCTGGTAATCAACGTACATGCCCCCACATAACACAGACGTATACATATGCAGTCATACATGTTTACTCATACTGATATACAGAAACACATACACTTTCATATACTCATGTAAAAAAAAGTTTATTCATGGACAGAGGTATTTTTGAGGCTGATGCATATTAAATTAGCATATATTTAAACAAAATGTAATGCATACTCATGCAAACACTCAGCCATGCAGAGATATACAAAATGCTCATTCCCTAAGATGGAAGCACTTCTGAAAATGTACTGATATGTATACACATATTCACATGAAAATACATGTGGAATAAAAGCACCCGTACATTGATGTATTAGTATATTATTATCATACATACACTCATCTCCACAGATTGTGAGTGGCAAGTGCCCTTAACCAATCTTTTGCTGCTTTACACCATCAGAGCCAAGTAAATACAAAGACTCAATCATTTTCCATAAACACACCTGCAGACAATGAGTAAGTCTACCTCTTCACATACACATATTCCTCAGATGTTCAGAAACTTCCCTCAGTATGCAGCACACAATCATACATCTGAAGCCTTTAGGAATGCAGGTGATCATAAACACGTATCTAATAATCACATCTCACATCACTCATTTTTATCAATATTTTTCTTAGGGCATTTTTTATCCATATTTTACTTCAAATATCTGAGAGGTTACTACAAAGACAAGTATAAGCTCCATTTTTCTCATACTGAAATCTTTCTTTCTATAGATTTATTTCTGTGATTCAAAACTGAAAGTGGGGACATTATCCACAAAAGACATGTATAAATACTTAACGATGTTTTCGGGGAGAGGACAAGTTTCACTCATTACCGGCTTAGTTCCCTGCCATTTGAAATACAAGTGGCTCAGGCTACTAAAGAGATAAAACATGGGATATTTGGTTATGGGGAGATTTGAGGCTGGCACAATGGAGATATTGGAGCAGCCATACAGAGATGGCAGAGTATTATGAACAAATCTTCACAATTTATAGTTGCATCCAGACCAAGCTTGGCTATAGGGTTCTCAGTAAAATTTTCCTTGCTACTTACCAGGCCAGCATTGAAAAATTTATGTGTCAGACAGGGTCTTCAGTTGCAGATGAATGCTACAGAATTAGAAGTGGCCAATTTGAGAAATTGCTAAGTTAGATCACAGGAGATAAATCACAGTAGGAAGAAATGGCTAAGGGATTGGACTTTTCTCCGAGGTGATGATATATTTCCTGAGAGACCTCCGTTTGTCTCCATATTAATCTTGACTGTACTGAAAGAGATATTTTCAGGGCCAAGAACTAATGAATCTGCTGGAGGCTGGTGGTATATCCATATGACTAAGTAAGAGATCAAATCAGATACGTTATGAAATTTGAATATGCAAAAGACCTAGGCATATAAGAAATATTTTTAAAAGGCTGTCACATGTGGGATTGAGAAATAAAACAATCCAGGGGAAAAAAGTGATTTGGTAAATTATAGAGTCTAACTTTTGGTAATAAGCTCTCTATTTTTGGTCTCAAATCTGTGGCTAGTTGGAATACAAGGTAGGGGTCAGTTCTGCTATTCCGTATATTCAGAGTATATTCAGATTCTTTCTCACACTCTGTCTTTGTGAGGACACCCATGCGATTTAGTTTTGCTCTGAAGAATCTGGGGAAAAGGACTCCTGCTAATCTTATAAGTAGTGTAAGGTAGGCAGAAAGACAGCCCTCATATAGGGAATAGAGGATACTGCTACTGAATTTTCAAAATTCCCCAAGTTCCACCATCCAGATTTTGGCTACCAGTAAGCTTAGAACTATACTACATTAATTTTTGCAATAACTTTTTCGTTTCTATTGGAGTATAGCTGATTAACAATGTTGTGATAGTTTCAGGTGGATAGCAAAGAGTCTCAGCCATATCTATACATGTATCCATTCTCCCCAAACTCCCCTCCCATCCAGCCTGCCAAATAATATTGAGCAGAGTTCCCTGTGCTATATAGTAGGTCCTTGTGGGTTATACATTTTAAGAACTATACTATATTAATTTTAAGACATCTCTCAGTGATATATTTGGTCTTCGTAGTCTGCTTCAAGTGACTTCCTATCTCTAAAGTATGGTGGTAACTGTAGTCCTTTATGCCTAGTCTCCAAGACTTTAACCTAATCCTGAATACTGCATGCTGGTTCAGAATCCATGTCTATACTTGGACAGTTATTTCTATCTTCACTCCATTATCCATCTCAGGAAACAATTTATTCTTACAAGAACTCATCTGCTACCAGTTCCCATAGACCTGCTAATGTTAATATATTACTCACTGCAAACAAATCACTTATTATTCTCTTAACTTTACAAATCCCTCTAGCATAAACTAGTGCATTATTATAACACTTTCCATGCCTTCCTGCTACTCTGTGAGCTGTATAAAGACATATCATCTTTTATATTTTTAATTCCTATAATAATGGTATCTTTCCATTATACATGAAATGTATTTGTTGAATTCCATGAGCTGTTTTACAGTCTGCTTATATAAAGATTGCTCTCATTGTCCAGATTCTGAACCCATAGCTCCTTATAAACGGCATTGTGCTTTTCTAATCTTTCTACTGCTCCATCCCAATTCTCCAACCCAATTCTACATTTCCATGCTTCAAAAATGTAAGTGACTTTCTGCAAGTGGTCAAATTCTTTACCCTATCTTCTTTCTTCCCTCTCAGGCTCAGAAACAGTAACTTTCACACCTATTTATCCTTCTGCTTTCCTCATTCTTTTTTCATCTCCCCAATTACTACCCTCTCCCCATTTACTTTATCACTCTTACCTCGAGTCTTATGGTCCTTTTTCACACCTGCTTCTCCCTTTGTGCAGTTCACTCACTTGGTCCTCCCAGTGACCCTCACACACTTTGGGGTTCTATTGGACTGCCTCAGATGTATTCTTTATGCTTCTCTTGTTGTACAGCTTCTGGGGAAGTGGGTGGCATGTGGGGTACAGGAAAGTAGAGCACAGGTGTCCAGTCTCTTGTTGCCAGAACCCCATGGGGATCCTGAGAATGCTTTAGTTAGTTAAGGGTCTGTGGTTCTGCCTAGAGGAAGTATCATGATAACTTTTGAACTGTAGCTGGAATGGAAGAATCCTTCCATCCCCAGCATCAAGTCCTGCTCTCACAGCCTGTAAAACAAGTCTCTTCCCACCTCACAATAACTCTGAGCTCATAGGCCCACTAGGTTCTGATGCCCTATTTTGTCCTGGCCTTTCTGCTCTTTGGCAGTTTACAACCTCTCCCAAGCTTTTTTTTTTTCAAAGAGCAGATAATGAGCCCCAGAGAGTATCCCAGGTTTAGTCCATAGGGGCACCTTCTGGATTTGTTGCTTGTCTTTGTTTTGACTAATTGCCATGAGCTCAGTGGAGTACCACAGGATGTTAATGGCTGTACAGGTTCCATCTCTACAAAGATCACTTACTCACTTTGCTTTGAAACTTCAGGCTAAGGGCTGAATCGATTCAAATAATCCATTCAAAGAGGGCTGTTGAATGACCTTTTATCCTTGTTATGCTTTGATGCTTATCCCCAACCACACTCACTCTGCTACACATAAAGTCAGATCTCTCTGAAATACAACAGTGAGCCTGGTTGGATCCCCTCACTCCTCTGGCCCAAATCAAGTCATTTGCACTCACTCTTTTTCTCTCTCTTCCCTATATTTGCCCTTTCTCATTCTCCCTGCCTTTTCTCATTCTTTACAAATGTCCTGTTTGGTGGATCAAGTATCAGACACTCCCACTCCCCACACCAGCTTGTGGCTTTTCCTTCACACCTTGGACATAATTAGCCCAAATTTCTGTAAAGAACCTAGGGACTCATGTGTGTCATGCCAGCCACTGCTCTTCCCCTACCTGAAGACTTTCAGGGATGTTTTTGTTCCTATAATCCCTAAGGCAGACCTGGGTAACCAGATTCCAGCTTGTGGGTTTATACTGGCTCATCCCTCTTACTTTTATGCCTCTTGAAGAGATTGTGCATTAATGTCTTTATCCCCAGGGTATAACTAAATTTCTCCTAGACTCAAGTTACTTCATCCTTCCTCTCATTTTCTTCCAGCAATTTCCAGTAGGTGTGATCTATTGGACCTGGAGGCTGCCCTCAAACTCTCTGGACTGAAGCTCTTTTTAATCCCTGGGGATTGGAACTAGGACCTTGATAAAGTCAGTTTTACCTCCTCAGAACACCCACAGTCCCATAACCAGTCCTGTAATAGGTTCCCTGCTCAATTCAATGTACCATTCCCTATACTTTCATGCCTTTGGGATCCAGGGTTGTCTCTTCTCTCATCTCTAAACCACAGAAATGGTCCCATATCTCTGTACTCTGGTCTTCCTAATGTTCAGGATAACTATTTTCTAATGTGATAAGTAACTCTGACTTAATAGCTTGGAGGAAGAGACAGAATTAAACCATTCCTGGATACTTTTTATCTCAGATCAACATGTCTGTCATCTGCTGTCATATTTCAGGAGCCCACAATATGGCATTATGACTTTCATATTTAGACCTAAGTTCAGTTCAGTTCAGTCTCTCAGTCTTGTCTGACTCTCTGTGACCCCATGAATTGCAGCATGTTAGGCCTCCCTATCCATCACCAACCCCGGGGGTTCACTCAAATTCACGTCCATCGAGTTGGTGATGCCATCCAGCCATTTCATCCTCTGTCGTCCCCTTCTCCTGCTGCCCCCAATCCCTCCCAGCATCAGGGTCTTTTCCAGTCAACTCTTCACATGAGGTGGCCAAAGTATGGGAGTTAGAGCTTTAGTTATCAGTCCTTCCAATGAACACCCAAGACTGGTCTCCTTTAGGGTGGACTGGTTGGATCTCCTTGCAGTCCAAGGGACTCTCAAGAGTCTTCTCCAACACCACAGTTCAAACGCATCAATTCTTCAGTGCTCAGCGTTCTCCACAGTCCAACTCTCACATCCATACATGACCACTGGAAAAACCATTCCTTGACTAGATGGATCTTTGTTGGCAAAGTTA
>NW_011489444.1:0-775 GCF_000754665.1 Bison bison bison | reverse complement strand
CCTTTTCTAAAACCAGCTTGAACATCTGGAAGTTCATGGTTCACGTATTGCTGAAGCCTGGCTTGGAGAATTTTGAGCATTACTTTACTAGCGTGTGAGATGAGTGCAATTGTGTGGTAGTTTGAGCATTCTTTGGCATTGCCTTTCTTTGGGACTGGAATGAAAACTGACCTTTTCCAGTCCTGTGGCCACTGCTGAGTTTCCAAATTTGCTGGCATATTGAGTGCAGCACTTTCACAGCATCATCTTTCAGGATTTGGAAGAGCTCAACTGGAGTTCCATCACCTCCACTAGCTTTGTTCGTGGTGATGCTTTCTAAGGCCCACTTGACTTCACATTCCAGGATGTCTGGCTCTAGGTCAGTGATCACACCATCGTGATTATCTGGGTCGTGAAGATCTTTTTGTACAGTTCTTCTGTGTATTTGTGCCATCTCTTCTTAATATCTTCTGCTTCTGTTAGGTCCATACCATTTCTGTCCTTTATTGAGCTCATCTTTGTATGAAATGTTCCTTTGGTATCTCTGATTTTTTGAAGAGATCTCTAGTCTTTCCCATTCTGTCGTTTTCCTCTATTTCTTTGCATTGATCGCTGAGGAAGGCTTTCTTATCTCTCTTGCTATTCTTTGGAACTCTGCATTCAGATGTTTATATCTTTCCTTTTCTCTTTTGCTTTTCGCTTCTCTTCTTTTCACAGCTATTTGTAAGGCCTCCCCAGACAGCCATTTTGCTTTTTTGCATTTCTTTTCCATGGGGATGGTCTTGATCCCTGTCTC
>NW_011489443.1:69977-70661 GCF_000754665.1 Bison bison bison | reverse complement strand
TGATACACAGCTACTAGGATTGAAGGGCTGATGAGAGAAGCAGGGTGTGGGGCATGACAGGATCTTAGTGTTGGGCACTGGTGCCTCTACCCTGGAAAAAAAAGTTCCAGAGGGTGTCCTCTGATTTCTGCTGCTGTTGCTGCTGCTGCTAAGTCACTTCAGTCATGTCCGACTCTGTGCGATCCCATAGACAGCAGCCCACTAGGGTCCTCTGTCCCTGGGATTCTCCAGGCAAGAACACTGGAGAGGGTTGCCATTTCCTTCTCCAATGCATGAAAGTGAAAAGTGAAAGTAAAGTCTCTCAGTGGTGTCCAACTCTTAGCGATCCCATGGACTGCAGCCCACCAGGCTCCTCCATCCATGGGATTTTCCAGGCAAGAGTACTGGAGTGGGGTGCCATTGCCTTCTCCCCTCTGATTTCTGCCTCTCAGCTATCTGCACAACAGCTGGAAGGGTAGATACTACTGTACTGTTATCATATTATAGATAAGGAAACTAACACAGAAAAGTTAAGTAAACTACGCAGTTCACACAGCTAATAAGTGGTCGATACAGGTTTTAATTGCCTGGTTTTATGTCTGCCCTTTTATCTTGCTCTGCTGATTTTTTTTTTTTTCTGGTGGAATATTTTTTTTTTCTTTTATTTAAATAATTTAAAACCAAATATCAAAATGAATCCACCAC
>NW_011489443.1:68967-69877 GCF_000754665.1 Bison bison bison | reverse complement strand
CCCTCCCCCCTCCTCCCTCCCCATACCATCCCTCTGGGTCGTATTAGTTTGTGTTTAGTTCTCATACAAGTTATATGTCCACAGAGGTCTTCTATGAAAAGAGGAATAATGCAAGGCCCTACTCAATAAATGCCCAGTAGCTAAGCAACCTTTTCCCTTTACAGACAGGAGTTTAGGGCCCAGATGGTGCAGAACTACGTCCAAGCTCTAACAGATGATTGGGGCTGAACTGCCAGCATGTGTTCTGATTCTGTGTGTGTTGTTCTTTTCAGTATCTTATGAAAATCTGATGAAGGTTTTAGACCCTTTCATTAAAAAATCCCAAACACATGAAAAAAAAACCCAAAACATGAAATCAGATTGATCACATTGTTTGCAGGCCAGGATGGAGAAGCTCTATACAGTCAGCAAAAACAAGACCAGGAGCTGACTGTGGCTAAGATCATGAACTCCTTATTGCCAAATTCAGACTTAAATTGAAGAAAGTGAGGAAAACCACAAGACCATTCAGGTATGACCTAAATCAAATCCCTTATGATTACACAGTGGAAGTGACAAATAGAGCCAAGGGATTAGATCTGATAGATATAGTGCCTGAAGAACTATGGATGGAGGCTCATGACATTGTACAGGAGGCAGCGATCAACACCATTCCTAAGAAAAAGAAATTCAAAAAGGCAAAATAGTTGTCTGAGGAGGCCTTACAAATAGCTGAGAAAAGAAGAGAAGTGAAAAACAAAGAAGAAAAGGAAAGATTGCTTTTGAATGCAGAGTTCCAAAGAATAGCAAGGAGAGATAAGAAAGCCTTTCTCAAAGATCAGTGCAAAGAAATAGAGGAAACCAACAGAATGGGAAAGACTAGAGATCTCTTCAAGAAAATTAGAGATACCAAGGGAACATTTCATGCAAA
>NW_011489443.1:68374-68574 GCF_000754665.1 Bison bison bison | reverse complement strand
AGAAGATCTTAAGAAGAGATGGCAAGAATACACAGAACTGTACAAAAAAGATCTTCACGACCCAGATAATCACAATGGTGTAATCACCTAGAGCCAGACATCCTGGAATGTGAAGTGAAGTGGGCCTTAGAAAGCATCACTATGAACAAAGCTAGTGGAGGTGATGGAATTCCAGTTGAACTATTTCAAATCCTGAAAGA
>NW_011489443.1:45599-67466 GCF_000754665.1 Bison bison bison | reverse complement strand
GGATAAGATGGTTGGATGGCATCACCAACTTGATAGACGTGAGTTTGGGTGGACTCTGGGAGTTGATGATGGACAGGGAGTCCTTGCCTGCTGCAGTTCATGGGGTCGCAAAGAGTCGGACATGACTGAGCAACTGAACTGAATTTAAACCTCCTTTTGGCAATTTGGGTTCCTTTTGGAAAGTTCCTCTCTCCACTGTGTGCCACCTTGGTGAGGGTAGGAATCTGCTTTGACGATTCTGGCATCTTTTCCCTCCCTTGTCCATGTCCTTTGCCATGTGACATAGCAGTTACTCTCACAGAAGCAATGGAGTATATCTTCCCTAAGACTTCCTTGGGCTGCCCAGGTGGTTCGGTGCTAAAGAATCCACCTGCTAATGCAGGAGACTCAAGAGACACAGGTTCAGTCCCTAGTTGGGAAGATTCCCTGGAGTAGGAAATGGGGTATTCCAGTATTCTTGCCTGGAATATTCAGTGGACAGGCGAGCCTGGTGGGCTACAGTCCATGGGTGACAAAGAGTTGTACGTGACTGAGTACACATGTTATTATATCCCTTAGTTATGAGTGTCCTCCAGGATGAGGTGGGGGTGCTAATATGCCAGTCTTGGCATTAAAATAAAGAGACCTTGAGATGCTTGCCCTTTCTCTTGTGTCTCTGACTTTACCACTAGAACATGGTTGATCTAGCTTGATAGAAGAAGGGAGATATTCAGAGCGGGGACATGTAAAGCAGAGGCCATCTTAGTTCATCCAACCACCAGCTGATGCTACACATGGGAACAGCTGCAACTAAGATTAAATGTCTCCCTTGACATATATACACTACAATGTATAAAAGATAAATAAGAACCTACTGTAGAGCACATGGGACTCGGTCCCATCACCTGTATAGAAGTGGAGTCTGGAGGAGAGTGGATATATGTATCTATATATATGGCTAACTCACTTTGCTGTACTGCAGAAACTAACATAATATTGTAAAATAACTATGTTCTGATAAAAAATTGATTTAAAAATTAATTACTTTTAGCTGACCCTGAGCTAACCCTGGATACATGTGCAATAAAGACTTGGAGCTGTATGCCTCTGAGGTTTCATGATTGTTTATTATTATTACTGTAGTGCATTTTGATGACAGTAGGTAACTGAGACAGTGAAATTATAAATAGAAACACTTTGCCTTTTCCTCTCCAAATTGTTGACAGTAACCAAAAGCTAGGCCAATCGAGGACTTAATCTTAGGTTGATATGGGGCAAGAGGTCATATACCCATGGCGGATTCATGTTGATGTATGGCAAAACCAATACAATATTGTGATTAACCTCCAATTAAAATAAATAAATTTATATTAAATAAAATAAAAACCACTCTATTCTGCCCATTGTTCATAAATGATTTTTATACTTCCTTTGGCAAAATATTCTCACTTCATTCCATACCTCTCTCTAGGGCATAAGGCTTAAGGTTCCAGGTCAAGGATTTAAAAAATCAGCATTTCAGATGTGGCTAAGACTCTGTGGATTTATTTCCTTGTTCAGTTACTCAGTCATGTCCAGCTCTTTGTGACTCCATGGACTGCAGCACCCTAGGCTTCCCTGTCCTTCATGATATCCTGGAGTTTGCTCAAACTCGTGTCCATTGTCAGTGATGCCATCTGACCATCTCATCCTCTGTCACCCCCTTTCCTCCTGCCCTCAGTCTTTCCCAACATAAGAGTCTTTGCCAACGAGTCGGCTCTTTGCATCAGGTGGCCAAGTATTGGAGTTTCAGCTTCAGCATCAGTCCTTCCAAAGTTTGTTTCCTTGGTCAGTTTCTTTTCATTTGAAACTCTTGGAACTAAGGGCAAGTTATTCTTCTCTGACATACTCAATATATAATGATAATACTGGGATATATTTGCAATAAATCCTTTAATTCCAAAAGGGTGATATAGGAGGTACCTCATACTCCCTGCTCCATAGTAACTCTGGGGTCTTGGTGGCACATGCCACCCATTTGATGAGGGCTGTTTTCTGCCCCTAAAACACAACTAATATTACTGCAATGAAAGCCATCGATTGGGAATTTATTTCATAATAAAGAATAAACATAAATTTTAAAAAAGAATTAATTTTTCACTCTCCTTTTTTCTTAAAAATATACCTATTTCCTGAAAAAATGTTGAAAAAGATCTAAATTGCAATAATACCAGTTTTGTTTAGTTTGTTTCTGTGAGATGGTAAGCTTATAAAGATGAGTTTTTTAAATAGCAATATGCAAGCATCTTTGATATTTATTTGATTTTGACTTTTCTTTTCATAAGAATAAGAGATAAAACCCCCAATTTACAGAGGCATACAAGGCAAACTGAATATATATTTTCATATTTTCTTTGTTATCTGAGGGTTGGTCTCATGAAATGCTTAGAAATCATGAAAGATTTCCAAGACTCTTTTGGAGTTGAATTCATGATTTCATTTCCCCTGTCCTCAAAACAATGAGGGTATCTTTCCAGAAGTTTCATCATTGGCCCCTATGTATGTTTTCAGGGAAAGAATTGTGAATCCCTTTCCCATCTCAGCAGAAGTAATTTTCATCAGACTTTTTATAGTATTTCAGAGTGTCTGCAGACTTCCAAAAAATTGACTAGATACTATCATTTCCAACTTCAGCCTGCTGAAACACTTCCTGCAGCATAGAAAGTTTTTCACAGATTGTGGATTCTGATCTCTTCTCCCAATGTGACAAGTTGGCTGGTGGAATCTACAGATGTCCAGAGCAGCATTTATAAAGGTGACTGCAGAGCTTCCAGTGAGATGATTTACCTCATTCTTAAGTGCCCAGATAGCTGCCAGCTGAGCCAAAGCATAAATGAACTCCACCCCTTCTGACTATTCTGGGAATGTGATTTACTTTTCTCATAAAAACATGCAATTTCTGCCCAAATTTCAATCACGCTCTTCAAGACTCATGCTCTTGTAAGCCAGGGGACATCTGTGCTGAGGACATCTTTGTAATCAGCCTGCTCCCAAACAAAACCTAATTTAGATGAGGGAGCCCATTTTCAGGGCAACAGATGACACTCCCAGGGCTGTTGGCTATCTGATTTCAAGATAAAGCAAAGAAACCTCATGATATGTACAGCTTCTTTATTAGAGCAGAGCAAGTTGTCATGTGCGACAGGTGAAACATCTGCAGAGAGCACCAAGAATTTGTGTGCCAAGGTTATAACTGGTAAATAAAATAACAAATATTGTATTTTTAAGAATACAAATGAGGGTATCATTTATATATATAGCTTCAGAAAGGGCATTTTTCATAGATATGTTATCTAGGAAATGAGTTTAGGTACTGGCACCAGGAAGTGATAGTGGTATTCTACCCACTACTGTAAGAGAATAAGGTGCATTTCTCTCTGAAACATACTTGAAGAGATACTCAACAGTTTTGAGGAAGATGCTATTACTGATAAGTGCAGTACTTCAGCTTTTTGAATTTGGCCTTTTCTAGGTTGTGGGATATTATGGACTGAATTGTGTGCCCCCCCCTTAATTTTTATTTTGAAGTTCTTACCCCTACTAGCTCAGAATGTGGCTGTATTTGGAGATAGGGTCTTTAAAGATATAATGAAGTTAAAATGAGGTCATAATGATGAGTCCTAATCCAATATGACTGATGTCCATATATGAAGGGGCCATGAGAATACAAACATGTACAGAGAGAAGACCATGTGAAGACACGGGAAGAAGGTGACCATCTACAAGACATGGAAAAAGGCTTCAGAATGGAAATCACCCCGACGACTCCAGAAGTAAATTTCTATTGTTTGAGCCACCCAATCTGTAGTATGTTATTATGGCAGCCCCTGCAACTAATACATACAAATTCTCAACGATCTTACCAATTACGGGCAGCCTTTTTTTTTTGGCTTGGCAATATGGTAAGTGTTCTTGAAGGATATTTCAAAATTGTTCCAGTTAAGAAAAATCCAAGTTTTGATACAGTTAATCTTTTCAAAACAAGTCTCCTTCACATGAAAAGATCTAGTTTCTGCTGTCTTGACATGATGATCACTGAATATATTTCTCTAATTGTGTTGACTTCAAAACTTGCCCTAGCACACACATGAACACAACAGCTTTGGTGCCGTCTCTCTGGAAGAGAGCAAAGCCAAAAGATATCTAAATTTTATTTCATTGGCTGTTTCCAGTTGACAGTAATCCCGGTGAAAACTCAGAAGTTTCTCTAATTGTAATGGGAAAGTGTATTTTCACTAATTCTTTTCAGCGATAAGTTATGAACTAGTCACTTGGTCACAGCAATGTGCAAAAGGCTTGAGACTGTCTTGGAGGGCATAGCTTCTTTACAGTCATAGCTCAAGTATCCTATCATATGTAGGATAGTTAATGGTATGGTATGGGAAGGGGTGAGCAGACTTTAATGAAGAGCTGGCAACCTCTGCCAAATAGCTAACACCTATTTAATACTCCCTATGGACAGGGAGGCCTGGCGTGCTGTGATTCATGGGGTCGCAAAGAGTCAGACACGACTGAGCGACTGATCTAATCTGATCTGATGCACTAAACCAGAGAAGGCAATGGCAACCCACTCCGGTACTTTTGCCTGGAAAATCCCATGGATGGAGGAGCCTGGTAGCCTGTAGTCCATGGGGTCGCTAAGAGTCGGACATGACTTAAGCGACTTAGCAGCAGCAGCACATTCTGTCACTTTCACTTTTCACTTTCACGCATTGGAGAAGGAAATGGCAACCCACTCCAGTGTTCTTGCCTGGAGAATCCCAGGGATGGGGGAGCCTGGTGGGCTGCCGTCTATGGGGTCGCACAGAGTCGGACACGACTGAAGCGACTTAGCAGCAGCAGCATGCACTAAACACTGCTCTAAGCCTTTACATACCATATGCCATTTAATCCTCACAATTCATCAAAATCCATTACCACTCCTAAAATATAGACAACAAATTGAGACAGAAATTAAATCAGCTGGTTATTCTCACCTAGCTAGAAATAAGGAAGCAGGATTTCAACCCAGCTCAAGTAATTAATTATTGTCTATAAAGGCAACATTAAGGTCATGAAATAGTGGAAGAAGTGTGACTGTTTGGAAAAGACAATGAAGGTTATTTTCTCAGGAAGACAAGTCTGCTAATATCATCTCTGCCTTCTTTCTAGCTAAGCAGAGTATTTCTAATTTTCCAAGATTAAAGTAAATCCATGTCTTAGTCTGTTCAGACTGCTATAACAAAGATAGCATAGACTGGTGGTTTACAAACCACAGTTATTTATTTTTCATGGTTCTGGAGGCTGAAAAGTTCAAGATCAAGGAGCCAGAAGATTTGGTGTCTGGTGAAGACCCACTTCCTGATTCGTAGATGGCCATCTTTTCGCTATGTCTTCCCTTAGTAGAAGAAGGGAAGAGAGCTGCCTGTCACACACAGTTTCCGTACCCCTCTAGACTATAAGAATGTTTTCCCCCATCTGACGCTCATAGCACTCTGCATCACGCATTTGGTTCACTTGCAGATTTATTTATTAATTTACTTATTGATTTGTTCATCATCCATTAGCAATCTTTTAAGCATTTATGATATTCCAGTTACAGTGTTAGGTTCTAATGAAATACCGAAGAGAACATGAATTGCAATGTCAAAGTTTTATAGTACAAAAGAATCTTATAAGGGGAATAGACATTGAATAGCTCATATTGTTGTGAAACTCTTTTATGTGCTGTGTTTCACCAGTGAATTTTTGGATTATAATGTCTATCACTCCTCTCATTATACCGAGTGCGGTGATAGTCACATAATGGGAGCCTGAAAATGCCTGTCCTTCTAAACATGCAAATTTAATTCTTTTAAGTAACTTCACATGTATATTTAACTCACATGTATTTTGGAATAATATTTTAGCACTGGTGTAAAAATGCACCACAGAATGATCAGATACTCCATCAGAAAATAGGGAAAATTGAGTTTAGCAGCATGGTCAACATTTCATGTACCATATAACTGCCTCCAGGCCTGGCCAATTTCTGCAGATTGTGTGGAATTTGAAATTTGGAATTGGACTATTGACACTGAGAGGGAAGCTGTCAGATGATGCCCAACCAGTTTCTAACACATTTGCTCACCTTTGACTGAGCTCAAAATAACTTCTATATTGTACTTAAGAATCAATTCCAACCTACCTTTTTTGTGAGAAGACTAGTATAAAGTACTGTACATTTATAATACAAGTATATGCAACACAAACACACATGATTAAAGGTAAGAACAACTGTTCAATTATACATTTGAATGAAAATCTCAAAATACATTCTTAGAGTTTGGGAACTCTTAATTAGTCTATCATACAGCAAATGGTGAGAAGAAAGCTAGTTGTCTTGTAAGCTGTAATAGTCAATTCAAGAAGTGAGAAAAACTCAATTAGCCAACTAGTTTGTGTTCAATGTAAAGTAATTTATCTGATTCTTCCATTGGAAATGAAAATTATGGCAACAGCCTCAAACTTCAGCTTTTATTCTCTGGGTTTTTAGGCTTTTTTTTTTTTTTTAATAAATAAGATTATTGAGTTTGACTAATCACTTTCATAATGAGTGTCTCTTTTGGTAAAGTGTAGGGAAATTTTGATTCATTGATTGATACAATTTGGAGAAGTAATCTTTTATCCTTACATATCTTAATTATTAAGACAAATGAATATTTTGTTCAAATTAATGGAATGATTAATTACCCTAATCTTCACCTTAATTTTCCTTTAGTGATTTTTCTTGTTAATGCTCTTAGTAGAATAAGGTCATCTCATAGAATGATTGTAATTGCCAATCTGGGGAAATAAAGTCTTCTATTAAATACGCACTTTATGGATTTTCACAGTATTTACTCATGCATTTTTTTGACTCTTCATTCCCTGGTCCAAAATGGACTGAAAGAGAAAACCAAGTATTTGTCCAACAAAATTTCTCTCGCCTGTAGGATATCTCAGGAGAATCCTTACCCTCAAAAATGAAGCCTCCTTGTATTGTTTCCAGGTAACACAGTTTTGCTTTCATAAGAAGCAGATGAAGCGGTGAGATCATGCCTCTTGTCTGTTTTTAAGCAAGGTGTGGTAGGAAGCCTTGAAGATGGCCCCCAAAGGTGTCCTCTTGGTGCTCATGTTCTAGTTCAATGCCCTCTTCTCTAATATACTGCCCAGCCTCTAGCAAACAGAACATGGCCCAGAGGTGGAATTCACTCCTGAGACTAGGTTCTAAAAGATGCTAGTGGAATCTAGAATTTTTAACATTTTCCATCCTGTATGTGATAGCCTTCAATGAAGGGAAACAATTCATTCTGTGTGTTTCCAGATGAATAGGGCCCATTGAATGCCTAGCAGAATGCAGGGAGAAAACCCACACCGAGGGCTATCATCAGGGATATGCAGAACATCAGCATTGCAAAGAGAATTCTAAAACTTCCAGATTGATGGGGGGGAAAAAAGCAGGTCACACACGATCAGGAGTGATAATGACATCAAAATTCTCAATAGCATGACAATAGAGAAATGCTTCCTGTCCTGAGCAAAATGGCTTCTAACTGGAATTACATTCTCAGCCAGACAATCAATCAAGTGCGAAGGTGGAGTAACAACATTTTCAGACAAGCAGTTCATTGCTACAGCCTCACTTCGTGAATAGGGGCAAATAAAAGAATAAATGATAAAGTGTGAGATCCAGAAAATAGAGGGCTCCCAAGAGCAGAGAGAAGGGAAAAAGAAGGCTCATTACCCCTGCTATGCAGCGGGTCAACAGAGGACCCAGCCCACATTGCAGCATGTGACTTGGGCTCCATGAGCGATGTCCCCAGGGAAAAAAGTAGATAAAAGTGTGGATGTGTTTGACCTTGTTGGGAAGTGGTTTGCAGCTCTGACAGAATTTGGGGAGTCAGTGATGATCAGCACAGAGGACACTGAGCAGACAAAAACCTTGCCTTACTTAGAAGGAGGAAATGAAGATGTCTGTAACTGTAAAATCACAAAATTGCTAAACTGATAGCTTATGCAGAAAGTAGATGGTAAATATCAGAAGAAACAGCTAGAGAAGTTGAAAATGATTACTCTGAAAACTGGGAAGTGAGAGCAAGAAAGGACAGAAGCAGACTGCTTAAAAAGATAGTTGCACTCTTTGACTCCTAGAATTATGCACTGATAAAAGTAATGAGTTCCCAGAACTTAAAATCGTTAAAATGCCTCATCTTACAATTTCTGACTCCCTGTGTTACCCTCCCCTTCGCACTCTGGAGACCCTTGAGCTATTACATTCTTATTGATGCATCCTGTTCACAGAGACCCCAGAAGTTTCCATCCCTCTATTCCTGTGTCTTCATTTCCCTGTTTCTCCATCCTGTTCACCTTGCCCCTCCTTCCCACTCTGTATCAGCAAGGCTCTCAGGGACAGGAGTTTGCATAAGCATGACCTTCTCTCTCTCTCTCTCCTTCTCTAGAATTTCATTCAGCCTCTGGCAGAGACTCAGCATCCATTGGGGTCATGAAGAGGTCTCGCTAATGATTTTTCCTCTCCTCCACCTTCGTAATGGTTTGGAAACAATAGATCTCCCATGGAGTCAGCCTGGTTCTTAGAGCACTTCAGGAGTTTTTCTTGCTTGTGTTCCTTCTCAGCCTAGTCTCTACTCTGCAAATTGAATTGTCTCTTTGCTCATTTAGACTTTTTAGTGAAATTTCATCCCATTAAGATGTGCTAAGGCGTGCTTGTCTGTCATTGATTTCTATGTGCATTCTGGAGAGTCAGGCTGTTAAACAAACATTGCTCACCGAGGTCCTTTTTTGAATGCACTCTCAGGAGGGAAGTCGACAAACTCCTCTGAAGGTCATTATCACAGCAGTTCTGGCTAGCCACTGGGATGGGGGCAGGGAGAATGCAGGGACTTTTGACCATAAATTTCTTTGCCCATTCTGAATTCCAAATACTGAATCTGATCCAATTCTTCAGTCAAATTCTGGTTTGAATTAACAAGGGGACAGTCTTCCCTTCTTTTCCTCTGTACCTTAAGTGGCTAATCTGCTCATTCTGCATATATTTTCCTTTAACAATCTTGAGAAGGTCTGGATGATAATAAATTATTATTAATATTACCTTGTTAGTAGCTGTAGAGGTAAGATTTGAACTCAAAAACCTCATTGAGAAACCAGGGGCTTATGAAATACAGTAGACTACCCATATCTCTTTTCTACCATATCAGATTTCATAACCTCAATTCTGCTTTGTATGGGGCAAAAAATATATATCCCATAGAGTTGTTGGGAAAATTAAATAATACAGCATAGGCACAGTGTCTAGCCTAGGGCTGGCTTGCAGTGCATGCTTAATAAATTGTATTTATTATCATTTCCTGGTTTCTGGTTCAGTATCATTTCTCCTCTACTGTAGTATGTGAAGAGTCATCTATTAGAAACAATGCAACTCAGTAGGCGACTAAAGGTTGAGCTGGCTCTTGGGGCTAGAAGCCTTGTTAGAGCACAGAGGTGATTTTCATGATGCTGTTCCTAAACCTTGGTGGTCTCTACCTGCTTCTTCCATTTTGTAGAGAGGATTGAAACAACATAGGTTATTTCTGTGTCCAGATTCTTGATAGAATTGCTCTACAGACCCATGTATTTCAACAAATCCTTTCTCTCTGATTTATTCAGCCTGATACACTGACTGGAGGGAAAGCAGAGGTGCCAGCATGGAAATCCTGGCTTTCTTTCCTTTCTAGCTATATTATGTTGGAGGCATTGCTGAAACTGCCAGGGCTTCAGTTTCCCTGCCCATAAAATGAGAATAAGACTAGTATCTATTCAGGTGGTTCAAAGGATTAAATAAGTTAACCCATGTAAATTGCCTTTAAAAGTGCCTGGAACAAAGTCAGGTTCAGTATTTATTGAGCATTTACTACATGTCATGTTCTATCTTAAGTGTCAGAATCTATTAACTGAGACAGACAAAGTCTCTTAATGTGAACTAGTAAGTATGGTGAGGATACTGAAACTGAATTTGTAATATGAGGTGGTGTTTTGAAGCTGCTTGATGAGCCTGAAACAAAAAAATATTTCTGGCATTCCTTTGGGTTTGCTAGATTATTCAGAACCTTGGTGATATTTCCTTCAGCTTGTGGGCAAGGATTTAATATTTTCTCAGGAATGACTTCCCATAAACTGGTACTTGTGGCTTCACAACAGGTAACTTCTTTATAAGAACCATTATGTGGAGGACAGATAAAGAAAATTGTGTACTATAAGCCTAACAATAAAAGCTGTCTTGTGTTTAACATATGAGGATGAATTACCTGCTTAAGTTAGAAGGACATAATCTTTGTGTCAAAATTTGCATTATGCTGAATATAATTGAGACTCTGTTCTTGACATAGAGATGTGATACAGTTTCTAATATTTTGATAATCCAAATATAAATGTCTTCCTTGTTTCTTCTGTATGTTTCTATTTTTAAATAATGAATGCAATCTACTTTTTTAAAGTTTAAATTTATTTATTTTAATTGGAGGCTAATTACTTTACAATATTGTATTGGTTTTGCCATACATCAACATGAATTCACCACAGGTATACATGTGTTCCCCATCCTGAACCCCCCTCCCACCTCCCTCCCCATACCATCGCTCTGGGTCATCCCAGTGCACCAGCCCCAAGCATCCTGTATCATGCATCGAACCTGGACTGGCGATTTGTTTCTTATATATTATACATGTTTCAATGCCATTCTCCCAAATCATCCCACCATCTCCCTCTCCCACAGAGTCCATAAGACTGTTCTATACATCTGTGTCCTTTTTGCTGTCTCGCATACAGGGTTATTGTTACCATCTTTCTAAATTCCATATATATGCGTTAGTATACTATATTGGCATTTTTCTTTCTGGCTTACTTCACTCTGTATAATAGGCTCCAGTTTCATCCACCTCATTAGAACTGATTCAAATGTATTCTTCTTAATGGCTGAGTAATACTCCATTGTGTATATGTACCACTTCTTTCTTATCCATTCATCTGCTGATGGACATCTAGGTTGCTTCCATGTCCTGGCTATTATAAACAGTGCTGCGATGAACATTGGGGTACACGTGTCTCTTTCAATTCTGGTTTCCTCAGTGTGTATGCCCAGCAGTAGGATTGCTGGATCATAAGGCAGTTCTATTTCCAGTTTTTTTAAGGAATCTCCACACTCTTCTCCATAGTGGCTGTACTAGTTTGCATTCCCACCAACAGTGTAAGAGGGTTCCCTTTTCTCCACACCCTCTCCAGCATTTATTGCTTGTAGACTTTTGGATCGCAGCCATTCTGACTGGCATGAAATGGTACCTCATAGTGGTTTTGATTTGCATTTATCTGATAATGAATGATGGTCAGCATCTTTTCATGTGTTTGTTGGCCATCTGTATGTCTTCTTTGGAGAAATGTCTATTTAGTTCTTTGGCCCATTTTTTGATTGTGTTGTTTATTTTTCTGAAATTGAGCTGCAGGAGTTGCTTGTATATTTTTGAGATTAGTTGTTTGTCAGTTGCTTCATTTGCTATTATTTTCTCCCATTCTGAAGGCTGTCTTTTCTTATAGTCTCCTTTGTTGTGCAGAAGCTTTTAAGTTTAATTAGGTCCCATTTGTTTATTTTTACTTTTATTTCCAATATTCTGGGAGGTGGGTCATAGAGGATCCTGCTGTGATTTATGTCGGAGAGTGTTTTGCCTATGTTCTGTTTACAATCTACTTTTAACTGCTGTAGTTTTCTGACCCGGAGAAGTCCTTCTATTGAGTTGCAGCCAGAAATTTGGCAACAGTTGAATTAAGACTGAAACATTGCCTTTGTAGGCATAACACACACAAAGATTAACAAACTCACAGATAACTTGATCATCCTAAGTCACAGAGGAGCTCGTTCTGTGTAGACAGTTCACAGCTCAATTTCAGAAGAGCAGAATTTTATTGGATAACTTGTAGGCAGTGAACCAGTGGACATTATTTCATTTGACATAACACACTGCACTTTGTCTGTGTCCCTTGTCATAAATGGAGTGAGAAATTATGCACCTAATAGCAGATGCCACTGGTCCTCCATATGTGATGGGCTCAGTCTGATTTGCATGCTTTTAGTGGTCCAGGTGCAGAATGCACAAGTCTGTCTGGAAATTCACTCATAGCACCTCTCCAAACATGCAGAAGGATAGAGAACCGTCTCAACCATCATATCAGACTTCAATTTTGGAGTTTAATAAAAACCCCTCATAGTAGCCATTTATGATATTTCTTGTCAAAATCCCTTCTGGGAAATGTATGCTCAGCTCTTATCCTGCATCCCTGTCCATTTATTCATAGATAAATTTTCTATCATTTAGATTAAATCTAACTACAACCCACTAACAAATACCCATCACAATAGTTGAGTTTAAATTTCAGTAGAGTGCTTTGCTCTATTACCAGATAAGGCTGATATTTTACTAGTAGGCGTGGGTAAGTCTTTACAGACAATAAATCTTATAATATCTTGGGGTTAAATGTTTTGAATATCTCCCTAGGTAATCTTGAGCTCTCTGAATATGTTATCAGCTGCCTACAAACCTTTCCATATTCCTTTAGTCCATCTAGGTACATTTTTGTGTCTTTACCAAGTTAAGAATCTTACCAGTCTAATTTTAGAGAACTTCTAGAACACACAGTTTTGGGGAAAATAATGAACAATTCTTGTGCTAATGATCTGGGTAACATCTTCCCCAACACTTAAGAAAACTATGGTAATTCACTAATATTATTTAACAAGTAAAACGTGTTATAAAATGTTGGTGTATATTGTCTGTTGGTATTGTATATTGTCAAATGTTGATTGAAATTGTCTGTTAATCTACTTTGAGTGCCATCTGAAATCACTGACTTGCTTTACTGAAGCATTTTTTTAAATTTAATTAAGCAAAACTGGTCCTTGTAAAATACCACATTTCTTTTTCAACTTGAAGTATGACTGAAGGAAATACATACTATGGTTGAGTTTGTATGTCAGAATCCCAATAACAGAAGAACTTGAAAAATTGATGTGCCTGAACATTTGTTTTTTCAAACCAAATGTTTAGGGACTGGCTAACATGTGCAAGTGCTGACCTTATTTTAGACATTGTTTTGGGTTGTACATTAGCCCAGTTAAATAGACCCTATTTGATACTTACACTCATTATCTCCATTTTATAGGTGAGAAAATTAAAACAGATGAATTAAAGTTTATACACCTAGAAGATAGTGGACCCAAAATTCAAAACTCAGGTCCCTGGCTTTAGAGCTCATGCCCATAACCACCACCACCAGAGTGAGCCTCAAAATGAAACAGAGATTGGGATTAATATTGGTCTTTCTTTGAAAGATAAACTATTAGAAAGCATATTTTATGTACTCTAACTTTTCATCTCTCACTCAACTGAGCCTACAAATTGCTTTGGGGTGTTAGCTGCACGCATTCCAGAGCATTATCTAAACCCAACTCACATATGAAAGTTAATTATTGCCTGTGCATCCTATCTGTTGTTTGATTCATGGAAGCTTTTTATACAGGAAGTTACTCACTAGTTCACTGAGCCATCAGTATGAGCTCTTCTACGTCTTTCTTTGGCCTTATTTACATTTCTCATCACTGGTAGCAATTCGTGCCCAATGGAAGAGAACACTAGTTAGAGACAGGGAAGTTCTGGGTCAATGTCTTTGTTCATTTGGCATGTTTTATGTTAGGTGTGAGACGGAATGAATCTGGATTGGAGTAACCTGGATTCTAAGGTTGTTTTTGTAAAGAACTTTCTGTCTAGTTCTTAGATTTTTCATTTGAGGATTTTTCTGTGCTAGATTATGCAGTGCAGTTACCGCACTGAGTCCCTTTATCTATGTCAATATATAAAACAGGGAGTTCTGTATTAGTTTTCCATTTATACATAAGAAATTACCACAGAAGTAGTACATTATGGCAGTGTCCAGTTCTCAGCTCACAGTTCTGTGAATCAGAAGTCTGAGCAGGGATCTGTTGGGTTTTTTCCTGGGTGTCTCAGAAGACTACATCTGGGTTCTCATCTGGGGTTCAAAGTCTTCTTTCAAGCTCCCTTGTTGCTGGCAGAATCTAGTGTCTTGTGGTTATAGGAGTGAGGTTTCCACATTATGAGGTGATCAACTAGGGCCATTCTCTGTTCTTGGAGGCTGCCCTCTGTCCCTGCCACATGGCTTTTTTTTACAACATAGCAGTTAACTCTTAAGGCCATCAGAAGGATCTCTTTTCATTTTGCATAAGTCTGACTTTTATTCACCCAACTAAGAGAAGCCCACCAAGTATGATCTCTGGTTAATGCAGAGTCAACAGATTAGGGATTTTAATTACATTTGCAAAATTCTTTCTGCTGTATAACATGACATCATAATGGAAATGCCACCTTAAATTACCACTGCCAGGTGCCATCACAACAGTGAAGACGGACAGCACTAGGTAATCCAGATTTTGAGTAGCCAGATAACAGCAAAGAACACAGAAAATGGAAGCTTCTAGTACATTCATCATAACACCTAATTCTCCCCCAACAAAAGCATTGTTTATCAGGGTAGGCCTCTTTAAGCAAGTTCTAATCTAAGACACTTGAGAGTCATTTGGTCATATAGAGAAGGGATAATTAGTTTTGGAAATATGTAGATCATATAAAAATGAAATTTGACTACTGTGCCCCATACTGAGTCTGAGGGTCAGGGTGGCTGATGTTGGCATCTCTGATGCCAAGACAGCAAATGTTACACTAATTCCAAAAGAAATTGAAAAGACACGGTTGTTCAGTGAGTCAAATCCGAGAAATAATCAAGACAATTTCCTAGCTCTCGCATGCTCCCAAACCTAAGTCTTCTAATTTGCTGAGCTTTTATGCTTCAAAACCCAAACAGAATTAATAAAATAGGAGTTATGTCTTTATTTTAATTGTGATTCAAATCTCAGACGTATTTTATTTCACTGAAATAGTATTCCAAATTAGATTCTCAACACCTACCAAGGTAGAGAACTTTTACTTTTTCATCTTTTGCTAGGGTTTTGGTAAATTTTGTAGGGTTGCCAAATTTCTTTTCAAACTACAGACCTTCCAAAAAGCACATTAGGGTGACCAAAGACAATGAAGTTGATCTCAAGACTTTAACTGATAACGGTTTCCTATTTCTTATTTTTCATGCCCAGCTTGATGTGATACTACTGGAAACTTGTTAACTCAGCAGCATTTATCACAATTCTGCTTTGTTGTACAAGGACAGTAGACTTTTTTTCTTTTAATCAATAAAAGGAGTGCAGTAGAGGAGAGAGGAATCTGATAAGATTAATGATTTCTGACTTATGGAAAATCCAGCTAGAATATTACACTCGCAAGCCTTCTGAGGTATAGTTCACAACATTGCTCCTGTACATCACAGCTGCTGTTTCACCTCTGCACCAAGAGAAGACACAGGAAGCGTTTCATCCTTTCGAGGTCTGCGTTAATTAGAAGATAGACTTCTGTCAGGTGGGGTGAATGCAGATTTCAAGGGGTGGGTTTGCAGAAGAAATAGGAGAGGAAGGGACATATTGGAGGCTCATTTATTCATCCAGATCTCAAAAGGACATTATTTAATTTACTCTCAATCATAAATGAAGGGTGTTCTAACCTCCTTTCACAGATAAGAAAAGGCCTTTGTATCCATTGGTTTAGAAACCTTGAGTAATAGACTCAGGTTCCTGAGTCAGAAGATGCCAAATGTGGTTACAAGCTAGGTTATAAAGTCTGTGTGACTCCGAAAATCTCTATCTTTTTCCTCCAGAGACCACAATTGTCTTTCTGAGGATTTGTTTCTACAGTAAGGGGTGTGTTTGCTGTCACAGGCTATATTGATTATGTGAGTGGGAATTTTCCCACAGAATGGAACATTACATCATTTGTTTGATGTCTTCTCTCAGCCTTCTTTCTCTGCAGTAAAATAAGATTTGAGGAGATAAAGACTTGACCAATAAGAAACTACCATTTAGCATAGTGAATGCTACTTAATGCTCTTTAATGACCTATATGGGAAAAGAATCTAAAAGACAGTGAGTATGTGTATAACTGAACACTTTGCTCTACATCTGAAACTAACACACCATTGTAAATCAGCTATACTCCAATAAAAATTGTTAAATAAAGTGAGCTGTGCAGTATAAGGGGAGAAGGCAATGGCACCCCACTCCAATACTGTTGACTGGAAAATCCCATGGACGGAGGAGCCTGGTGGGCTGCAGTCCATGGGGTCGCACAGAGTCGGACACGACTGAAGCGACTTAGCAGCAGTGCAGTATAAGAAATACCAAATTGTATTTGGTATGAAGTAAATGTGAAGAGGAAATGATCTGAGTTCTGGTGAAGCTCAGAGTCCCACGAGGCCTTGTGGTTCCTTCTTGTGTGTCCTGAGACATCCCCAGAGCCAGATGAGAGGTGAAGTGATGAACTGGACAGAGCAGAGCTTTGGAGACAGGAAGACTTGAGGAGTCAGGACCAACCCTGCTAGCTCCCTGTGTCATTTACTTAATCTCTCTGCACTTCATTTTCTTTATTTGTCACACAAACATGAAGATACCTGCTTGGTGGGGCTGTTTTGAAGATGAAATGCCAGACTGTATTTAGAAAACTTTGTGCCGGGTACATGGTCAGCCCTCAGTAAAAATAGGAGATCCCCATGTTCAACTGAAATGCTTATTGATAAATGAAATAGACACCTCCCTTGCAATCCAGTCTGGAGAAGGAAATGGCAACTCACTCCAGTATTCTTGCCTGGAGAATCCCATGGATGGAGGAGTCTGGTAGGCTATAGTCCACGGGGTCACAAAGAGTCAGACACGACTGAGCAACTTCACTTGGCAATCCAGTGGTTAAGACTTTGCCTTCCAGTGCTGGTCAGGGAGCTAAGATACTGCATTCCTCATGACCAAAAAACTGAAATGTAAAACAGAAGCAATATTACAACAAATTCAATAAAGCCTTTAAAAATGGTCACTATCCAAAAATATTTAAAATATAAAGGAAATACACATTTAGAAAATGGTAGAGGGAGGGACTTTAAAAAAAAAAAAGTGAACCAAATGACTCTTGCACACCTTTATATAGTTACAATTGCATTCTACCAGGCATGATTTATCCAATCCTTGGAGGCCTGGGATGTAATGTTTTGGGAGCAGGGGATCTGTAAAATCCATCATTATATTTATTTTTGCTTTTGAAGGCTTTTGTGGTCAGTTTTTGATCAGTCACTTGGTCATGTCAGTCTTTGGGACTTCATGGACTGCAGTATGCTGGGCTCCTCTGCCCTCCACTATCTCCTGGAGTTTGTTCAAATCCATGTCCTTTGAGTCAGTGATGCTGTCTAACCATCTCATCCTCTGCTGCACCCTTCCCCTTTTGTCTGTAATCTTCCCCATCATCTGGGTCTTTTCCAATGAGTTGGCTCTTCATATTAGGTTGCCAAAGTATTGGAGCTTCAATATCAGTCCTTCCAATGAACATTCAGGGTTGATTTCCTTTAGGATTGACTGGTTTGATCTCCTTGCAGTCCAAGGGACTCTCAAGAGTCTTCTCAAACACCACGCTTGGCCAAAGCATCAATTCTTCAGTGCTCAGTCTTCTTTATGGTTCAACTCTTACATCCATACATGGCTACTGGACTATATTGGATGTAGCTTTAACTCTACAGACCTTTATCAGCGAAGTAATATCTCTGCTTTTTAATACACTGCCTAGCTTTCCTTCCAAGAAGCAAGTGTCTTTTAAAAAAATTCATGGCTGTATTCCCATCCTTCGTGATTTTGGAGCCCAAGAAAATAAAATCTGTCACTACTTCCGCTTTTTCTCCTATTTGCCATGAAATGATGGGACTGAATGCCATGATCTTAGTTTTTTTTTTTTTTTTTTTTTAATATTGGATTTCAAGCTAGCTTTTTCACTCTCCTTTTTCACTCTCATCAAAAGGCTCTTCAATTCCTCTTCTGTTTATGCCATTAGAGTGGTGTCATCTGCACATCTGAGGTTGTTGATATATCTCTCGGCAGTCTTGATTTCTTGATTCCAGCTTGTGATTCACAGCCTGGCATATCACTAGATGTACTCTGCATATAAAGTAAATAAGCAGAGTAACAATATACAGCCTTGTACTTCTTTCCCAATTGTGAACCAGTCCATTGTTCCACATTCAGTTCCAACTGTTGCTTCTTGACCTGCGTATAGGTTTCTCAGGAGGCAGGTAAGGTGGTCAGGTACTCCTGTTTCTTTAAGAATCTCCCACAGTTTATTGTGATCCACACAGTCAAAGGCTTTAGCGTAGTCAATGAAACAGAAGTAGATGTTTTTCTGAAATTCCCTTGCTTTCTCCATGATCCAACAAATGTTGGTAATTTGAGCTCTGGTTCCTCTGCCTTTTCTAAATTCAGCATGTACATCTGGAAGTTCTCAGCTCTTATACTGTTGAAGTTAAGCTTGAAGGATTTTGAGCATAACCTTGTTTGCATGTGAAATAGACACAATTGTTTAGTGGTTTGAACATTCTTTGGCTTTGCCCTTCTTTGGGAATGGGATGAAAACCGAGATTTTCCAGCCCTGTGACCAATGCTGAGTTTTCCGAATTTGCTGGCATATTGAGTGCAGAACTTTAACACCATTATCTTTTGAGATTTGAAATAGCTCAGGTGGAATTCCATCACCTCTGCTAGCTTTGTTCATACTAATGCTTCCTAAGGCTCACTTGACTTCACACTCCAGATTGTCTGGCTCTAGGTAAGTGACCACACCATCATGGTTATCTGGGTCATTAAGATATTTTTTGTATAGTTCTTCTATATATTCTTGCCACATCTTTTTAATATCTTCTGCTTCTGTTAGATCCGTAGCGTTTTCATCCTTTATTGTGCCCATATTTGCATGAAATGTTCCCTTGGTATCTCCAATTTTCTTGAAGAGATCTGTAGTCTTTTACATTCTATTGTTTTTCTCTATTTGTTTGCATTGTTCATTTAAGAAGGCCTTCTTACCTCTGCTTGCTATTCTCTGGAACTCTGCATTCAGTTGTGTTTATCTTTGCCTTTCTCCCTTGCCTTTTACTTCTCTTCTTTCCTCAGCTATTTGTAAGGCCTCCTCAGACAACCACTTTGATTTCTGCATTTCCTTTTCTTAGGGATGTTTTTGATTGTTGCCTCCTATATAGTGTTACAGACCTCCACCCATAGTTCTTCAGACACTCTACCAGATCTAATTCCTTGTATCTATATAATCACAAAGCATTTGATTTAGGTCATACCTGAATGGCTTAGTGTTTTTCTCTACTTTCTTCAATTTAATCCTGACTTTTGCAATAAGGAGTTCATGATCTGAGCCACAGTCAGCTCCTGGTCTTTTTTTTTTTTTTCTTTTTTTTGCTGACTTATAGCACTTCTCCATCTTTGGCTGCAAAGAATATAATCAATCTGATTATGGTGTTGACCATCTGGTGGTGTCCATGTGTAGAGTCATCTCTCAGGTTGTTGGAAAAGGGTGTTTGCTATGATAAGTGTATTCTCTTGACAAAACTCTCTTAACCTTTCTCCTGCTTCATTTTGTTCTCCAAGACCAAAATTGCCTGTTATTCCAGATATGTCTTGACTTCCTACTTTTGCATTCCAATCCCCTATAATGAAGGGACGTCTTTTTTAGTGTTAGTTCTAGAAGGTGTTGTAGGTCTTCATAGAACCACTCAATTTTAGCTTCTTTGGCATTGGTGGTTGGGCATAGACTTGGATTACTGTGATGTTGAATGGTTTGCCTTTGAAATGAACTGAGACGATGATGTTTTTGAAGTTGCACCCAAGTACTGCGTTTGGACTCCTTTGTTAACTATGAGGGCTACTCCAGTTCTTCTAAGGGAGTCTTGCCCACAGTGGTAGATATAATTGGTCATCTGATTTAATTCATCCATTGCCATCCATTTTAGTTCACTGATTCCTAAAATGTTGATGTTCACTCTTGCCATCTCCTGCTTGACCATGTCTGATTTACCTTGATTTATGCACCTAACATCCCAGGTTCCTATTCAATGTTGTTCTTACCAGGATCAGACTTGACTTTAAACACCAGACATGCCTAAAACTGGGCGTCATTTCTGCTTTGGCTAAGTGGCTTAATTCTTTCTGGAGCTATTAATAATTGCCCTCTACTCTTCCCCCATTAGCTTACTGGACAACTTCTGACCTGGGCGACTCACTTCCATCGTCATAGCTTTTGCCTTTCATACTATCCATGGGGTTCTAGAGGCAAGAGTACTGGAGAGAGTTGCCATTTCCTCCTCCAGTGGACCACGTTTTATCAGAAGTCTTCACTATCACTCGTCTGTCTTGGGTTTCCCTGCACAACATGACTCATAGCTTTACTGAGTTATGCAAGCCCCTTCACTACAACAGGCTTTGACCCATGAAAACACAAAGACTTTTCAGTTCAGTTCAGTTGCTCTGATGTGTCTGACTCTCTGCGACCCCATGGACTGCAGCATGCCAGGCCTCCATGTCCATCATCAACTCCCAGAGAGTACTCAAACTTCTGTTCTTTGAGTCGGTGATGCCATCCAACCATCTCATCCTCTGTCGTCCCCTTCTCCTCCTGCCTTCAATCTTGTCCAGCATCAGGGTCCTTTCCAATGAGTCAGCTCTTCTCATCAGGTGGCCAAAGTATTGGAGTTTCAGCTTCAACGTCCATCCTTCCAATGAACACTCAGGACTGATCTCCTTTAGGATGGACTGGTTGGATCTCCCTGCAGTCCAAAGGACTCTCAAGAGCCTTCTCCAACACCACAGTTCAAAAGCATCAATTGTTCAGTACTCAGCTTTCTTTATAGTCCAACACTCACATCCATACATGACTACTAGAAAAACCATAGCCTTGACTAAGACTTTTGTTGACAAAGTAATGTCATTGCTTTTGAATATGCTATCTAGGTTGGTCATAGCTTTTCTTCCAAGGAGCAAACATCTTTTAATTTCATGGCTGCAGTCACCATCTGCAGTGATTTTGGAGCCCAGAAAGATAAAGTCAGCCACTGTTTCCACTGTTTCCCCATCTATTTCCCATGAACTGATGGGACCAGATGCCACGGTATCAGTTTTCAAAATGTTGATCTTTAAGCCAACTTTTTCACTCTACTCTTTCACTTTCAACAAGAGGCTCTTGAGTTCTTCATCTCCTGCCATAAGGGTGGTGTCATCTGCATATCTGAGGTGATTGATATTTCTCCCGGCAATCTTGATTCCAGCTTGTGCTTCCTCCAGCCCAGCATTTCTCATGATGTACTCTGCATATAAGTTAAATAAGCAGGGTGACAATATATAGCCTTGATGTACTCCTTTTCCTATTTGGAACCAGTCTGTTGTTCCACGTCCAATTCAAACTGTTGCTTCCTGACCTGCATACAGATTTCTCAAGAGGCAGGTCAGGTGGTCTGGTATTTCCATCACTTGAAGAATTTTCCACAGTTTATTGAGATCCACACAGTCAAAGGCTTTGGCATAGTCAATACAGCAGAAAAGATTGGGAGGACTTAAGTTGAAGCTGAAACTCCAATACTTTGGCCACCTAATGCAAAGAGCTGACTCATTGGAAAAGACCCTGATGCTGGGAAAGATCGAGGGCAGGAGGAGAAGGGGACCACAGAGGATAAGATGGTTGGATGGTATCATGGACTCGATGGACATGGGTTTGGGTGGACTCCTGGAGTTGGTGATGGACAGGGAGGCCTAACGTGCTGTGGTTTATGGGGTCACAAAGAGTTGGACACGACTGAGTGACTGAACTGAACTGAGATGTTTTTCTG
>NW_011489443.1:38774-45499 GCF_000754665.1 Bison bison bison | reverse complement strand
TGCAATTTGATCTCTGGTTTCTCTGCCTTTTCTAAAATCAGCTTGAACATCAGGAAGTTCACGGTTCACATATTGCTGAAGCCTGGCTTGGATAATTTTGAGCATTACTTTGCTAGCGTGTGGGATGAGTGGAATTGTGCAGTAGTTTGAGCATTTTTTGGCATTGCCTTTCTTTAGGACTGGAATGAAGTGACCTTTTCCAGTCCTGTGGCCACTGCTGAGTTTTCCAAATTTGGTGACATATTGAGTGCAGCACTTTCACAGCATCATCTTTTAGGATTTGAAATAGCTCCACTGGAATTCCATCACCTCCACTAGCTTTGTTCCTAGTGATGCTTTCTAAGGCCTACTTGACTTCACATTCCAGGATGTCTGGCTCTCAGTGAGTGATCACACCATCGTGATTATCTGGGTTGTGAAGATCTTTTTTGTATAATTCTTCTCTGTATTCTTGCCACCTCTTCTTAAGATCTGCTTCTGTTAGGTCCATACCATTTCTGTCCTTTATTGAGCCCATCTTTGCATGAAATGTTCCCTTGGTACCTCTAATTTTCTTGAAGAGATCTGTAGTGTTTCCCATTATATTGTTTTCTTCTATTTCTTTGCACTATTATATTGTTTTCTTCTATTTCTTTGCACTGATCTCTGAAGGTTTTTTTTTTTTTTAATCTCTCCTTGCTATTCTTTGGAACTCTGCACTCAAATGGGTATATATTTCCTTTTCTCCTTTGCTTTTCACTTCTCTTCTTTTCACAGCTATTTGTAAGGCCTCCTCAGGCAGCCATTTTGCTTTTTGCATTTCTTTTTCTTGGGGATGGTCTTGATCCCTGTCTCTGGTACAAGGTCACAAACCTCTGTCCATAATTCTTCAGGCACTCTATATATCAGTTCTAGTCCCTTAAATCTATTTCTCACTTCCACTGTATAGTCATAAGGGATTTGATTTAAGTCATGCCTGAATGGTCTAGTGTTTTTCCCTACTTTCTTCAATATAAGTCTGAATTTGGCAATAAGGAGTTCATGATCTGAGCCACAGTCAGCTTCTGGTCTTGTTTTTGCTGACAGTATAGTGCTTCTCCATCTTTGGCTGCGAAGTATATAACCAATCTGATTTCAGTGTTGACCATCTGGTGATGTCCATGTGTAGAGTCTTGTCTTGTGTTGTTGGAAGAGGGTGTTTGCTATGACCAGTGTGTTCTCCTGCAAAACTCTATTCTCCTTTGCCCTGCTTCATTCTGTACTCCAAGGCCAAATTTGCCTGTTACTCCAGGTGTTTCTTGACTTCCTACTTTTGCATTCCAGTCCCCTATAATGAAAAGGACATCGGACCTTGTTTCCATCACCAGTCACATCCACAACTGGGTCATGTTTTTGCTTTGTCTCCATCTGTTCATTCTTTCTGGAGTTATTTCTCCAGTAGCATATTGGGCATCTACTGACCTGGGGAGTTCATCTTTCAGTCTCCTATATTTTTGCCTTTTCATATTATTCATGGGGTTCTTAAGGCAAAAATACTGAAGTGGTTTGCCATTCCCTTCTCAGTGGACCTCATTTTGTCAGAACTTTCCACCATGACCCATCTTTCTTGGTTGGCCCTATACAGCATGGCTCATAGTTTCACTGAATTAGACAAAGCTGTGGTCCATGTGATTAGATTGGTTAGTTTTCTGTGATTGTGGTTTCAGTTTGTCTGTCCTCTGATACCCTCTACCAGCACCTACCATCTTACGGGGTTTCTCTGACCTTAGACTTGGAGTATGTCCTCATGGCTGATGCTCCTGACCTTGGACGTGGGGTATCTCCTCTTGGCTGCTCGCTGCTCCAACACCACACAGCCACCACTTGCCATTAGGGTAGTGTCATCTGTATATCTGAGGTTATTGATATGAGGCTTTTAGGAAATGGCATTTTAGGAGGAGAGGATTTTAAGGAAACTAGGGGCAGGAAGGTGGACCCACAAGAAACTGAATTTCACCTGCATCACCATCTGCTGAGACCGGCTTTGCTCCAGAAATCCCATAATCATGCCCTTTAGAACCTGTAGGATGGCTGAGCTTAGACATACACTACGTTTGATTTCATTTCTAGAGATGGCCAAGTAGGGCAATTGAGTCAAGAAAGTTACTACTCCAAGGGGCCTGAGCCAAGACTTTCTTTTTGCTGTCTCTCCCCCGGCAGTAATTTCCAGAGCAGAATTTTACATTCAAATGCTTTTCTGTCTCCTGTTTTCCTTGGGACAAGATATGAAATCATTCCAGGAGGGAGAGCCCCTTCTGGGAGGAAATTAACCTGACATCTGATAGAAAGAAATGGAATTTAATGGCATGACATAAAACTTGACTGTTTCTAGCAATGAGCTGGGTGGCTATTTTCTGTGGCTATTCAGGACCTTCCAAGTGGGCTACCCAAGCAGTAACTCATTTGCTTAAGTGTGGATACCTGGAAACTTCAGCTCAAATATCATTATGATGAAGTATAATTTTCCAGGCTGTGGGGTTCGCTCTGACTCAACTGACACAAAATCTGCCATATTTTTCTCACTTGGGTCATGACTAGCACACACGCTGAACTTGAGAGGGTTATTATGCTGTTTCTCCAAAGAAGAAAGTAAGATTGTTATCATTGTATGGGGTCCATTCCGCATGATACATTTGCCGAAACAAAAAAAGGCCACAGGTACACCTTCAGGTAGAAATACTTGTTAGGTATTGCATATACAGGTCCTCAGAAGCATCATATTAATTTTTCAGATTCATTATTAGGTACCTATTCTCTAGTGTTTGGAACCCATATCAGAACTCTTAAAAAATAAATAATTTGAATGGAGACTGATAAAGTTCTCCATAAAACAGAAGGACATGACCAGAAATGTTCATTGTGCTCTTAGTCCTAAATTTAAGAAGTAAGTTTGTATTGCCTCCTGCTACTGCTGCTGCTAAGTCGCTTCAGTCGTGTCCAACCCTGTGCGACCCCATAGATGGCAGCTCACCAGGCCCCCCATCCCTGGGATTCTCAGGGCAAGAATACTGAAGTGGGTTGCCACCCAGACATGAGCATATGTTATATGATAGAATAATATTTTTCAGGTATGTTCAAGCTGTGCCTGGCATTTCAAGAGATTTAAAAACAGCTGGTTGAAAGCAAAGGATTCTTTATTTTGAAAATGAACCAGTTAATTCAAATAACCACTTTTCAACTAGTCATTAGCCAAAATAAGACTCTAAATTAATTGAGTCACTCATTGGGATATTCATAATGATTATAGAGATCAGGAAAAAATATTTAAGTATTTGATATGATAATATTGTGTTGTATCACTTATTTTCAACTATTTCATTTTACCCAAAGCCTAGCATAGTGATTTACATAGTAGGTGTTGAATAACTCTTTTTTGAGAGAATGAATGATGAAAAAAGGAGAGAAAATATATTATTTTGAAAACAAGGCAGTGATATGAGCCTCTTGATCTTGAAGGAAGGCAAAATTCCTGTTAGGAAGGATAACTTTTGTTAGAGCAAATACCATAATAGACTTTTGACAATGGAAGGAGTTGTCCCTCTGCTAAGGTGTGTTCTGAAAGCTAGATCCTGTAAAATCAAGTCTCAGGAAGTTTGTTATTACTTGCAGCAGCTCTGTTGAAGGGAAATGGGAGGGTCTGGGAAGGGTGAAAAAGCAAGAGATTGGAGTTTGGAGAAAGAGCTTGAGAAATTTGGCAGGAGACAGGATCCTACATGGTGAACAATTGATTTTGTCTATGTTGGGAATAGATTTGAAATTTCAGGGAAGTACAGTCTAGTCTTCAAACTTGTATTCGTCATCACTGTGCTCCCTGTTACCCCAAACTGTAATCAAAAGGCTGTTATGCTCAGGAGTACTGGGATAGTGTTTATTTTAAGAAAATGAAGGAATCTTTGTGGTTTCCAGTGTGGGGCTAAGTGGTAGGATTATGGTGAAAATAAAAAAGGATGAGAGCTGCAGAGGATGTGGTACAAGGTAGACTCATAAACCAATGGGAACAGAAAATTTGAGCAAACCTAAAGGAGCCTACTTTGAACCTTTGATATTTAGGACCTGAATGGCCTAGGGGGATGGAGGAGGTGCTGGCACATGCTTTTCTCCCCACCACAACTATCCACCCTTGTCTGTGGATTTTGTCTTTATTAACTGCTTGTAATCATCCCTTCCTGGGAAGCTCTAATGAAAAGTACCTTGGTCAATACAGTTAATCACTGCCAAGGATTCCAGTCTTTTGGCAGCAAAGTATATTTTCAGTTGATTTCCATTTAATTAACTAGTAGCTGATGAATATATTTTGTTGTAATTGCCTTGAAGTAGGAGTTCTAAATGTCCTGGTGATCTGATTAATTTTGGCTAATGCATCCCTTATATCTTATTTGAATATGATTATTAACTAACTCCTAAATTGTAACTGAGAGTTTATCACCTTAGGATCTATGTAAAAAATGCTCTGTTTCTTTTGGTCACTACTTTATGTTGAAAGCATTTCAGTATTTAAATCTATGTCTGAAGCTTGTGTCTAGTACCTAGAAATAAGCTGAGAAAACTTATTTTATAGAAACTGCTTGTCCCTGGCTAAAGTTAGGAAAGATGATAGAGATGGGATGTGTGTGTGTGTGTATACACATATATATTTGGTGTGTGTATTGGATCTGTTTAAGTTTTCACATTTTATTCTAAAAGTTAAGTGTTTTAGGTGGTAGGCCTGCAATGGTGGGAACCATGAATCCAGGTTTCGTTCTTTTGTTTCACACTGAATCTAGGGCAGAGTACAGTGCTCAAATGTCTACTGACTTAAAAGAGGCAGAGTTTTCAGGATATATGAGGTCACTGTTTCTTTTTTTTTTGTAGAGAAATCCACACAGAACCTCACTTACCTACCATAATCACTTGAGCCTGGTAGCTAGGTTGACATTTTTCAATAACTATAAATTCTATAGGAAACACTCATTTGACTGTCTCTTAAATCTCTTTCTACAGAGAGTAATGCTTGAAACATGGTAGTGTAGCCAGTGGGCAGCTCTTGACAGCACAGAGTAGACAAGTCTTTATTTTTTTCTAGCTTTCTTTCTCTGCCTTGATTCTAAACTGATTTTCCTTCTGATTCATCATTCTAGTTGGAGGAAGAGCTTAAAACCCAAGTTTGGCTGCCATTAAAAAGTTTTCTTCTACCAATAGACTAGATCAGAGGTATTCTTTATAGAATTTAGAGTAATTTAGCTCTAATTATGGATATCTTATTCAATTGGGATGTAGTTCAAAGAGCTGTTCTTACCCATAAGTGGGTAAAACCATGATGCTCTGAGTATGTAAGACTTTGTAATGAGCATCTTGCCTTGGAATACAGTTGCCTTCTTGTTTTACAACAAAGCAATTTCTAAAAGTGGGTGGGGGAGTGGAAGATGTGGGGATATGGCTCAAAAAATGTAAAATCAGATTTAAAAAATTATTTTCTTTACACATTTTGAAGACAATCAGAAACCTTGGTTGGTCAGACTGCCACATGCAAATTTCTGCAATAATATTCTCTTGAGTTTCAAATGCAATATTCACCACGGGCACTTATAATTGCACATTTTGTACTGCATTATCAGCTCAGTACATGAGGGTAATAGGGAGATAATGGAAAACAGACTCTGTAAATGAATGGTGGATGTTAATGGGAATTCCCGTTCAAATTATGCTTTATTCAATTGTTGAACATCAAACTGTGTTATTAAGAGGCTCATAAGAATACATGTGGGAAACAGGGGAGAAGTAAGACAAAACTATAACTTACCAACCAGGAGAAACTAAGAAGAAATGAAGACCTTTTGTAGTTAAATCTTTTTTAATTTCTTAAAATTGTATAGGCAGTTATAACAAATCTAATATTCACTATTTTTTTTCCTAGAAAAAAGATGATGCTGGTGTGATTCCTTTTATATCAGATGGCAGTCCTGGTATATTGTAGCTATCTAGGTGCTTGCCAGTTCATTATTTTTATTACCAGAGCTCCCTTTTATGCTTTCAAATACCATCACCTTATAATACTAAAACAAAAGAATAGTAACAAAAGTGCTTATGGAAAAAAAAATCCAAGTTGACTGATTTTTATACTTCTCAAGGAGTTGTCTGGGCTAGAAATGAATCCAGAATATGTTAAGAATTGAGTCAAAAGACTCAAAGATTTTTTTAAAAATGGGACATTTTGAGAATTTTAATTTTTAACTGACTAATTATACCCCCATGAAAGGGAGACATACACAGAACTATGTCCTTTTCCCATATTGCTAAAGATTTTAGAGAGAAAATAATTAAGATGATAATAAAATTGTGTCTGTATAGATTTGTATATGTAGGTATATATATATATATATGTAAGTATGTATATGCAGAGAATTTCCTTCACTTTGTTTTGTGGTACTCTTCCTTCTTTAAAGTGAAGATTCCCAGTGGCATTTGCAATCATGAAATTGGTTTATTTTCAAGCCCTGAATGTATCCAGGTGGCCTCACATTGGCACATCTGAGTGTGTGCGTGTGCAGGCTCAGTCGTGTCCAGCCCCATAGGCCGTAGCCCACTGGGCTCTTCTGTCCATGAGATTCTCAAGGCAAGAATACTAGAGTGGGTTGCCATTTCCTACTCCAGGAGATCTTCCTGACCCAGGGATTGAACCTGAGTCTCTTGCATTGTCAGGTGGATCCTTTTTTTTTTTTTTTTTTGGA
>NW_011489443.1:27137-38674 GCF_000754665.1 Bison bison bison | reverse complement strand
TTTTTTTTTTTTTCAGTTGGAGGACAGTCACTTCACAACACTGTGGTGGCCCCTGCCACACATTGACATGAATCAGCCATGGGTGCAGATGTGCCACCATCCTGACCCCCCCACCCCCGCCACCTCCAACCCCATCCCTCTGGGTTGTCCTAGAGCACCAGCTTTGAGTGCTCTGTTTCACGCATCGAACTTGCACTAGTCCTCTATTTTAGATATGGTAATATAAATGTTTCAGTGCTACTCTCTCATATCATCTCACTCTTGCCTTCTCCTGCATAGTCCAATAGTCTGTTCTTTACATCTGTGTCTCTTTTGCTGCCTTACGTATAGGATTGTTGTTACCATCTTTCTAAATTCCATATATATGCATTAGTATACTGTATTGCTGTTTCTCTTTCTGACTTACTTCACTCTGTATAAGAGGCTCCAGTTTCATCCACCTCATTAGAACTGATTCAAATGCATTCTTTTTTTATAGCTGATTAATATTCCATCGTGTATATGTACAACAACTTCCTTATCCATTTATGGCAGGTGGATTCTTTAACACTGCGCCACCCGGGAAGCCTGACAGATCATAACTAAATGGTCCCAGGGCTATCAGGAATCCTCAGCCTCTTAAGAGGACAGGTCTCTCTAGGTATGGATCCAGTGGAGATCTACCCACAACTGCTCTTACTTTTTTAAGCAAAATATCTTTCATTGAAACCATCTGGCACACACTTTTAAGTGTATTCTGGTAAAGGAGGTAATATAATATATAATAAAATACTCATTTTAAGTCAAGAAAGAAGGAATATCCAGCCTGACAATATATCCAAACTCCTTTCTGGTCTTCAGTTTCTTTTTCAACTTAAGTTGTATAAAATTCTACCCCCATCTTTGTATCTTCTAAGTTAGACACACTCTATGATTTAAAGAGCCTCAGCATGTGGTGCTCCTCTGTTGGGTGCATATATATTTATAATTGTTATATTTTCTTCTTTTGATCCTTTGATCATTATGTAGTGCCCTTTGTCTCTTTTTCACAGCATTTGTTTTAAAGTCTATTTTATCTGATATGAGTATTGCTACTCCTGCTTTCTTTTGGTCTCTATTTTCGTGGAATATCTTTTTCTAGCCCTTCACTTTCAGTCTGTATGTGTCCCCTGTTTTGAGGTGGGTCTCTTGTCAACAACATATGTAGGGGTCTTGTTTTTGTATCCATTCAGCCAGTCTTTGTCTTTTGGTTGGGGCATTCAACCCATTTACGTTTAAGGTGATTATTGATAAGTATGATCCTGTTGCCATTTACTTTATTGTTTTGGGTTCGAATTTATACACCCTTTCTGTGTTTCCTGTCTAGAGAAGATCCTTTAGCATTTGTTGGAGAGCTGGTTTGGTGGTGCTGAATTCTCTCAGCTTCTTCTTGTCTGTAAAGCTTTTGATTTCTCCTTCATATTTGAATGAGATCCTTGCTGGTTACAGTAATCTGGGCTGTAGGTTATTTTCTTTCATCACTTTAACTATGTCCTGCCATTCCCACCTGGCCTGAAGAATTTCTATTGAAAGATCAACTGTTATCCTATGGGAATTCCCTTGTGTGTTATTTGTTGTTTTTCCTCTTGCTGCTTTTAATATTTGTTCTTTGTGTTTGATCTTTGTTAATTTGATTAATATGTGTCTTGGGGTGTTTTGCCTTAGGTTTATCCTGTTTGGGATTCTCTGGGTTTCTTGGACTTGGGTGATTATTTCCTTCCCCATTTCAGGGAAGTTTTCAACTATTATCTCTTCAAGTATTTTCTCATGGTCTTTCTTTTTGTCTTCTTCTGGGACTCCTATGATTTGAATGTTGGGGTGTTTAACATTGTCCTGGAGGTCTCTGAAATTTTCTTCATTTCTTTTAATTCATTTTTCTTTTTCCTCTCTGATTCTTTTATTTCTACCATTCTATCTTCTACTTCACTAATCCTATCTTCTGGTTCTGTTAGAACTGCCTTATGACCCAGCAATCCCACTACTGGGCATACACCCAGAGGAAACCAGAATTCAAAGAGACATGTGTGCCCCAGTGTTCATTGCAGCACTGTTTATAATAGCCAGGACATGGAAGCAACCTAGATGTCCATCAGCAGATGAATGGATAAGAAAGCTGTGGTACATATACACAATGGAGTATTACTCAGCCATTGAAAAGAATACATTTGAATCAGTTCTAATGAGGTGGATGAAACTGGAGCCTATTATACAGAGTGAAGTAAGCCAGAAAGAAAAATGCCAATGTAGTATACTAACGCATATATATGGAATTTAGAAAGATGGTAACGATAACCCTGTATGAGAGACAGCAAAAGAGACACAGATGTATAGAACAGTCTTTTGGACTCTGTGGGAGAGGGAGAGGGTGGGATGATTTGGGAGAATGGCATTGAAACATGTATAATATCATATATGAAACGAATCACCAGCCTAGGTTCGATGCAGGATACAGGATGCTTGGGGCTGGTGCACTGGGATGACCCAGAGGGATGGTATGGGGAGGGAGGTGGGAGGGGGGTTCAGGATTGGAACATGTGTACACCCGTCGCGGATTCATGTTGATGTGTGGCAAAACCAATACAATATTGTAAAGTAATTAGCCTCCAATTAAAATAAATTATATTAAAAAAAAATAAAGAGCCTTAGCAGATGCTTGAAGTTTTGGTGGCACAGGGCCTTGAGAACTTTCTCTGACTCTTTGAGTCTTAGAAACATGATATTTTTTCCAGGCTTTTAGTAATTCTGCTGACTTCCATTTCAGCATGCCTCATCTGTTCCGGCAGGCACCAGATATCAGTAAGTTCTGAACCCACCATCTCAGGTATATGACTGTATTTGCCCTGTCCTCCTGTCAGTCCCCTCTGTTGATCATGCTGTTCTCAAAGTCAAAAGAGGTAGAAAAACCAATGAGAAGTCTTCTCTAAGTGAGCCTGACTTAAGCGCCTACTTGTCTTCATGTGACCCAGTGATTCAGATAATGTCTCTGGTTCTACATTCTTGTCTCGGCCCCTAATCTTATTTTTGTAGGTCAGCCTCAGACATTGTATGTTGAGAAGGGTTTCTATATCCTGGTTGGTTCCTACTTCCTCCACGAAGCCATTCATAGTCCTACCCACCCCAGCCTCTGATCTGGGTTAGGGCACGTAGGCTTTTTGCTCCCATCACTCAATGTTCTAACTATTGGCAGTGTAAAGCAATTGCCTGTTTCATGGTCTGTCATTCCTAAAAGGCAGGATTTTTTTAAGAGCAGAAAATATACCATGTTTTTTTGTATCCTCAGTTCTTAGAACAGTTCCAGAAGATAGCAGGCACTCAGCTGAACTCAGTTTCATTAAGCCTGGCCTTCCCAAACATTTCTGACATTTAACAAGATGCCATGGTTTTCTACCAGAAGGGACATTGCCACTTTTTTTTGTTGTTGTTGTTTTTTTTTTTAATGAAGGCTTTGAAGTTATATTATGTCAAGAGCCAGCCAGGCACACAAACAAATAAGCCAGTTGTTTTAGAATTATAAGGCTGTTGTCTCTCTATTTTTGACTGGATAGCAGTCAGGTCTAAGAGTAGGGAGGAGAAGGGTTGGGCTAACCTCACAAGGGGGCACCAAAGTGAGGCTCTGGGGAAGCTGAGGCGGGGGCAGGCCAGCATTCCCCTCTTTTGCCAAATGTCCTGGTTCTGTGGTCTTGCATATAGACTAGACTTTTTTAAGAGGCAGATTTTAAAAGGAGTACAGAAGGCAAATCAATAAGGAGGAAGGAACCAAGGAATCAACTGTTTAATCAAGTGAAGGAAGATGCCAGGAAAGTGCCATGCCATTTGTTATAGCAGCCATAGGGACACCCATTAGACGACTGTGACTCTGCCAAGAAACAGGGAGAGTTGACTTCTTTTTTCTTCATTGTTATTCTTTGTTGGAGTATAGTTACTTTACAGTTAGTTTCTGTTATATAGCAAAGTGAAACAGCTGCATGTTTACATATATCCTCTCTTATTTGGATTTCTTTCCTATTTAGGTCACCACAGAGTATTGAGTGGAATTCCCTGTGCTAGACAGTAGGTTCTCATTGTGTGTGCTGTGCTCAGTCACTCAGTCATGTCTGACTCTGCAACCCCATGGACTGTAGCCCGCCAGGCTCCTCTGTCCTTGGGGATTCTGCAGGCAAAAATACTGGAATGGGTTGCCATACTCTCCTTCAGGGGATCTTCCCAACCCAGGGATGGAACCCAGGTCTCCTGCATTGAAGGCAGATTCTTTACCATCTGAGTCACCAGGGAAGCCCAGGTTCTCATTAGTCATCTATTTTATATATAGTATCAATAGTGTATATATGCCAATCCCAATGTCCCAACTGATCTTACTCCTCCTTCCCTCTTTGATATCCATATGTTCATTTCTACATCTAAGAATTGACTTCTTTTTAAAGTTAGTAGATATTATCATTCTTCGCAGGACAACTCTCAACTTGGAATTCACATTGTCTTTGCCTGTGTCTTCTCTACTGAGATGAAAACAACTTAAAAAAAATATAGAGGCATTCTGAGTTCTGGAACTATTGCCTAGACCTGTTGAGGCTGGAGGCTCCTGGAATGCTTTTACTGCTGAGTTAAAGTCATTACTCAGTCTTCATTATGTCCGTGCCTATAACTCAGTGGTTCCTTCCCAGACCTCCTTGCTGATGCTGCTGCTAAATCGCTTGTCATATCCGACTCTGTGTGACCCCATAGACCGCAGCCCACCAGGCTCCCCCATCCCTGGGATTCTCCAGGCAAGAACACTGGAGTGGGTTGCCATTTCCTTCTCCAATGCATGAAAGTGAAAAGTGAAAGTGAAGTCGCTCAGTCATGTCTGACTCTTAGCAACCCTATGTACTGCAGCCTACCAGGCTCCTCTGCCCATGGGATTTTCCAGACAAGAGTACTGGAGTGGGGTGCCATTGCCTTCTCCAAGATCTCCTTGATTATCACCTAAATGGATCACACACAGACTGTCAGTATGAAAGGCATGAAAGTGTAAAATGCTGTGCTCACCCTTTGCATGTTATTGTAATAGTGATTATTATTACTATAATAATAATTATTACTTTAGCACTTTACTATGTGGCAGACCTAGTGATATATGCTTTTATATGTCCCAGTTAATTCTCATGACAGCCTTTTTTTGCTAAGTGCCTTTATCTACCCATTTTATAAAAATTGAGCAAGTTGCTAAGATTGGATCATCATTCATCTTACTCTATAATTTGTGTTGTTCTTACTCATTTATTATAGTGTGAGCTTGTGACATTTATCCTCAACTGAAAAAATGGGTATACTTCTAGAATGGGTCTCCTGCTCTATAATCAGACAGTCTTATAACAGTTTTTCTTCATATCTCATTACCTTGCAATAGCTTGTCTGGGACATTGTTTAAATCATGTCCGTTCTAGCTCCTTTTTTTTTCTTTTTTTCTTAATCTGAGAGACATGGATTTGCTGATAAAGAAGCCAAGCAAAAATCAGAAATACAAAAATATTCCAAAGTTAAACCACATAAAGTTTAGTCTCTAGTTGTATATAAAAGAATCCCTTTTGTGTCCCTCCACAATTTGCAAGTATGTTAAATAATGTGCCATTGCATAGTCTGGTGGTCTTGTTGACAGACAAAATATGCAGTATTAGTTTCATTGTGGAGATGAATATAGTTCAAAGGTTATTTACCAAAAGTATTATATCTATATTTTTAATTTTTTTCTTTAAAAAAATTTATTTATTTTACTTTACAATATTGTATTGGTTTTGCCATACATTGACTTGAATCCACCATGGGTTACATGTGTTCCCCATCCTGAACCTCCCTCCCACCTCCCTCCTATATTTTTAAAACTATGTATTAAATGCTTACTCTCAGAATCTCTGCTCTTATGAAATTTTCATGCAAGTGAATGGAGATAAAAAGTAAGGAAAGAAATGGGATAAGTAGAGTCAGATGATGATGACAAAAATGGGACAGATTCCATGACAGATTTCCTCCATGACCTTAGATTTGAACCTAAGGACATTATTCTGATTGAAATAAGTCAGAGAAAGAGAAAATAACTGATCTCACTTATATGTGAAAAGAAAGAAATGAAGGAAGGAAGGGAGAAAGAACCAAACAAATGAATTCATAGAAAACAGGTTGGTTGCCTGAAGCCAAGCTAGGGGAGGGGGCATCCTGGCGAAATAGTGAAGGGGGACAAAAGGAACAAATTTCCATCCCCATTCCATTACCTGGGGATGCAGGTACAGAAGTGGGTACTACAGTTAGTAATACTGTATTGCATATTTGAAAGTTGCTGAGAGTAAATCTTAAAAGTTCTCATCTCAAAAAAAACAAAAAACAAACAAAAAAAAAAATAGGACAGAGAAGGTGGTATTTTCAGCTGAAATCTGAAAGCTCAGAAGGAGCCTGCTGTGTGAAATCTTGGGGAATGGTGATGAGAGCAGAAGAAAGAGCAAGTTCAAAGGCCCCGAGACTGAACTAGTACTGGCCAGTTTGAGAACTAAAGATGTAATGGGAGTTTGGTAGTTAGGAAGAAAAGTAGCAGGAGTTGCTATCAAGGGTGCAGGGCACTATTTGATCCTAAAAACTCCTGGAGGACAAACACTTTATTCTACATGTAATAGGACCACAAGAAGATTTTAATCATAACATCAATAGAAGAAGAAAAAGTCTGTTTCTCCCAAAGATATCTTAAGCACACCAGGCTAGGTGCCTGAATCCAGTGGAAACCAAAGCTTTTAGTTCTGTAAATTACTCTTTTTTGTTCACTAAGGACACTGGGGTGCGGAACTTCTTAGGCTCTAGCTGCCCTGGCCCCTTTTCCATTTCTCAGATATGCCAGGTTCATTCTGGACTCAGGGCTTTTGAAAAAGCCCTGTGGAATGCTGAAATACCATTCCTTTTCTCTGGCCTAACTCCTGCTCACTTATTAGGTCTCTGCTGGACCTTTGTAGGGAAGACTCTGTGATCCCTAGGTTAGTCTAACTCCTCTGTACTCATCCTATAGTTGTGATTTACATCATGTGTAGTTTTCTATTCATTGTCTATCTCTTCCACTAAACTCTGAGTTCCCAATGATGGTTAATTTGATGTGTTCCTCAAATAGTACTCCAGGTGTTGCCATGAAGGTCATTTGTGGATGTGGTTAACATCTATAGTTAGTTTGTAGAGGAAAAGAAAGAAAAGAAAGTGAAGTCATTCAGTTGTGTCCAACTCTTTGCGATCCCATGGACTGTTAGCCTACCAGACTCCTCTGTCCATGGGATTTTCCAGGCAAGAGTACAGGAGTGGGTTGCCATTTCCTTCTCCAGGGGATCTTTGTGACCCAGGGATCGAACATGGGTCTCCTGCATTGCAGGCAGATGCTTTACTGTCTGAGCCACCAGGAAAGTTTGTAGAGGAGTGGGTCTCAGTAGTGGGAGTAGGCCTCATACAATTAGTTGAAAGACTTTAAGAACAAAACTGAGATTTCCCTGAGGAAGAGGGAGTTTTACCTCAGAAATGTTCCAGCTCCCTAGCTAAGAATTTCTAGTCTGTTCTGTGGCTTTTGGTCTTGGCTGCCCACACAAATCACATGAGCCAGTTCCTTAGAATAAATCTCTGTGAGAGGGGGAGGGAAAGAGATTTAAATAAGGGAAAGAAGAAACTTTTGGGGCTGCTGTATGATACAAACCGAAGAATTCATATTAGTTTCAATCAAAAACAGAAGTCTTTACCATTTGAGAGTCACGGTTTCAGTTTATATAACATGGCTCCCTTGTGCAAAAGTATCCCAGATCAAAGGACCGCAGGGATGAAATGGGGGCCAGGTTCTGTCACCTTCTCTTTTAATGCCTTTTTTTCTGTTACCTCCTTTCAGATTTAATTTAGTTACTTGTGCTACAAAACTGTGTAACAGTTTCCTTTTAGGCAAGGAGTATCTGCTTATGGTCACTGGCACTGTCTCAAACGCTTGTGAGATAAACATAGGTCCTAAGCAAACTTTTGAGTTTTGCAGAAATCAAAAGACATTCATTAGAAGGGAAAATTAGCTAAAAAGCTACAGAGTATCAGGCCATTCTTATCAATCACAAGGTATTGATATTATCCCAAAGCTGCTTGTAGAAAGGGAGGAAAAGTATTTGAACACAAATGAAAAATTTAAATTATTTACCAAGTTTTCTCTCTCTCTCTCTTTTTTTTTTTAACATTATTTACTCTGGGAGAGCCACAGTTTTTGGACAAAGGAGAACAGCTCTAGTACTGTGACTCTGGGCTGTGAGAAATGATGAATCCATGATTATTTGGGCTGTCACCATCCAGCCATGCTGCTGAAAATCATTTAGCCAAAAATAAGAATTATTGTAATTTATGGTTTTGTTTTTACAATGGGGACAAGGAAAGGATTGATCATGTAGCCGTCTATCAGTCTTGCTCAAGGCCTTGCTGTTTTCTTCCCCTTTAAATTAAAATGAAAACCATGGAGAATACTGATCAAAAAAATCTTCCAAATTTTATTTAACTTCCAACTCCATCTCTGAAACTGTGACTTCTTTTAAAGGTGAAATTGGTTGCTTATTAGCTGCTTTCCTGAGTCTGTTTCATATTTTACTTCCTCTCATTATCTCTGCTTGACCATCCAGGTAAATTGTGTTGGTTCTCCTGTTCGTGCCAGTCCAGCTGGGGCCTTTTTGGACATAAACAAGTATTTATTTATTTATTAATGAACAAGGTACCTAGGTACCTTGGTGTACCTACTATTGGGGTACATCTGTTGCAAGACATATAGAAGAGACCAAAAGCCCCTGCCTCTGTTAACTTGCACTTGAAGGGTATAGATATGTCTGTATTTAAAAATTCAAGTCTCAAATGGAGAAATGACGGCAGCGTCTCAAGATCCAGATCTCGGTCTTGACTGTTTTGCTAAGTATAGCCTTGGATAGGCTACTGGACCTCTCTGGGCCTCGGTTTACTCACATCATTCCTCTGACTCCTAGGTGAGCATAGTATGTTCTTAGAGCAGAAGTTACAAGAGCCAGTGCAGGAAGGCACTGTAGCAGTAAAGGTCATGTTGCTTGGGACGAGCTGGCCAAACAGAGTTGCATAACTGTTGAGCACCTACTGTTTGCAAAGTACTGTGTGTATCACTGAAGCAATAACTAGATATGTAGAATGTCCCAGAGGGATCACGGGATAGTGCTGAGGATGGGTAACAAAGTGGGAGCCAGGGCTAAGGGTCTGACCTCTGGAGCCTAACTGTATTTGAATCTTTACTTGGTCAATAAATGGCCAAGAGTAGATAAGGTAGTTAATGATCCTTTTAGAGTTCCTACTTCAAGGACTTATTGAAATGATTAAATAATTTAATTTATTCAATGAAAAAATGTTTGGTGAGTGCCTTCTTTATGCTAAGGCTTCCCTGGTGGCTCAGATGGTAAAGAATCTGCATGCAATGCTGGAGACCCCGGTTCAATCCCTGGGTCAGGAAGATCCCCTGAGGAGGGAATGGCAGCCCACTCTAGTATTCTTGCCTGGAGAATTCCATGGACAGATAGCCTGGCAGGCTGCAGTCCATGGGGCCGAAAAGAGTTGGACATAATAGAGTGACTAACACTTTCACTTTTCTCTATATTAAAGACTAAAACAGATGCTTGGTATATATTGGTGAATAAAATAGACAAAGACATATGACCTCATAAGATCAGTTTCTAGGGAAAGAAGATTGAAACTAAACAATAGACATAATAAGGAAATGAATTGTGTCATACATGATAAGCTGATGAATGATATGGGAGGAAAAAGAGCAGGGCAGAGGGAATTTGGAAATAGGGACTGGGGAGAGAGGTACACTTTTAAATACAGGAATCAGAACAGGCTTCACAGAGAAAGTTCCATTTGAGCAAAGGAGGTAAGGAAGAGTGCCAGTGTATGTTTTGGAAAGAGCTGTTCAGGGACAGAGGACAGCCAGTACAAAGCCCTGAGGCAGGAGCAGGGTTGACGTGTTGCAAAATACAGTAAGGCTGCTGTGACTGGGGCAGTGGATGTGATGGGAAAAGTTTTAGGAAATGAGATGAGGTAGGGAACGAAAGGCAGAGATCAGATCATGTGGGATCTTCTAGCTTTTGAAGGGATTTTGCCTTTCTTTTGAGGGGAAGAGGGTGGGACGGTGTAGAGTTTTAGTGAGGAGTGACGTCATCTGACTTACATTTAAAGTTGAAGTGTAGGACATCTCAGCAGCCAGAGGCGGAGATAAATTCGGAGGCTATTGCAGTGATTCAGTCAAAGGAATATGGTGCTTAGGTTGGTGTGGAAGCAGCTGAGGTGGTGGGAGGGATTGCAATCTGGATTTATTTTAATAGGACAAATTGGGTCATTTGTAGAGACATGGATAGATCTAGAGCATGTCATATAAAATGAAGTAACTCAGAAAGACAAAAGCAAATATCACATATTAATGCATATATATGAAATCTAGAAAAATGGCATTGATCATCTTATTTGCAAAGCAGAAATAGACACAGAGGTGTAGAGAACAAACATATAGATACCTGGGGTAAACAGGGGTTGGTAGGACTTGGGAGATTGGGATTGACACATGTACATTACTTATTCTCTATATAAAGTAGATAACGAATGAGACTATACTGTATATCACAGGGAACTCCTGAATGGGAAGGAAGTCCAAAAAGGAGGGGATATATGTGTAACTACGGCTGATTCATCTTGCTGTGCAGTTGAATGGGACATAACATTGTAAAGCAACTATATTCCAATAAAATTCATGTAAAAGGAAAGTCAACAAGGTGAGTTATAAGTGGTATGTGAAAGAGAACACAAGTTAAGGACAATCCATAGCCTTTACCCTGGGTAAAAAAAGTTATTAAGCAGAGAAAACATGTTAAAGCTTTGAAAATACTCAACACAGTGTTTGGTGCACAGTACGTACTCAATTAAGAAATTGAGGTAATTTCTTAAGGTAATTTCCTTAACAAATCAAGGTAATTAAGGTTCTAAATAACATTTAGAACTAACTCACCTGTCTGCCTAGCTCTTTTTATCTTTGAAATGTTAGTTTAGGTATCACTGACCCAGAAACATTTTCCTGACTCTCTCTCTCTCTCAGTGAAGTGCTCTTTCTAATCCCGTAGGTCTCTCCAAGTCCTCCACCTTATCAACTCTTATTTATCTTATGATTTATATAAAGCACCTTTAGAGTCTTCACATTCGCTCTGGGAGATCAGAAAGTGTTTTCATGGAAGAAGCAACATTTGAGATGAGACTTGAAAGAGAGGTTCGGATATGTGGCCTAAGTTGAGGGAATGAAGTTAACAGTGTAATTTTTTTTTAAATTTTATTTTATTTTTAAACTTTACAATTTTGTATTGGTTTTGCCAAATATCGAAATGAATCCACCACAGGTATACATGTGTTCCCCATCCTGAACCCTCCTCCCTCCTCCCTACCCATACCATCCCTCTGGGTCGTCCCAGTGCACCAGCCCCAAGCATCCAGTATCGTGCATC
>NW_011489443.1:24946-27037 GCF_000754665.1 Bison bison bison | reverse complement strand
CAAGCAACCAGTATCGTGCATCGAACCTGGACTGGCAACTCGTTTCATACATGATATTATACATGTTTCAATGCCATTCTCCCAAATCTTCCCACCCTCTCCCTCTCCCACAGAGTCCATAAGACTGTTCTATACATCAGTGTCTCTTTTGCTGTCTCGTATACAGGGTTATTGTTACCATCTTTCTAAATTCCATATATATGTGTTAGTATACTGTATTGGTGCTTCATGCTCCCTGTCAGAGAAATCTGTAGGAGTGTCTATCTCATATTTCAGGTTGCTACTCGTGGCAAGCAATCAAGAAAACCAATTCCTAACTTGAAGTTTCTGTACTGTATCCTCTGGTATGGCTAAAGAAGGTCACCAGAAGATGCCAGACGGAGCACTGGCATGCTTCCATCCTGTGAATGCACATTGAATGTTAGGCCTGTTGCTGGTATTATGAACAGATTAATGGTGATCCTGCTCATAGGTGTTTCACATGTGTGTGAGTGTGTGTGGTGGAGATAACACTAAAATGTGTTTTCCCACTATTCCTTATTGACTTTTTCAGATATTCCATATGACTCTGGGGCAAAGTATTGGAATAAGAGGAAATTAGGATTATATCTGCATATCATGAAAGATATTCAAACCCTAAAATAAGAACACTGCATAGAGTTAGCTAATATGTGTGTAGGTACCTACCCCTTACCTTCTCTGTTGATATCTTAAGGATTACTGAGGTCTACATCTTGTATGTAGCTGTATTCCACAGAAAACTTTGTTGACAGGTAGACCCAGTAAAGGCACAAGTCTTCACTGATTTATGATGCAGTATTATAAATATTGCACTATTAAAGAAGGAAAATAAAATGCATATATATGCTTTTATTTCCAAAATGTGTACAATCAAGCAAAATATAACCTCTCTTGCATCTTTTATCATTGAAGGATCTTTTTTTTTTTCCTTACATGGAATAGGCAGGTGCTATTTTTTTTAATATATAAAATGTGAGATCATTAAAAGTGAATTTCTTTTTCTGATAACTCACTTGCAGGAAGCAAAGATAGTCTTCACTGTAACAACAAAGAATTTCAAGCTGTGTTGAAATTAGGTTCGTCTGTCTTGTAAATTTTTATTCTGTGTTCAATATGTATGAATATCTCTGATGTGATTGAAGGTGTAAAATGAATTTTGTTATTGCAATGAAGATTTTTATGACTTAAAGCTTTTTTTAAAAAATGTGAATGTAGTCTAAGTACTTGGAGATGGCCTGTAGGAAGCCTATTTATCAGTAAATGGAGCACAGTGACATTGATTTCAGAGTAGGTGACATTGAGAAGTACAGAGAAATAATTGACATCAGAAGATTTTGTTCACCATTCCATGGTGGATACAGACAAAGGAATGGGATCCAGAGGCAAACCTTCAGTTCCTAGGAGGGGAAAGTTTAAGTAAGGTAGGAAGCTCATTTTGTAGGAAACTGAGATCCTAAGCTATTTATCAGAGCAGGGGACCAAGGATGCATATCAGGCCAGAGCTTATATAGGGCATAAATGGAGTTGGCCTGGCAGGAAAGGTTATCTGTAATACAGGTCAAGAATGATGCTCTGAAGGAGTCTTGGAAGCCTCCAACCTCTAGCCTGAACTTTTCGTGGGAATTGGGAAAGATGGAGATCTGTAGGTGGCCCCAACAATAATAGCGGAGGAAAGGCTAATGAGGAACCTGAGACTGCAATAAGTTCCAGGAATAAGTTCCAGCCTGTTACTCTCATAGGCTGCTGGTGGGAATGCAAATTTCAATAACCATTCTAGGAAAAATGTTACCATTTAGCTTGGATTAAAAGATGAAAATTGTGCATACCTTTCACCTCAAATATTTAATTATAGGAGTTTTATTATGAGTAAATCATGCAAGTACAAACATGAAATATTCAAATATACTGCTATTTAAAATAGTAAATAGGTAATTAAAAGAAGGGAGGAATAAAGGAAACAATCTAAATGCAGTATAGGATTTTGGTCAATCATATTCTCCTTAGCGTAAAAAAAAAAAATAACTGATCTGTACTCTTACTCATCAATATGCTTCTTTTCATTTTTCAGAT
>NW_011489443.1:17260-24290 GCF_000754665.1 Bison bison bison | reverse complement strand
CCATGATCTTCGTTTTCTGAATGTTGAGTTTAAGCCAACTTTTTCACTCTCCTCTTTCACCTTCATCAAGAGGCTTTTTAGTTCCTCTTCACTTTCTGCCATAAGGATGGTGTTCTCTGCATATCTGAGGTTATTGATATTTCTCCCGGCAATCTTGATTCCAGCTTGTGCTTCTTCCAGTCCAGCGTTTCTCATGATGTACTCTGCATATAAGTTAAATAAGCAGGGTGACAATATACAGCCTTGATGTACTCCTTTTCCTATTTGGAACCAGTCTGTTGTTCTATGTCCAGTTCTAAATGTTGCTTCCTGACCTACTTTTTACCTTACTGTATACTAAATGCATGGTTTATTTTTCTAATACTATAAAAAGAAATAGGGCAATATAGTATAGAAGCCTTTCAAATAAACACAAGCAGAACAATTTTATCAATATAGGATAGCACATAATAAATATTAAAGGAAGTGTTTTGCACTAAAGAAAAATGATTCCAGATAGAAACATAGATAAACATAAAAGAAATATTATTGTAAATAGCAAATTATGGATAAATATATCAGACTGCTCCCCCTTTTTTTCAGACTGCCTTTTTTCCCTCTTAATTTCAGAGCCAATTTGCTATATAGAGCAAATTAATAGTAATAGATTTATGGATATTACAGCACTAAATACAAGTAAAACCTGTGACAATGGACCAAGAAAGAAAAAGGGAGGTATATTTGTAAGACCCTTATATTACACATGAAGTAGCATAATGTACTTTTAAAACTTTAAAACAGACTCTGGTAAATTAAGAACGCATATTGTAATCCCTAAAGCAATACAGAACACCTTTACCAATAAAAAATAAGAGAAAAACTAAAAAGCGAATAGTGTAGATAAAAATAAATACTTAAAATGGATCAGTTTATCCAAATGAAGATAGGAAATGGAAAAATGATAAGAACAGATGGGAGAAATAGTAAACCAATGTCAGGATGGTAGCTAAAAACTATATCATGGTGGATTCATTCTGATGTTTGGCAAAACTAATACAATATTGTAAAGTTTAAAAATAAAGTAAAATTAAAAAAGAAGAAGCAACCCCCCCCCAAAAAAAGAAAAAAAACTATATCAATAATTGTATTAAGTATAAAAGGAGTAAACACTCTAACTGGCAGAGATTGACAATAGGGAATTAAAAGCAAAGCATAATTACATGCTATTATAAGAGATGCATTTCAAATATGGGAAACAGATTGGCTGAACGTAAAAGAATAGAAAAAGGTAGGCCCATTAAATACTACTCAAAAGATACTTAGAATGGTCATATTAACATATTACACAAAGTGCATTTCAGGATTTTAAATATAACAATAGATACAGAGATTTTAAAAATGATTTAAACAATCAATTCATCATGAAAATATAATAATTATAAAAGTATGGATGTGCCTAGAACAGAGCTTAAAATATACATAACTACAGTTATAGTTTGTGATTTTTAATACTCCTTGTCATTAATTGATAGAACAATTAGACAAAAAATTTGGTAAGAATATAGAATAATTAATACTGTCAGAGATGCTAATCATACTTACATATGTGGAATGCTGCTTTCCCAAACTGCAGAATATAAATTATTTTGAAGTGCATAGGAAACATTTATAAAGATAGATCATATGCTGGACTGTAAAATACGTCTGAGTAAATTTCAAATAATATATGTACTCTGACTGAAATTAGAAATCATTACAAAGGTGTCTAGAAAATTCTTAAATACTTGGAAATTAACACACTTCTAAGTATATCATGAAATCATAGGGATATTTAAAATATTTCAAACTGAGTGATAAGGAAAAAGTTATATATCAAGAAGTGTGAATATAACTAAAGAATTGCTGAAATTTTAAATGCTTATATAAGGAAGTAAAAAATTTCAGAATAAATCCATTTTGGAAAATTAGAAAAAAATGAGTAAATTAAGCCCAAAATAAATGGAAAACATTTAGATTAGAAATAAATAAAATGAATAGAAATGGAGGTAACTAATAAAATTTAAAGTGATTTCTTTGAAAAGTTTAATAAAATTAATAATCCCCTAGATGAAAGTCAAAGAAATAGGAAGCAGAATTATCAGTATCAGTAATTATGGACTTTACCATAAATCCTACAAGTGTTTAGAAGATCCTGAAGGAATAATATGAATAATGTAAATACACTCTGACAATAAATTTGATTATTTAAACAAACTAATACCTTGAGGGACACACATTTTAAGGTCAGAGACAAAAGAAAAACATTTTTTTGAATATTTTTTAAATAATTTAAATTCATAATTAGAGACCTTCCCAGAAATGAAACACCATATCCATATGTAATCAATTATGTAAGGAGGAAACTTTCACAGACACTTTTATAAAATAAGGTAGCACCAACCTGACCAAACCTTGTAAGAGTGTCTGTGTTCATGAAATACCAATATATGGTAGACTGTGTATTAGATAGACTGTATATTAGCAAAATAAATCAGCAATGTTTGAAAAGGATAATAGAACCTGGTGAAGTGGAGTTTATTCCAAAAATGTGAGATTGTTTCAATATTCAGAACTCAATGTAATTTGTTAAATGAATAGATGATCATTTGAATAGATGCAGGAAAACTCTAGTTCAACACATTTATGGTAGCAGACTGTCAGCAAACTAGAAATTAGGGGGAACTTCCTCACTTGGATAAAGGATGTCTTTAAAAAAAAAATCTCAGCTGACATGATAATGGTAAACCTTTAAGTGCTTCATCTTAAATTCCAGAAGAGTGCAAGGATTCTACTCTCATTCATCATCTATTCTCATTATTCAACATTATATTGCTGTTCTTAACCAGTGAAAGGAAAAAAATGACCACAAAGTCATACAGATCAGTAAGGAAAAAATAAAATTGCTTTATCCTCAAATGATAGGATTTTCTATGTAGAAAATTTCAAGGAATCTACAAATACAGTAAACCACAAAATAACTCATTAAGTGAATTTAGTTATGTTACAGTATACAAAAATTAATTGCATTTCTATTTATTACCAATGAATAATTGGAAAATAAAATGTTTAAAATAGTACCATTTTCAGTAATATGAAAACACAAAATACTTATAAATAAATGTAATGATGGCTATGGAAGACTTATAAGCTAAAAATGACAAGATAATTCTGAGCAAAGAACTAAATAAGAGGAGAGCTATATCATAATATTAGACTGGAAGATCCAATAGTGTGTTAATATATTATTGTTTGGATGAGGGATGAATTGGGGGTTTGGGAGTATCATGGGCAAACTATTATATATAGAATGGATAAACAACAAGGTCCTATTATACAGCACAGGCAATTATACTCTATATCCTGTGATAAACCATAATGGAAACGAATATGAAGGAATGTATATGTATGTATATATATATAACTGAATTATACATTATATATTCATATATATATATATATAAACTGAATCACTTTGCTTCACAGCAGAAATTAACACAGCATTGTAATCAACTATACTTCAATAAAATAAACTCTAAAAGTGAAAAGCAAGATAAAAACGGATACTATTATTTCCCAAGTGTTCTATAAATTCCATGCAACCTCAATCAAAATCTTAGCAAGCTTTTTGATAGAAATTGACAAAGGGATTCTAAGAAATAATATGCAAGTACAAAGGACTGAGAATAAGCAAGATGATTTTGTGAAAGAAACAAATTTGATGATGTATGCTACCTAATTCCCAGATTTACTTATAAGCCTGTAGTAATCTAGAAAGTATAATTCTGGCATAAGTGTAGACAAAAAGAATGATGAAGACAGATCTGCATGTACATATTCACTTGATTGATCACAGAGGTGCCAAACAATTCTATAAAGAAATTCTGTTCACCAGTCAGTGCTGTAACAACTGGATATGCACATGAAAAAATAGCTTTGACTCCTACCACATGTCTTACACAAAAATTAATTCAATTTGAATCATATATATAAACATAAAAGCTAGAGCTGTTAAGCTTATTGAGGGGGAGGGGCACAGAATGTATTTGTGATCTTGGAGTAGGCATGGAATTTTTAGACAGGACGCAGAAATGAGTAAGTATACACTAAATGATAAATTGAACCTCATGAGAAGTAAAAACTTCCATTCATCCAAATGTACAAATGCAAACAAATATGCAAGCCAAAGAGAGAATGTTTACTATGTATGTGTGTGTGTGTGCGTGTGTGTGTGTGTGTATACACACACACACAAGATTTACCCAGATGATAAAAGACTTATGAACAGCTCAGTTTAAAAATAAACAAAAACTTAATTCAGACTCTTCCGAAGGGAAAACATACAAGTGGCCAATAATAAAATGAAAATGTGATCAATAGTGTAATAATCAGGGAAATGCAAATTAAAGCTACAATGACATATATCACTATACTCTGTCTAGAATGGCTAAAATTAAAAAGCACTGAGAAAGCCAAATATTGGTAAGGATATGAATCAACTAGAAGTTCAGGACATTATTGGAGAAACTGTAAAATGGTACATCTATTTTGGAAACCAGTTTGTAAGTTTCTTCTAATCTTAAACATTGGTCTGCTCTGCTGCTGCTGTTGCTGCTGCCAAGTCGCTTCAGTCGTGTCCAACTCTGTGTGACCCCATAGACGGCAGCCCACCAGGCTCCCCCGTCCCTGGGATTCTCCAGGCAAGAACACTGGAGTGGGTTGCCATTTCCTTCTCCAATGCATGAAAGTGAAAAGTGAAAGTGAAAAGTGAAAGTGAAGTCGCTTAGTCGTGTCCGACTAGTAGTGACCCCATGGACTGCAGCCCACCAGGCTCCTCCGTCCATGGGATTTTCCAGGCAAGAGTACTGGAGTGGGGTGCCATTGCCTTCTCCACTATGTGCCAGCAATTCCACTGTTAGGTATTTAGTGAAGAGAAATGAAAACTTATGTCAGTAGAAAGACTTGTAAAGAAATATTTGTGGCAACTTTATTAATAATACCCAAGGAATGAAAACAGCTCAAATGTCTATCAGCAGGAGAATGGATCAGCAAATTGTGCCATATTCATACAACTGAGCAATAAAACTGATACACACCAAAACTTGGATGAATCACAAAAACATTATCCTAAAGAGTAGGAGTCAGACACTACTGCACTGATGTGTACTTACTGTGAAATTCTATTTATTAGAAGTTTTAGAACAGGCAGACTGATTTATTGCAGTAGAGATAAATGGGGGTATCCTCTGGAGGGGAGGATTTACTTTGAAGGGCATGTAGCAACTTACTGGAGTGATGGAAACATTTCATTTCTGGATAATGATGTGGGTTACACAGTTGTAGATGTTTATCAAAACTCATGGAACCATTCACCCTAGGTCTACAATTTTACCATATCAAAATTCTGTCTCAACTTTTTTCAAGAAAAAAAGAATTATATAATTATGTTTGTGATATATAATTAAGCAGAAACATAAAATTTATCAAATTAAAAAATCACTTTATGTAAGCACGTATTTTATTGGTCAGGATTCATGACTATAAATTAACAGGAAAACTCTAGCTAGAGCTTTATTTTAAAAAATATAGCATACCAAATATTCAGGAAGGTCAGGGAGTTATACTTGCCTCCTCACTGTTGCAAACAAAACAGAATCACCCGGCCACACTACGGGTGGTTCTGGGTGAACTCCCACTGCCACTGTCATCTGCTGCTTAGACTTGGGATGCCAGAGTAGAACCTCCTTCAGAACTACCCCAGAGAACCAGATGTCTTCACTGCCATAGTTTCAAGGAGGTCTTGTACCCTATGTGAGTTTGCCATCTCATATTGCTCACTTCCCTCTTGCAAGACTTGTTCAGTATAATCTGCTGAGTAGAAGACCTCATTCCAAAGACCTGGGCGATACATTACCCTGTTTCTAAAGATCAGGAAGCTACAGTACAAGATATGGTACAATCCTAAAACAAAGTGAAAGTGGGTAACAGATGAGCTACTCTGATTTGTCTGCCACTTCAATGTGCTTTGTACACATTCTTTTCCACATGAGAAATTCCAAACAACAACTGTAGCACAGTGTGCTGATTTTTCACATATGGATACATCCTTTACAAAAACAAAGTTGCACCTACTGTATCTTCTCCAAAGGGGAGGTACAGAGTCTTGTCATTTAGGACATTTACCCCTGGGTGTGTTTTTTCTTACCTTAGCTGAATCACAGTCTTGCCTTATATTTTATAACTCATGGACTAAGTGATAAATCCAACCACCGTTTAGATACTACAAAAATACTGAGCTAAGAAGAATCTCAGTTCTGTACTTGTTCATGAGGCCTTTGGTGTTCTAATTCCCTTTCTCTGTTACGCATTTCACATTTCTTTGCTTTCTCTCTCTCTCTTTTTTTTTTAAAATACCTTGACTGGTTGGGAGTTTTCACCTGACAGGATGAACTAAGCTTACAATTCTGAGATATTTGAGCCTTTGATGGACTTTCCTATATGGGTTGCTTTAGTCTTAGATGAACATTTTATAGTGGATTTGAAGACACTAAAAGGCACTCAAAATGATCCTCAGTGGTCTAGAATGTTCCTCTTTGCCCTCATTATATATCGGCAGTTTTCCATTGGTAATTATGGTTAATAACCCTGTCCGTCTCATAAGGATCCCCAAATGGGCATGTGGTGTGGCAGTTTTGACTTTAAGTGCAATAGAAGAATTACTCTCTTGGGCACTCATACCTATAAATAAGCAGAGCCTGGAGTACAGTAATTTTTTTCTTTTTTTGTAAGTAGGTCAATTGGTGTAACAGTGCAAGGTGCCACACCCATTCTTTGGTTTTGACTATGAGAGAAATAGCACAAAATACTGATTGCTTTTAAGAGTATACTCATATCCTTAGCCTCTCAAAGTGACATTTCCAAGATGGTGTTTAACTGAGTCTTTAGTAGGTTACTTCATTATTCTTTAAGGTTACTTCATTATTCTTTAAGGTTTTCTTTTCTTAGGCAATCTAAA
>NW_011489443.1:11700-15489 GCF_000754665.1 Bison bison bison | reverse complement strand
CATCTCAGGCCTTCATTCTTTCCATGTGCAGGAGACTGTAGATGTACTTCTTGTAGTTTTTCCAACTAGGAACATTTCCCACTTAACTGTCCTTCAGGCCTTAACTAATAAGGCTATAATACCACAGGGTTCTCCTTTCAGGTCAGCATATTATGCAGTCTTCTGTAAGTCAGTTTTTTCCTTAGTAAGTTGGTTGATTATTGGGAATTCTTCATGAGGGCATAGGAGTGGACTGAGAAATACATGCCAGGACCTGGTGTGGGAATTAGGGGTAGGCACATTGGTAGTGAGAGCCAATTATGCAAGCTGTTTGTCTTCAAAGACTTTCTTGAACTCAGCCTTATACCTACGGCCCCACTTGATAATGGATACTTCTGGGAATACGTAACGAAGTTTCTTTTGGGGTGTACAGTTCCCCACTCTTTCATGGTGAGGTGTTCAGTTTCTACCGGGATCCAAAAGCAATCAAGAACTATTTTTCAGAAGCATAGCTTTCGACCTAAAGGGGCATGAACCTGCCTCCAAACCCACTGTGATTCTTTCTGAGGCTTGTAGTAGGCTCCATAGAGCATCCATACAGCCACACACGTTTCAGGCATCTCCGGATCTACAGAGTTGTACAGGTCAAATGGTAGAGTTGAAATCCCTAAATTTCTTTCCACCCAATATTCATACAGGATAATTAAATAAATGGGAGTAGTGCATCCATAGGATATGTGTGATGTTTCCAAAACTGAAATATAACTATTAAAATACTGCATATTTTAGTAGATAGCATGAAGTGCAATGATTTTTCTATTTAGAGAGAATATACTCTCATGATGTAGAGTACTGTTTATGAATGAAGATACGGAAATTAAATGAGCCTTCATGTGTTGTTTAACATATTAGAGTTTTGTTTGTGTGTGGAACATGGATGAACTGGACTCTTAGTGGGCTACCACATACCAGTCCCTGGGCATGAGTTGTTGCATAACTCCAGGGAGTACTATGCACCTTGTCACATGCACTGTATCAGCCAAAGATCCCTTCAGGTCAAGCTATCATCTTTTATTTTTTTAATTTGGCTGCATCAGGTTCCAGTCACAGTGCGCAGGATCTTTATTGCATCATGTGTGGTCTTTCGCTCTGGCATGCAGACTCTCTAGTTGTGGCACGCGGGCTCAGTAGATGTGGCCCTCTGGTTTAGTTACTCTGTTAGCATATGGGATCTTAGTTCCCTAAGCAGGGATCAAACCAGTGTCCCATGGATTGCAAGGCAGATTCTTAACCCCTGGACCACCAGGGAAGTCTCTCCAGCTATCCTCTTTTCCATGCTAGCCATGATGCAAGTTATTGCCACCTGCCCCATCGTACGGCTGGTAGTGAAGTTGCCACTGTGGGATCTTATCATTCTCGTTGTAATAAGGGAGTCCATTCAATGGTAGTGCTTCCTGCCTTTATCCAAAGTACATTTCCTTTTTGAAGAGGATGGTGCTCTGCTCCCCAGTGTGTTTCTCAGTGTTGTTCAGAAGGTAATGTTCTCTTGGAACTTCTGGGGGAGGTAAGGAGTGGTTAAGTGACTCATCCATAATAGATACACTGTACAAATGCAATGAAAGGAAACAGAAGTAGTATTCAAATTCAGCCCTACCTATTCCTAAAGTAAGTAAAGTAAAGTCACTCAGTCATGCCTGACTCTTAGCGACCCCATGGACTGCAGCCTACCAGGCTCCTCCGTCCGTGGGATTTTCCAGGCCAGAGTACTGGAGTGGGGTGCCATTGCCTTCTCCGACCTATTCCTAAAGGCTGTGTTATTTCCACTATACAGAGCTGCTTCTGCATAGAATGGGAACTTCTCAAAGTCCCCTTTGAAGCTCCAGTTTCTCTTACAACGACTCCTTACAATGAAGTTGATATGTACTATGTATCTCAGGCAAATTGGTCATTAATTTTTCTGAAGACATTTGGCTGTAGGTAGGGTCTAATGACCTGGGAATATTTTCCAGGTGAGACAAACAATTGTGATATCTTCTAGCATTTCATGGCTGGCGTAAAAAAAAATAAAGGTGACTTTACCCAGATAAAGTGATTCTGCCTGCACTCCTCTAAAGTGATTTAATGTCTAGTAATTCTGTGTGCCATTAAGGAGCAATTAAAAGCAAGCACGTTAAGTTTCAATTCTCTAAACATTTTAGCACTCGGTCACAGATCTTGATCTCCATTTCATTTGTTTTTAGCAGTAAGGCATTCAGGGCCCAGATCCTTCTTATTTCTTTCCTGTTCCTCGTCCTTCATCTCTCTCTTGCCATTTAAGGGACATTGTCCCTGTGACAGTCCTTCAGAAACAAAGCGTTAGAGTCCTTCCAAGTGGTGCAGGGATTGAGGTGGCATTGGAAATAATGATAGAAAATTCCAGAGGCTCTGATTTCCAAAATGGTTCCCTCATGTGAGGTCCCTCTTGTTTGGCTCCTCAACCACACCTGACTAAACTAGCCTTTTATTACGCTGGGTGAAAGGGCTAAAGCAGAAAAATGGTCCTGGCAGAGGAGAACTTACTGATGGGAGCATAAATGGTGTCTGAAAGTGAAAGTGAAAGTCGCTCAGTCGTGTCCCTCTTTGCCACTCCATGGGCTATATAGTCCATGGAATTCTCCAGCCCAGAATACTGGAGTGGGTAGCCTGTCTCTTCTCCAGGGGATCTTCCCAACCCAGGGATCGAATCCAGGTCTCCTGCATTGCAGGCGGATTCTTTACCAGCTGAGCCATAAGGGAAGCCCTAAATGGTGCCTAGGACCAGATATCTTTTTTTCCTGAGAGCAAGTTGTATTAGGGGGAAAGAAGAGGAATGGAGCTCACAGCTTTGAATGCCTCTCTGCTCCCACCAGCACTGGGATAAACTCTTGAGGTATTTAATCTTCATGAGACTCCTGTGAGCTACGTATTTACCATCTGGATCTTACAGTTGATGAAATCAAGGAGGTTCAATTAGTTGCCTAAAGGCATACAGTTGGAGAGATTCTGAAGCAGGATTCAACCTTGACTTTAAAAACTGATCTCTGTCTTTGGAGGTCTTCACACTTACAGTTAATGTTCATAAATAACCACTTACTGAGCAGAGCACTGTTTTGGTATTGGAGACATGGAAAAACAACAACAAAAAACCCACTTAGAAATGGTGCTCTCTGTTGGAAATGGGAAACTTTTCCTCCTTTGTATCTTGTTGCCATTTGGAAGGACTCTAATAGAGTAACACTGGCTACCTGCAGGATCCCTTGCTCTTCTGGGCAGGGTCAGGGGCTTGGGCACTGTGACTAGTGAGAGAAGAAAGTATTGAGCACAATTCAGCCCCCTCCCTTCTGTTTCGGGAACTGCCTCCTGGCAGAAGTGATGTATCTTTTCTCATCAGCTCTCATCCATCTGGTAATGTTAGACTTCAAAGCCCTGCCTGTGAGTGAGGCTGGACTTTCCAGTTTGCCACTGAAGGGTGAGTAAGCTAACCTCTAGGATGTATTACTAATAAGCAAGTCAATTCAACCTTTCCTTATGCCCTGATGTTTTTTAGTATTAACGTGGATGATAAGTCATTTTTCAATTAGTGTAAAAAGTAGTTACAATCCCCAAATCCTCAATGGATTCACAGTCTCACAGGAGGACCCAAGTGTATCCCATGCTAGGTAACAAGACATCTGTCATTAGCATGTGATAATTTTTGTGGGAAGAACCACACACATGGGTTTGGCTTCATGGGCTTTGATAAAATAGTCTCTAGATTGAATAACTGTATTTTTTTTAATTAAAAAAGTATTA
>NW_011489443.1:9004-11098 GCF_000754665.1 Bison bison bison | reverse complement strand
GAATCAACCGTATTCATTGTAAATCCAGCAACATATTCAGATGACTGACATTTTCCAATGGTTATTCTGATGTTTTGGTGATTTGGTAGTGTGGCCATCTTTCAAACAAGTATTTTTTTTTAAGCTGTCACTCTGAGCATTACATAACATAGATTAGCAATATTGGGCTCTTATCTAAATATTTTGGCACATATATTTAGTAGGTAGCATAAGCGAGTCTCCTTTTTCTCTAATCTGGGTCATTCAGAAAACCTTAAAATTCTTTTTTAGCCTCAAGTACTCAAGTAACTTCTATTTTCTAGATATCACCTAGTTCTTATTACTGCGAACTCATTTGGCCATGGTCGGAAGGTGGTTTTAAAAATAACCAAAAGCTCAAAAGAAAGATGACTGAAATCATAAGTAGATATTTCGATGTATCAGAATTGAGTCATCTGTTTCCTTTTATCTGCTCTTTAAGTGGAAGCTTTGATGTTTTATCTGTTGCCTCTTCAAAAGGCAGGCATAAAAAGAAATACTTAACAATCAGAATTTAATTCTCATGTACTTTACCTAGTGAGTTACCTAGGTAACTGCTGATTCCCAGTGGTCCTTAAAACTTACATTTTTATCTGGGAAGAGAAATGGATTATATAATTTTGGAGGATTTATAAAGGATGCTTTAATATCTCTAGAGAGTCTGCAGTAATCTTTGAGCTTGCACACAACCTTTACTATGTGAATGAATGACTTGTACATTAATTGAGCTTCTACTATGGTCCAGCACTAGCCTGGGCATTGAAATAGACAATCATAACATACTACATTGATCATTTTCTCATGATTTAGAATTAATGTATAATGTATATATTACAGAAGAATTATATGTATACACAGCATAGTCAAACTATTTCATTTGCATTTTCATCAAGATGTTTCTTGATCATTCTCACTACCACGTCTTTGCCAAAGACATTTATGCCTTCTAGGAATGTCCTCTTCATTGTCTTATGTCTGTCTTAACTCCATCTCTCTTTCAAGGAAGATCAGCCATCATTCCTTCTTACAAACATCTCTGATTATTCCTCACCAAAATGATGTTTCCCTAATATGGACACTAACACCTCATCACTTACTATGTATGATACTGGCTGATACTATTTGTCTTTATCTTCTAGAGATTGTGGTTAATAATGTAATAAGCCTTTTCAGTAGCTTTATTATACAACTGTGTTTACAATTTCATAGCCTAGTATAGTCTTATCTCTTCATGTATATTTCATTCCTCTTATAGGACAGAAACACAGTCTTACACATTTTTGCCTCCATATATCACCAAGCACAGTGCCTGGCACAGAGTAGTCTCTCCATAGGTAATTTTTTAAAAAATTTATTGTGGCTACAGGTATAGTAGAAATGGTACTGGACTGAAAATCAAGAGATTTGGATTTGACTCTTTTGGTTGTGTCCTGCTGAGAAAATCACTCACATTTTTCTGGACTTGTTTCATCAAGGGTATAATAAAAGACCTGATGACTTGATCTTTAAATCCCATTTCAACCATAACAACATGTGATTGGTTTGGTAATAAAAGTCTTATTTCTCCTTCCAGCTCAACAAATGCTGGAGTTAGTAGAATTTGTATAGCTGCATGAAATTTATAAGAGATTGATTTTTCTCATGTAGCAAGGGAAACAGACTTTGTACTCCAGAACTGGCTCAGGTTCTTTTTCTCTTTTTGCTTTCCATCTTTAGCATTTTAAGGTTTTCTCTCTGTCACAAGATGGCTGCTGTACCTCCAAGCCATCATTCATGCTCTCTTGCTAGGAAGAAAGGGAGGGGAGGAAGGGAAAAATGTGTCAACTGAATGTCTCCCTTTATCATCAAAACAAAAATATTCTTAGGAGCCCCATCTGTAAGACTTCCTTTCTCTATTCCCAACCAAATATATGGTATGTGGTTGCTGCTGCTGCTGCTAAATCGCTTGTCATGTCCAACTCTGTGTGACCCCATAGACGGCAGCCCACCAGGCTCCCCTGTCCCTGTGATTCTCCAGGCAAGAACACTGGAGTGGGTTGTCATTTCCCTCTCCAATGCATGAAAGTGAAAAGTGAA
>NW_011489443.1:4382-6155 GCF_000754665.1 Bison bison bison | reverse complement strand
TTTTAGGGTTTGAAATAGCTCCACTGGAATTCCATCACCTCCACTAGCTTTGTTCATAGTGATGCTTCCTAAGCCCCACTTGACTTTGCATTCCAGAATGTCTGGCTCTAGGATCGTGATCATACCATCGTGATTGTCTGGGTCATGAAAATCTTTTTTGTACAGTTCTTCTGTGTATTCTTGCCACCTCTTCTTAATATCTTCTGCTTCTGTTAGGTCCATACCATTTCTGTCCTTTATTGTGCCCATCTTTGTATGAAATGTTCCCTTTGTATCTCTAATTTTCTTGAAGAGACCTCTAGACTTTCCCGTTCTATTGTTTTCCTCTATTTCTCATCATTGGTAGCTGAGGAAGGCTTTCTTATGTCTCCTTGCTATTCTTTGGAACTCTTCATTCAGATGAGTATATCTTTCCTTTTCTCCTTTGCTTTCACTTTTTTTCTATTCGCAGGTATTTGTAAGGCCTCCTCAGACAACCATTTTGCCTTTTTGCATTTCTTTTCCCTGGGGATGGTCTTGTTCTCTGCCTCCTGTACTCTGTCCATAGTTCTTCAGGCACTCTGTCTATCAGATCTAATCCCTTGAATCTATTTGCCACATATTTGTTATTCCTCCTCTAATGAAAATTTCATAGTGATTCAGCACTAAAAAGTGATTCGGCACTATGATGAAGAAAGTAGCATTTGGGATAGGTGTGTTTTTCATCATATTAAAAAGTAAGCTTTTGAAAATGATTGACAAAGAGGCTTTTTTTTTTCTTTAATTATAGCTGCATGATGAATTTTTAAAAATAACTTTTTGGGAGAGGAGCCAAGATGGCTGAGGGATAGGATGGGGAGACCACTTTCTCCCCCACAAATTCATCAAAAGAACATTTAAACGCCAAGTAGATTCCACGAAACAACTTCTGAATGCCAGCAGAGGACATCAGGCACCCAGAAAAGCAGCCCATTGTCTTCGAAAGGAGGTAGGAAAAAATATAAAAGACAAAAAAAGAGACAAAAGAGGGAGGGACAGAGCTCCGTCCCGGGAAGGGAGTCTTAAAAAGAGAGAAGTTTCCAAACACCAGGAAACACTCTCACTGCCGAGCCTTGGAAGCACAGAGGGCAACATAACAGGGAGGAAAAATAAACAATTAAAACCCACAGATTATGAGCTCAACCGTGCTCGCCAAGCACCTTATCACCTGAGCTGCTCGGACCTGGGAAGGGCACAAAACGCAGGCCCAACCGAGTCTGCGCCTCTGAGGACTACCTGAGTGCCTGAACCTGAGTGGCTTAGACCTGGGAAGTGCAAGCAGCCCAGGGCCGGCTGCGGATGGTTCCCAGCGGAGCAACCTAGAGCCTGAGCAGTGTGGGCAGCGAGGCTACACGTGCCATTAGCGGGGGCAGGCCCAGTGTGGCTGAGGCACTGCGAGCACACGTCAGTGTTGTTTGCAGCGTCCCTCCTCCTCCACAGCACGACTGAACAAGTGAGCCTTAAAAAAAAAAAAAAAGTGTCCACCACTGCCCCCTTTGTGTCAGGGTGGAAATCAGACACTGAAGAGCCCAGCAAACAGAAGAAGCTATAACAGAGGGAACTGCTTTGGAAGCGACAGGCAATAGATTAAAACCCCGTGGTTAGTACTGACTACATAGGAAGGGGCCTATAGATCTTGAGAAATATAAGCTGGACCAAGGAACTAGCTGAAAATGATCTGACCCCACAACACCAGAGAAAGTCCTAGATGTATTTTTACTATTTTTACGATCATTCTTTCTTTTTTTTTTTTTA
>NW_011489443.1:587-1079 GCF_000754665.1 Bison bison bison | reverse complement strand
CTGGACCAGGAAGAAATAGAAAATCTTAACAGACCCATCATAAGCACGGAAATTGAAACTGTAATCAGAAATCTTCCAGGAAACAAAAGCCCAGGTCCAGACGGCTTCACAGCTGAATTCTACCAAAAATTTAGAGAAGAGCTAACATCTATCCTATTCAAATTCTTCCAGAAAATTGCAGAGGAAGGTAAACTTCCAAACTCATTCTATGAGGCCACCATCACCCTAATACCAAAACCTGACAAAGATGCCACAAAAAAGAAAACTACAGGCCAATATCACTGATGAACATAGATGCAAAAATCCTTAACAAAATTTTAGCAATCAGAATCCAACATCACATTAAAAAGATCATAGACCATGACCAAGTGAGCTTTATCCCAGGGATGCAAGGATTCTTCAATATCCGCAAATCAATCAATGTAATACACCACATTAACAAATTGAAAAATAAAAACCATATGATTATCTCAATAGATGCAGAGAAAGCCT
>NW_011489443.1:0-487 GCF_000754665.1 Bison bison bison | reverse complement strand
CAGAAGAAATCAAAAAAGAAATCAAAATTTGCATAGAAATGAATGAAAATGAAAACACAACAACCCAAAACCTGTGGGACACTGTAAAAGCAGTCCTAAGGGGAAAGTTCATAGCAATACAGGCATACCTCAAGAAACAAGAAAAAAGTCAAATAAATAACCTAACCCTACACCTAAAGCAACTAGAAAAGGAAGAAATGAAGAACCCCAGGCTTAGTAGAAGGAAAGAAATCTTAAAAATTAGGGCAGAAATAAATGCAAAAGAAACAAAAGAGACCATAGCAAAAATCAACAAAGCCAATGGCTGGTTCTTTGAAAAGATAAATAAAATTGACAAACCATTAGCCAGACTCATCAAGAAACAAAGAGAGAAAAATCAAATCAATAAAATTACAAATGAAAATGGAGAGATCACAACAGGCAACACAGAAATACAAAGGATCATAAGAGACTACTATCAGCAATTATATGGCAATAAAATGGACAA
>NW_011489442.1:4602-5343 GCF_000754665.1 Bison bison bison | reverse complement strand
GGGTGTTTAGGACCCTCTCCCTTGCAGCCTGTCAGAGGGGAGCATAATTCAGTGGAAGTTCTTGGAAATCCACTTTTTCCTGTGATTCAGAAAAGGCTGGTCCTAGGATTGTGCCATTGCCTTGGGGAGGATCTTTTCTGGGGCTTCTTCAGCAGAGACAGTTCTTCTGTTGTGACCCAGGGCTGAGATACATCAGTGAGTTGTCAACTCTAGGTGATTTGCACTGTCTCCTGGGGTGAGGTGGCCGTGGGTGGATTACAGCAGTCAGTCTGGTTTGAGAGGTGGACAGAGAGAGTCTGGGCCAACATGGAAACAGGCCCCATGCCTGAGCCTTGGGGTGAGTGACAGCGTCTCTGAGCTGCACAAGGGGAGAAGCTGTTTTCACAGTGCTGATGGGAAGGATGTAGAAGGAGGGATGACCCCCTGAAGTCAGAAGAGCATCTGGGGAGATTTTAAAACAAGAAGCAGCTTGGTTTTTTTAAACACACACATACATAAAAAACAGTTGTGTTTTCTCAGAAAGAGAGAGTTTAGGACTAAAATGTCCTTGCTACTTTGAAAAGCTGTGGTCTTACAGCCTAAAGGCACAGCACCCTCAGATACTTGGTTAAAAAGAGGCGACCAGTGGTTAAGACTCCACACTCTCTAAGCAGAGGGCCGGGATTGATCCCTGGTCAGGGAACTAGATCCTGCGTGCTGCTAGTAAGACCCACACAGCCAAATAAATAACAGTTTTTTTTT
>NW_011489442.1:0-312 GCF_000754665.1 Bison bison bison | reverse complement strand
GGCGTTTTGTAGTGGGCTGCCCAAAAGCATTTTGATGGTTGTAGTTTCTGGTTGTTATAAAGTATTTAAGAATAGTGTGGTTGTGTGTCGGTCTTTTGGGGTTGTTTTGAATGAGGTGCTGGCCTTCTGCAGGGCACACACCTGCTCCCGCTGTGCTCCTCTTCAGGGGGTACCAGATGCACCCGAGGACCAGGCCATGAGTCTTTCAAGAACAGGACGGCCAGGATCTGTCCCATGACACTGGGTACTTGCAGCACACCTGCTTCAGGGCATTGTGTTGATGGGTTCTAGGGAGCTCTGGCGTCCACCCCA
>NW_011489441.1:19542-19915 GCF_000754665.1 Bison bison bison | reverse complement strand
TTTGCTATGGTCTCTTTTGTTCTTTTGCATTTATTTCTGCCCTAATTTTTAAGATTTCTTTCCTTCTACTTACCTTGGGGTTCTTCATTTCTTCCTTTTCTAGTTGCTTTAGGTGTAGAGTTAGGTTATTTATTTGCCTTCTTTCTTGTTTCTTGAGGTATGCCTATATTGCTATGATCCTTCCCCTTAGCATTACTTTTACAGTGCCCCACAGGTTTGGAGTTGTTGTGTTTTCATTTTCATTTGTTTCTATGCATATTTTGATATCTTTTTTGATTTCTTCTGTGATTCGTTGGTTATTCAACAGCGTGTTGTTCAGCCTCCATATGTTGGAATTTTTAACAGCTTTTCTCCTGTAATTGAGATCTAATCT
>NW_011489441.1:16025-16095 GCF_000754665.1 Bison bison bison | reverse complement strand
CAGTCTCATCACTTCATGAGAAATAGATGGGGAAACAGTGGAAACAGTGTCAGACTGTATTTTTTGGGGG
>NW_011489441.1:14106-15529 GCF_000754665.1 Bison bison bison | reverse complement strand
GGTTAGGGAAGCTTGTGTCGGTATTCTGGTGGGTGGAGCTGGATTTCTTCTCTCTGGAGTGCAATGAAGTGTCCAGTAATGTGTTATGAGATGTCAATGGGTTTGCAGTGACTTTGGTCATCCTGTATATTGAAGCTTGAGGCTATGTTCCTGTGTTGCTGGGGAATTTGTGTGGTATGTCTTGCTCTGGAACTTGTTGGCCCTTGGGTGGTGCTTGGTTTCAGTGTAGGTATGGAGGTGTTTGATGAGCTCCTGTTGATTAATGTTCCCTGGAGTCAGGAGTTCTCTGGGGTTCTCAGGATTTGGACTTAAGCCTCCTGCCACTGGTTTTCAGTCGTATTCTTACAGTAGCCTCAAGGTTACTAGGTTGCCTCAAGGCTATAGGTTGCTCTGCTGGGAACTGTCTGAGGCCAGCCCTGGGTTGTATGCTCTTCCCAGATCTAAGCCGCTCAGGTTCAGGTACTCAGGTACTCTACAAAGGCACAGACTCGGTTGGACCTGCGTTTTGTGCCCTTCCCAGGTCCTAGCAGCTCAGGTGACCACGTGTTTGGTGAGCGCGGTAGCTGTGACTTATTGCCTCCCCCGTCCCTGCTGCTCGGTTTCCTGGGTGTACAAGTGGCGGACCTTCTCAGGCAGATGCTGACCATCCAGAATCACAAGAAGTCTTGGTTAGTAATGAAGCCTGCTTGCAGTAAGGTAGGTGATGCCTCTTTGGGGCTGTGCTTGCCCCCTTCCAGCTCTGGCTGCCCTTGCCTGCCTGTCTCTGGTGAGGGATGGGCTGGTCCACAGAAGTCTAGCTCTGCTCAGTCCCTTGTTCTGTGAGCGGGCCTGAAGGTGTCTTAGGTTATCCCACAGTCTGGTTTGTTATCTCAAGTTAGTTCCCTCAGATTGCCCTTGGGGCATTCAGGACTGGTCCTTACTCTAAGCAATGCACCCGGAGCCTCCCTGCCAGCCCCTGCTTGTTAATGGCAGATCCAGGCGTCTGCGCTGCTTCTCCACTAGGAGTTACCATTGGGCACGTAATCTGTGGGTTTGAATTATTTATTTATTTTTCCTCCCGGTTATGTTGCCCTCTGAGGTTCCAAGGCTCACCACAGACTCGCCAGTGAGAGTGTTTCCTGCTGTTTGGAAACTTCTCTCTTTTTTAAGACTCCCTTCCCGGGATGGATCTCCATCCCTGACTCTTTTGTCTCTCTTTTTATCTTTTATATTTTTTCCTACCTCCTTTCAAAGACAATGGGCTGCTTTTCTGGGTGCCTGATGTCTTCTTCCAGCATTCAGAAGTTGTTTTGTGGAATTTACTCAGCGTTCAAATGTTCTTTTGATGAATTTGTAGGGAGAAATTGGTCTCCCCATCCTATTCCTCTGCCATCTCTGTCATCTTAGGACCGCCCCCTGTTGATAGTCTTATTATTTTATTTAT
>NW_011489441.1:9406-11637 GCF_000754665.1 Bison bison bison | reverse complement strand
CATTTATTTGCCTGGGCTTCTAAGACCCACTCGAGAAGGTGCCTAAGGTGGGGCCCCTTCCGCTATTCGAGAGGGCGCCTGTGGCCTCCGTGGTCAGAGCTAACCTGATGTCACAGGTGATATTGATTTTCCGTGTAAACCAAGCTACTCAGCCTCTTTTCTCCGCTGAATTTTCCTACTAAGCTATCCTCATTCTATTACTCATATCTCTAATTAATATTTAAATAAAGCTATTGTATCCAGTGTAATCACCGAAGCCATCTCCCCTTCGAATACTCTGGATCAGCCAGGTCTGGACCTCGGCATTATTTCATTCATTTTATGGCTGAATAATATTCCATTTTATATATGTATGGCTTCTTTTTTATCCGCTCATCTCTCAATGTACATTCTTTAAACATTTTATTGGGGTAAAATTGATTTACAATGTTGCACAGCAAAGGAAACTATAAGCACAATGAAAAGAAAACTCAGAATGGGAGAAGATATTTGCAAATGAAGCAACTAACAAGGGACTGATCTCCAATATATACAAACAACCCATGTAGCTCAAAATAGAAAGAGCAAACAACACAATAAAAAAATGGGCAGAAGATATAAAGACATTTCTCCAAAGAAGACATACAGATGGTTAAAAAGCACATGAAAAGATGTTCAACATCACTAATTACTAGAGAAATGCAAATCAAAACTATAATGAGTTATCACTTCACACCAGTCAGAATGGCCATCATCAAAAAGTCTACAGAGAGGGAGGCAGCCTGTCCTCCAAATGGAGCACCTGTGCCGGAGCAGGACAGCAGCAGATTGGAGCCCAAAACCTGCGGGGGCTGTGGGGGGCAGCCAGCTGCCCAGCGGCATGGTGACATGACCCCAGCTACCTGAGCAATCAGTTGGCCACATTCCCTACAGGTTTTGGGGCTTGAGGCTGATGTGGTAAACTCTGTCCAGTTTTCAAACCACACAGGCTACTCACATTGGAAGGGCCAAGTGCCAAACCCAGACCAGCTCCATGATCGGTCTAGGAACTGAAGCTGAACAATTCCAATCAGGATGATTACATTCTCAGGGGCTATAGGTGAGACAAGTCCTTCCTGGCCATGGTGGTGAACATCCTGAGGGAGCTTTAACAGCAGAACTCCAGGCTCATGTACATGTGTGACCCTGAGATGGGAGACCAGCATAATGGAGAAGGCACCATGTACATCCCCAGAGGACCTCCTTCCCGTTTACAGAGAGAAGGTGGTGCCAGTTGCAGACATCATCACCCCCAACCAGTTTGAGGCTGAGTTGCTGACCAGGAGAAAGATCCACAGCCAGGAAGAAGTCTTTAGAGGTTATGGACAAGTTATACTCCACGGGGCCCAACACGCTCTGACCTGCTGTCCTCGAGCGGCACTGACTACCTGACGGCACTGGGGAGCCAGAGGACATGGACCCCTGACAGCTCCACGGTGATGTAGTGCATCCCCAGGGAGACACACAAGGTGGACACCATCTTCGTCGGCACTGGGGATGGCTTCGCCGCCATGCTCTTGGCGTGGATGCACAAGCACCCCAACAACCTCAAGGTGGCCTGTGAGAAGACCCTGTCAGCTACGCACCATGTTCTGCAGTGGACCCGCCTCCATAACACCTGGTGTTAGGTGTCTCCGTTTCTGTCCTTGTGAAAAATGTAACATCTGCCTTCGAGCTGTGACCGAAACTTGATGCTCCACAGTCATTTTGGTGGGGACCTTCCCAGAACCCCCCAAATCTGCACATCTCAGTGTGTTGGGGGGCTGCCTTGTAATTTCCCAGGCCATGGGACACAGGTTGCTGCATGGCCAAGGGCACCTGTGGGAAAACCACCACAGCTGGCTTCTTTTGGAAAACTCATCAGGTTTATGGTAGAATGGGTCATGCGCTGTGTGTTTGCCGCCCACTCCTGGTGACAAATGTGTCAAGTCACTAGGTCAGTGTGCAGGTACAGTGCTCAGAGGCAGGGTCCTCCTGCACCCCCACCCCGCACCTCTCGCTAGTGTCTTTAACTCCATCCACCAGTTATCTCACCCCCCTGCCCTGCAGCTCTGTGTCCTGTGCCAGCCAGGTGGGGCGTCCCAAAGCCTCCACAGCTTTGACCATCCCCACAGTAGGTGGAGGACACGGCAGAGACCTTGACACCAGTCCAGGTGTCCATTGCTGGGGTGACTTTCCTGGCCCCACTTTGCCCAGAATTTTGAGGACCCCCA
>NW_011489441.1:5509-7709 GCF_000754665.1 Bison bison bison | reverse complement strand
CTACTCAATATTTTGTAATAACCTATATGGGAAAAGAAGCTAAAAAAGAGTGAATATGTATTTGTACCATACACAGCAAAAGAATAAAGTTGCAACTTTAGTGTTTAAAGTTTATGAAATCTATCTATATTTAGCAACATACAGTCCTTGCCCACATGACTTTTAGAGAACTGTGTGTTATTATCTGAAGGACATGAAGCATACCAACTGTATTGTATAATCAGAATGTAGATGTGGGCATAACAATTTAATAATACTAACAATAATAGGAACAGTAACAATAACAGCATCTGTCATCTCTTGGGCTATGTTCACCATGTTTTGCATTTTTTATCTCATGCAGAACTTGAAATGTATCTATGAATTATTAACATACTTCCCTTTTTGTAGACAAAAGAACTGAGGCTCATTGTGATTGAGTAATTTGCCCATTTTTGGGTAAGACTGGAATTTGAAACTAGATCTGTTTGACTCCAAATTAAGTGTGCAAACAGCTGTGAGTTTACATTGGTTTATCTTGAGAAAAGTGATTTGGTAAAATCTGAGAGAATAAATTTAGAAACTTGGAGAGGACATATAGGTACTGCACATTCACATTCATCTATTTGGGTTTGCCAGTGAGGATACTTAAGGCAAGTCTTAGGACCTTGGGTAGTTTTATGTCATCCAAATGTAGGGGTGGAAAAATAATTTTCCCTCTACCATCTTAGCTGAGACCCCCCTCTATAAGAAAAGACATTAACAGGAGAAAAACAAACATAAGCTCAACAACATGTTTAAAACAAAGAATATTGCCCACCATCTGGTTCTACAAGGATTAAGTTATTAGCCACTGCAGTCACTGACCAACAGTGCATTCTGAAAGGAATTCAGGGTGAAGAAAACTGGGTAAAGCACTCTGTGCTTTGGAAACACAGACCCTTAAATAGTTAGATATACCTCTGGAGAAAATGTTTATGAACCCACATTCTTGCATTTTTCCATACATCAAAAAGCACAAAGATACTACATCCTTGTGACTAAACTTTTGCTGAGATGTATGCTCAACTGCACATATTCCCTACCCAAAATCATATATAAACTGGCTTCTCCCTCTATTTCTTCAGAGAGGTTTCTCAGAGCAGCTGAGGGGCTGTCTCCCTGTCTATGGTCCTCAGTAAGACCCTGAATAAACACACAGCTCCTACACTTTTCATTTTCCTTTCAGTCAACACAGGCATATCTCCTGTATACATGGAAGATACTCAGGAAAAACTGAGTAAATCTATGAAATATCCCAAGCATCACCTTAAATACCATCTCCAGCTGAAGACAAAAGATTTGGAGGTGGATGTGGGGCCACTTATGGGAGGTTATCAAGAAACACACAGTTAAAACTAGAGTACAACTGTTACACAGATTTAAGGTTTTGCATTTTCCATTGGTACAAATTTTCTAGAGGTTTTGTCATCTTCCTCTGCCTGGTACACAGAGGGAGACACCCTTAAAATGGAAATTTCCCTTATAAATGTAAATGTGCCTTGCAAAAAGGAAACTTCTGTTCAGTTTTCAGAGCTTCTCTTGTGTCTGATGTTTCTTAACAATAACCAGCTTGAGATAATCTTTATGTCAAAGAGGAATACATGGGGGTAGTATATTTTGCTCCTCTTCACCTATCAGTGAGAGGAGAAAAAACACAGTGGTCAAAGAAACTTAAATAGATTCCAAATGATAGATATGAGTTTACTAATTTTTATTTTTAATTTTAAGCCTAATTTTCTCTTTTATTCCTAGCCTGCTGTTTCTCAGTATTTCTCCTTCTGTCAGGTTAAATACAACCATAGAAGAACATACAACTAGCTTAATATTTCCAATTTGTGAATCATCTAGTAGACTGCCTTCAGACTTTATCTGCACTATCAGCTCTTCTGGGTCTCCAGCCCACTAGCCTACACTGCAGACTTTGTATTCAGCAGCCTTCACAATCCCATGAGCCAGTTCCTTATAATAAATGTACTAAATATATTTGTATATTTTTGACCTAAAAAAAAATAGACTACCAGATATTTCTCCAGCAAAGATGAGGTTATTTCAGATCAGCAGAAGATTGCAATTCAGGGTCTGCAACCATGGTGAGCCATATGCAAGTCCCTGCACAGCAAGTGAAGAACACTTTTAGAGGGGAAAAGGAAGTTGGGAGGGCTATAGTAAACAAAGAGTT
>NW_011489441.1:4494-5409 GCF_000754665.1 Bison bison bison | reverse complement strand
CCCCCCCCCCTGCCAATGCAGGAGACGCAAGAGATGTGGATTCAGTCCCTGGGTCAGGAAGATACCCTGGAGGAGGGCATGGCAACCCACTCCAGTATTCTTGCCTGGGGAATCGCATGGACAGAGGACCCTGGCTGGCTACAGTCCACAGGGTTGCAAAGAATCAGACACGACAGAGCGACTGAGCACACACAGTCTTCCAAATCACCTAATCAAAACTGAAATCCCATAGTAAGTTCTTTCTAACACTCTCTTACTGAGATGCACCATGATTCCCCAGGGTGTGCATCCCCCATCAGTACAGTGAGTAGTGAATACAACTTGTTGATCTATAGGTGTGTTCCTTAGCAGTCTGGCTGGAGGACAAAGGATCTCTGAGGGAATATGTTATAGTCTGCTTGTTGTTTCAAATCATTTCAAGAAGACAACATAAAAAAGAAAACGATTGATCCTTAAACATCCATTGTTAATCAAGTGAAAACCTACTCAAGTGACTATTTTTATTAACTAACACATCTTCTGTTGCAGAATACAACTATAGTGTTTTATTATGTCTTTAATCATGGAAATAAATGCATGTCTAGCATAACACCATAATAATCAGTTCATTCATTTAAAATAACCTAAGCTTGTACTCACATATACACAAACTAAACAATACGCATTAAATAAAAATTATTTAAGTCTATTGCTTGACAGAATGGATTGATCAACTAGTTTTAACTGCACCTTCAACAACCATTTGAAAATATACATCCTGACCTTTATGATTTTGTCATTTTTTACCCAAAGCATCCAAATTCATAAAGTCACCCATGCTATACAGCCCCTGGCCCAGATGCAGAAAGTATCTTTAATGGTATAACCTAGATGCACTTTGCTGGAGCAGCCGTGAAAAGATACCCCATGTCCAAG
>NW_011489441.1:412-1243 GCF_000754665.1 Bison bison bison | reverse complement strand
TGAGTGAACTCCGGGAGTTGATGATGGACAGGGAGTCCTGGCGTGCTGCGATTCATGGGTTCGCAAAGAGTTGGACATGACTGAGTGACTGAACTGAACTGAGATGTGCTTTATCAACAGGAAAACAGGAAGCCACAAATGGGGAAAACTGGACTAAACTGGCTAGATCCAAAATGGTTGACAAAGTAGGCTTTTCTCGTTATATACACATTAGAATACATTATCATGCTAAGATCTCCTCTCCACATGCACCAGTACTGGATGGTCTTGACCACACAAGGAGAGATAGACAGTGTGGACTCAATTCTTGAAACTCTCTGCCTTTTATAAGAATTTAGAAGATGTTGGACTTCACTCAGATCCCTCCCCTTTGCCCCTTCCCTGTAGAAACTTTCTCCTGACTTTAGGCCAGGGAGAAGATGCTTTCAGAGCAAGCGCTCCCCTTCTCAATTCTCTGGCCATTGAATAAAAGCCTGTCTTTCTTTTAAGAAGTAAGTTCTCTGAATTCTTATTTTTAAATTTTTTAATTTATTTTTGGCTGTGCTGGGTCTTCGTTGCTGCGTGGGCTTTCCTCTACTTGCAGCGAGTGGGGCTTACTCTCTAGTTGGGATGCACTGGTTTCTCATTATGGTGGTTTCTCTTGTTGCTGATCACAGGCTTTAGGGTGTGCAGGCTTCAGTAGTTGGGGCACATGAGCTAAGTAGTTGCGGTTCCCAGGCACAGGCTCAGTAGTTGTAGCTTATGGGCTTAGTTGCTCTGCAGCATGTGGGATCTTCTCGGGTCAGGGATTGAATTCTTGTCTTCTGCATTGGCAGGGGGGGTCTTTATTAC
>NW_011489441.1:0-312 GCF_000754665.1 Bison bison bison | reverse complement strand
AAATAGATGGGGAAACAGTGGAAACAGTGTCAGACTGTATTTTGGGGGGCTCCAAAATTACTGCAGATGGTGACTGCAGCCATGAAATTAAAAGACGCTTACTCCTTGGAAGGAAAGTTATGACAAACCTACATAGCACATTGAAAAGCAAAGACATTACTTTACCAACAAAGGTCCGTCTATTCAAGGCTATGGTCTTTCCAGTGGTCATGTACGGATGTGAGAGTTGGAGTGTGAAGAAAGCTGAGCACTGAAGAATTGATGCTTTTGAACTGTGGTGTTGGAGAAGACTCTTGAGAGTCCCTTGGACTG
>NW_011489440.1:17893-19463 GCF_000754665.1 Bison bison bison | reverse complement strand
ATTACATGTTTATACATTATAAGACCATAAACATAGTTTTGTTATTGTTTCATGCAGTTTTCTTTTAAATCACTTAGGGGAAGGAAAGAATGAAAAATGTTTAACATTTAAATTTTTAAAATATATTTCCTTTTGTTTATTTATTTGGCTGCACTGCTCAGCATGCAGGATCTTAGTTCCTTGACCAAGGATCGAACCCATATCCCCTGCAATGAAAGCATGAAGTCTTAACTGCTGGACTGCCTGGGAGGTCCTTATATCTACACATTTTTAAAAGTATTCATTTAATTATTCTAGCAGTGTTCTTTTTTCTTTGTGTGGATCCAAACTACTGAATGTAGTGGTTTCTTTTTTCTTCAACCTGAAGAATTCTTTTTTGTATTTCTAACAGGACAGGTGCGCTGGTGACAAATTTCCTGTCTTTGCTTATCTGGGGATGCTTTTATTTATCTTTCATTTTTCCAACATAGTTTTGCTAGATATATTACATCTTATTTGATAGTCTTTTATTTCAGCATCTTGAATATTTCATCCCACTGTGTTTTGGCCTCCTTGGTTTCTGACAAAAAAACAACTGTTAATTTCATAGAGGGTAACTTGTACATCAAGAGTTTTTCTCTGGCTGTTTTTAATATTTTCTTATTTTCTTTGACTTTTGACAGTTTGACAAAAATGCTATGACTGCAATTTTTTTAGTTTATCCTATTGGGAGTTTGTTGAGCTTATTAGATATGCAGATTAACATTTTCAATAAATTTGCTAGGTTTTCAGCTAACAATTCTTCAAATCATTTTTTCCTGCCTTTTTTCCCTACTCATACTGGGTGCTACTCATCATGGGTATATCAGTAAGCTTAGTAACGTTGCACAGATTTTTAAGACTATATTCTTTTTTTAAAAATCTGTTTTTCTTTCTATTCCTCAGACTAGATAATCATAATTGACCTGTTTTCAAGGGCATTTGTCTACTGCCAGCTCAAATCTGTTGTTAAGCCCCTTTAGTGATTCTCTTATATTTAATACTTTAAATCTCCAGAATTTTTATTTGTTTCTTTTTTCTTATTTCTCTTACTTAACTGCTGTTCTTTTTTTGGTGACACATAGTTGCCCTATTTTCATTCTTTACATCTAGTTTCCTTTACTTCTTTGAACATATTTAGATTAGCTTATTTAAAATCTTTGTCTAAGTCAAAATCTGCCCCCCCCACCACCACATAGATATTTTCTAGTAATTCTGTTTTCTTGAGTGTAGGTAATAATTTCCTGGTATTTTGCACATCTTATAATTTTTCTTTAAACTGGACGTTTTAGAAAAGATATTGTGTTAACTCTGGAATCAGAACCCTCCATCACTTTGTGACCCCATGGACTGCAGCACACCAGGCTTCCCTGTCCTTCATTATCTCCCAGAGCTTGCTCAAATTCATGTCCATTGAGTTGGTGATGCCATCCAACCATCTCATCCTCTTTTGTTCCCTTTTCTTGCCCTCGATCTTTCCCAGCATCAGGGTCTTTTCCATGAGTCAGCTCTTCGCATCAGATGGCCAAACTTTGGAGCTTCTGCATCAGTC
>NW_011489440.1:16755-17793 GCF_000754665.1 Bison bison bison | reverse complement strand
GGCCTTACTTTTTTTAATGTTGAGTTTTAAGCTGACTTTTTCACTCTGCTCTTTCACCCTCATCAAAGCTCTCTAGTTCTTCTGCAGTTTCTGCCATTAGCTGTGATACTAATAATTCCAGCTGATTGTTGTTGTTTTCAGGTACACCCTGGGGATAGAGCTTGCTTTGCATAGCTGAGTTCTGAGTCAGATCAAGTAGTAACAATACCCTTGAATAGGAGCTTTTATAGAGAGTGGTGAATATGGTCAAATATAGAATGTGCTCTGGGGATGGGCTTTTTAACAATGCTCCAAAAGAGGTCACTTCTTTTGGTTGGCAGTAAGACTGTCAACTTTTCTTGACTACCATGCCAATGAGCTGAGGAGGGAACATGGGAGAAGATTTAAATTAACATGCCATAGACCCCACTGTTCTCCAAACTTTCAGTAGTTTTTCTTGAATAAATTCTTTTCAGTTTGTTCTTTGCCTTTGGTTATTTTTCAGAGTTCATAAAGAGTTGCTTTGGATTCGTTTGTCAGTATTTTCTTTGTTTTTATTCAGAGTGGATTCATTAATGTCCTCTCTCTGCCACTTTGGAAGTTGGCTCAATTTCTCATACATTTTTAAATAAGTGGAAATTTGTATTACTTTCCCAGAGGGCAGATTATGAATGTGAATATAAATGATAAGAAACGTTTATGCCTCTTTTCCTAGTTTATTATTTTTTGAGCATCAGATCATAAGAAACAGTTAGAATTCAATAAAATGGATATATACAGTTTTATTCATAATAGAGAAAAATGGATATATATATATGTATATCCAGCCATGTAACTTTGATTAAATAAATTTTAACATATTTTCAATTACTACATAGTACTGTTATGACCAACCTAGATAACATATTGAAAAGAAGAGACATTACTTTGCCAACAAAGGTTCATCTAGTCAAGGCTATGGTTTTTCCTATGGTCATGTATGGATGTGAGAGTTGGACTGTGAAGAAGGCTGAGCGCCAAAGAATTGATGCTTTTGAACTGTGGTGTTGGAGAAGACTC
>NW_011489440.1:15485-15920 GCF_000754665.1 Bison bison bison | reverse complement strand
AAAATTTCAGGTCATGTAGCCTTAGATAAGTCACTTAACAAAATCTGAACCATTTCATTTGTAAAGTAAATGACAACTACCTTCAACTTAACTAGCTAGCACAGTTTTTAGAATCAGTTGAAATTAAGTTTGGAAAGTTTGTGTCACATTTATGTATGGGCAAAGATGTCTAGGCTAACAAAGTCTAAATTTGTCAAGCTGATACTGAGATGAGTCTGCATGTACGGGAGCTAGTCGCCTAGTCAATAGCCATTCTCTCCTTTTTTCTTACAAATCAAATGGCAATTTTATTTAGGCTGCTTAATGGGCCCAGCCTATATTACGAAATATATTTGCCAGACTTCATTGCAGTTAGGTGGTGCCACATGACACGGCTCTGGCCAAGGTGATATAAGCAGACATCAGTGTTTTTTTGCCTTTTTTTTTTTTTTTTTT
>NW_011489440.1:14246-14967 GCF_000754665.1 Bison bison bison | reverse complement strand
CATGCATTCAGAGCCTCAGCTCCCTTACTTATAAACTGGGGAAAACATTACCCAGGACACATGACTTGCAATGAGGATTAAATGAGAGAACGATGTAACAGTGTAAAAAAAAAAAAAAAATCTAGCACAATGCCTGGCATAACGTAAATGCCCTGTTAATATTAATTCACTTATTTTACACTTTCCCCCGGCCCCTGCAGCTACCAAGTTTATTCTTGATGACTAGAGCATATTGGATGCCCTGTGGGTCTCAGTAACTCTGATCAGGTCTTCTTTCAGTCTGTTTCCAACCACCTAGTATTGGGTCAATTCTTTGCTGATCTGTCATTTCATGAAACCATGCTACACAGTGTGATAGAGCAAAGGGAAAAAGGAAAATGAGAAAGTGTTACAGTTTGGTTTCCTGGGAAGGCAACTGTGAGACAGAATTCAGCATGCAGGATGTTTATTCAGAAGTGCCTTTAGATTCAGCCCCTGTGGAATGGAGTGGAAGGAAACAAGATGGGGAAAGCGAGAAGTCCAGCTGTGATGTAGGCCCAGTGACAGCTTCTATTGGCCCTACAGACAGTGCTGGAGTGAGCCCAAATCGGGCTGAGATGTCCAGGCATTCATACTACCATGTGGATCAGACACTGTGTGTAGACTACCCAGGGAAGGAGCATGACCTTGGCAAGGCTGCACTCTGCTGCTGGGGAAGACCCTGAAGAGGCTGACAGCTGGA
>NW_011489440.1:13127-14146 GCF_000754665.1 Bison bison bison | reverse complement strand
ACCCTACTGCTCTCTACTCGGGTGCCCTTTCCCAATAAAATCTCTTGCTTTGCCAGCACATGTTTCTCCTCAGACAATTCATTTCTGAGTGCTAGATAAGAGCCCAGTTTCGGGCCCTGGAAGGGGTCCCTCTTCCTGCAACACCATCATTAATGCCCTCTTCAGTAGATAATCCAGCAAATATATTCCAGAATTCTAAAATATAAAATGTTTATTCTCTTGAAATCAAACAGCACACATTTACCTGCTTCTGACCATAGATGTTGGGTTGTGAATGTAAAGACAAAAATGAGACACATTCAACCATGAGCTAAGCTTTGCTTGTTGAAATCAGGCTTTGAGTTGTTGCCAAAAATCTTGCTTGTCAGGAGCACTTCATCTGATTCCATCTCTCTGTTTCTCCATTTCTCTCTCACACCATTTTTAACTATCCACCCCTGTTTCTTTCCCTGTCTCTCTGTCACTCAGTGTGTATCTGTTTTGCATTTTCTTCCCTTTGTTTCTTTTATCTCTTCCCCTTTCCTCTCCTCCCTTCCTTTCCCCTCACCTCTCCCTCCCATCCCTTCCTCTCTGCTTTCCTCTTTCTCTTTTATCTCTATGTGTGGCCTCTCCCTCCCTGTCTCTGTCTCAGCCTCTATCTGAGTGTCTGTCTGTGTTTCTTGTATCTCTGTCTCTTGCTCTTTTTTCCCTCAGGAATACACAGAAGTTCACTAGGAACTATTTTGCTTCTGTAGAGATCTTCAGGTCTTCTAAATTAAGCCACTTTACTAAAAAAATTTCTCATAATTATCGTAAGCAGAAGACAACTGATTAAACAGCAGATGAATATTTAATGATAAATCCCCGAATACTTAGTTTTGCAGAGCCCATTATGTTTTTGGAGCCTTTAAAGCTCATTAGTTAATTCCTCTTGCATTTCTGTCAGATGAGCCTCTGCTTTAACCCTCCCCAGAGAAGACAGAAGTATAAATGAGGCCTCTTAATCCTCCCCTCTGCACTGGGGTGGCCCTGCCAACTTT
>NW_011489440.1:11707-13027 GCF_000754665.1 Bison bison bison | reverse complement strand
CAGCTGGAAGCCGTCTATCCACAGCAGTCCCAACAGCTGCAGCAACACATCCTTCATTGAAGAGGGATCTGGTTAGAGGCTCATCTCAGTATCCTTGATAGATGAGAAGAAGAAACTCAGTTCAAAGGAAATCACAGTGCTGAAACTGAAGGGTAAACTAGCAAAATATTTTCTGATGTATCACAAGCAATAGCAGTTTTAGATCCTGGCTACAGAAATTTTTGATACTGTTGTTTGAAATGAAATGACAGAAATTAAGCTTACTTTAAACCACTCCTTTCGTCATCTTCAAAAACTTACAGTCTTGGTCTTGCTTCCTTGAAACATAACTGGATTGTGCTCATGGCACTGGAGATAAAAGATCTGAGATACCATAGGTGAAAGTTTTCAGTGTTTTGAAATGAAAAACTGTTATTAGTGAAACCAAAATAAGTATTGCTTTTATTGGTTTAAGATTACTCCACATATAATTAATATTTACTGCACTTAATCACTGAAAAAGCAGTTTACATACATTACCTCACCTAATCCATACAACTATGTTAGAAGGCTGAAGTTGTCATCATCATTTTCTTCATTTCTTTTGGCTTTGTAGAGTTCTTTACCAAATTCCTCAGTTGCAGGAAACATAAAAGTAAACAAGCAAACACACTACTGAAAAAAGAGAGGGGGGGTTGTGTTTCACAATTTATATAGCTGATTTAATGTTTAAACATGCTATCTCTAATATTTTCAATCTTCTTCTCTCGGATATTGCTGAGAATGTAGAAGGAAGGTTAGGGAGAGGTCATTGTCCTTACCTTACCCTCAACATATATGATCTCAAAAGAAAGAGAGAGAGAAAAAATTTTCAGGTGAGGAAATTTATACTCAGACACATCAAGTAACTTTGCCAAGGTCATTATGTGATGGAATATTGACTAGAACCTAAAGTTTTGGCTACACGGAGTGTCTTGCAGGTTCTTAGTTCACCAACCAGGAATGGAACCCAGGCCCCAGGTACTGAAAGTGCTGTGTCTCGACTACTGGATTGGCAGGGAATTCCTGAGAACCTAAGTGATTTTGTTCAATAGTTTTTCGGTTGTGCTGCCTACCTCATGATGGTTCCTCCATATGTCCTTTCCTACTCTTTTCTGTCTTACTTAGTATCTGTTCTCAAACATCACTGGGTACCTCACACCATTGTTAGGGGAAGCACACTGACTAAAACCACCCACCCTGGTCAGGCCCTTTAGTAACAATTCGCATGAGTTGTTTTATGACAGGAGATCCTGGCAAGGAATATGGAACTAATAAACCACCACCAACCAGAAGAGTTCT
>NW_011489440.1:10769-11510 GCF_000754665.1 Bison bison bison | reverse complement strand
AACTTTCTTCATCTCCAGGCTTTAGAGCAGAGGTCAGCAAACTATAGCCAATGGGCCAAATCCTGCCTGCTGCTTGTTTTTGTGTGAGTTAAGAGCTAAGAATGCTGTTTACATTTTTAGAGGGTTTTAAGGAAAGGAGAAATGTAATATGTGGCAGAGACCATATGGGACATGCAAAGTCTAAAGTTTTCATTCTCTAGCTCCTTACAGAAAAAGGAGCTGACTCTTGCTTTAGAGAATTTGGCATGGTAACAGCCACATTTGTGGTGTCTTCAGGACATTAGGAACACTGACAGCTTTTCCCACACTCTCTGAGGTCAGCTTCCCAAGAAACAGAGCCTAAGGCAAGGATGCCTGTGCAAGTGTTCAATGAGGGAGTGTCTCTGATGAAACCTATAATGAAGTAAAGCAATCAAGACAAAGTGGAAGAGGCCAGCCAAAGACGTGTGTTCAGTGGAAGTCTGGGCTCAGCCTGATTTCATAGAAAGGAGCTCTGTAATGTGAAGAGTATCACAGAATTGTCCTTGTCTCTTTTGCAACTACATAATGCGTGCATGTTTGCTCAGCCATGTCTGACTCCTTGTGACCCCATGGACTGTATAGCCCTCTGTCCATGGAATTCTCCAGGCAAAAATTCTGGAGTGGTTAGCCATTCCCTTCTCCAGGGGATCTTCCTCATCCAGGTTTTGAATCCTGCTGTCCTGCACTGCAGGCAGATTCTTTACCATCTAGGCCACCAGA
>NW_011489440.1:9667-10669 GCF_000754665.1 Bison bison bison | reverse complement strand
GGAGTAGGTAGCCATTCTCTTCTCCAGGGGACCTTCCTGACCCAGGGATCGAAACTGGGTCTCCTGCATTGCAGGCAGATTCTTTACTGTCTGAACCACCAGGGAAACCCTAGTATTATATATATTTTATAAATACATATATATATAATTAAACATCTATATCTTTATTAAGCTAATATATATAATTAAACATCTATACCTTTATTAAGCTAAAATTGGCTTATACTGATATCTCCAACTCTAATCCATTACCTCATGGATCATTTAAGCTTCCTTCCCTATAATATCCTACTACAACAGTAAGATCTGGCTTCTACTATATGCCATTCATTTAATTAATAGTTCAATTCTAGCATGTATGGATACTGTTTTCAGAATGGGTAGCTCATACCCTATGGGAAAAAAATTTTATCAATAAGAGCAGAGTAGTTAAACATAGATCCCTTTGCTTTTAGTCTTATAAACTCCACTTGTTTCCAAAGTAACTTCAGTTCAGTTCAGTTCAGTCACTCAGGCATGTGCGACTCTTTGCAACCCCATGGACTGCAGCACCTCAGGCCTCCCTGTCCATCACCAACACTCAAACTCATGTACATCACATAAGGGGTGCCATTCAACCATCTCATCCTCAGTCATCCCCTTCTCCTCCCACCTTCAATCTTTCCCAGCATAGGGTCTTTTCCAACAAGACAGTTCTTCACATCAGGAGGCCAAAGTATTGGAGTTTCAGCTTCAGCATCAGTCCTTCCAATGAATATTCAGGATGGATTTCCTTTAAGATGGACTGGTTGGTTCTCCTTGCAGTCCAAGGGACTCTCAAGAGTCTTCTCCAACAGCACAGTTCAAAAGCATCAATTCTCTGGCTCTCAGTTTTCTTTATAGTCCAACTCCCACATCCATACATGACTACTGGAAAAACCATAGCTTTGACTAGACGGACCTTTGTTGGCAAAATAATGTCTCTGCTTTGTAATATGCTGTCTAGGTTGGTCATAAGTTTTC
>NW_011489440.1:8481-8936 GCF_000754665.1 Bison bison bison | reverse complement strand
TGGTGATGTCCATGTGTAGAGTCTTCTCTTGTGTTGTTGGAAGAGGATGTTTGCTATGACCAGTGTGTTCTCTGGGCAAAACTCTGTTAGCCTTTGACCAAAGTAACTTAGGTCAGCACCTTTTCACCCTCTAGCTCCAGTGAGGCTACTTCAAACTTTTGTAATACATGTAGATTCTTTGGTTACATTCTACATTCCATTCTGGGGCCTCTCAACCTCCTAAATTATTTTTAAAATTTGCACATATAAGGCATACTCTTTGTTTTTTAACATTGTATGGATTTTGACAAATGCTTAATGTCTTGCTTTCACCATCACAGTATCATATATTCTGGAATAGACGAAACTATAGAGATAGTAAAAACATTAAGGGTTTCCAGGGACTTAGGAAAGGACATGAGGATTGAATAGGTGAAGCACTATTTTTTTTTTTTTTTAGAATTAATGAATTTTTT
>NW_011489440.1:7965-8381 GCF_000754665.1 Bison bison bison | reverse complement strand
CCCATTTGGAATCACTCCATTGTTCCATGTTAGTTTTACTATTGCTTCCTGACTTGCATACAGATTTTTCAGGAGGCAGGTCAGGTGATCTGGTTTTCCCATCTTTTTCAGAATTTTCCACAGTTTGTTGTGATCCACACAGTCCAAAGCTTTAGCATAGTCAATAAAGCAGAAGTAGATGTTTTTCTGGAACTCTTTTGCATTTTCGATGAACCAGCAGATGTTGATTTGATTTGATTCGATTTCTGGTTCCTCTGCCTTTTCTGAATCCAGCTTGAACATCTGAAAGTTCACAGTTCAAGTACTGTTGAAACCTGGTTTGGAGAATTTTGAGCATTACTTTACTGGCGTGTGAGATGAGTGCAATTGTGTGGTAGTTTGAACATTCTTTGGCATTGCCTTTCTTTGGGATTGGA
>NW_011489440.1:4659-6144 GCF_000754665.1 Bison bison bison | reverse complement strand
TGAGGTTATATTTGTATTTAATTAGAAATAATTTTTACATTAAGTTCTTGAGACTTCTTCTTTGACCACTCTGTTATTACATATGTGTTGCTTAATCTCCAAATACTTGGTAATTTTCAGCTGTCTTCTGTTGTTGATTTCTTTTTTAAATTCTGTTGTGCTTTGAGAACATACTTTGTAGGATGTCTACTCTTTTAACTTTGTTAAGGTATATCTTATGATCCAGAATGTGACCTCTCTTGAGGCATATTCCATGGAAGTTTGAGTATATGTTTGAAAAGTTTGAGAAGAATATATGAATATACTGATGTTGGATGGAGTGTTCTGATATTGTTGTTCAATTCTACTATATCCTAATTGATTTTCTTACTATTTCACCTGTCAATTACTGACAGATATATTGAAGTCTCCAACTATTATACTGAACTTCTTTATTTCTTCTTTCACTTTAATCAGTTTTGGCCTTATGTTATTTTGGTGCTCTCTTGTTAAGATCACACATGTTTAAGATTGTTATGTCATTTGAAGTATTGATTCCTTTGTTATTTTGCAGTGCCTCTCTTTACCCCTGATAAATTTCCTTGCTCTGAAGTCTATTTTATCTCAAATTAACATAGCTACCCCAGTTTTTTTTTTAAATAAGTGTTAGCATAATGTATTTTTCTCTCTTTACTTTTAAATATAAGTCTTATTGGGCTTCCCTGGTGGCTCAGACTACCTGCAAAGACTACCTCAAATGGCAAAGAATCCACCTGCAATGCAGGAGACCTGGGGTCGATCCCTGGGTTGGGAAGATCCCCTGGAGAAGGGAACAGCAACCCACTCCAGTGTTCACGCCTAGAGAATCCCCATGGACAGACGAGCCTGATGGGCTACAGTCCATGGGGTCACAAAGAGTTGGACACAACTGCATGATTAAGCACTAATTTTTATACTGTCCACAAACTCTTGTGAGTTCCTACTATGTATACATTGATCTGCCAGGCTCTTCAATGATTCAAGGAAGTCTCTGATGATTCAAGGAAGTGTAAGATGCTTGCTGTGTTGGTTATCTTTTGTATTCCTCTCCAGATTCATGCTCAACCTCCTCTACCTTGTTCTTTGCTCTTGGATCCTGTATGGAAGGTACCACAGGAGTTCATTGCCTTCTGGTTTCCAATTGGATCTGACAAATGGAGAAACTTAGTGACAGATTAAAGGAGAAAAATTAGAAGGATGCTTTCTCCCTGGAGTCTTCTTTTTAAGGTCATCTTGAGTTGGCTGTGTCCCTTGCCCCAAAGTCACTGTTCTTCTTAAGATTCTTCTGTGCAATTTTCTCTGCTTCCAGGTTCCAATAAACTCTCTTTTTCTTTACCTCTTCATCCCTTCAGGCCTAGGGGTAGAAATAGCTAAAACTATCTGTAACAGGGCAAAGAGGTTCCTCCATCCTGTCCAAACCTTTGTTTTCCTACCCTTTGTAAATCATACCTCCTCAAATTATCTTAA
>NW_011489440.1:3682-4559 GCF_000754665.1 Bison bison bison | reverse complement strand
TGTAGTGAAAACTTTTTTTTTTCAAGGCTATCCTACAGGGACAGAAACTTCATTGAAATGACATGTAAATAGGCTGTTACTTTGTGACTTTGCCTATTTCCACTTTCCATCATGTGTGATTGCAAATTTGTCTCTACCAAGGAATAGCATTTTCTTGTTACTGGTAACTTTTTTTTTTTCTCTTCGTAAAAACAAAGAGTTAATGTAGCCTGGAGAAAAGAAATTGAAAGCAATGATACTTCCTGTGAAAAAGTACTGCATTTAAAAGCCTAGAATTTTAAATAACACTATTTTGTAAACTTTGATATCCATTTGAAGAGGTTTTTTTTAATTCTGTTGATAACTTATTCATGCAGATCCTGGTGATGTTAATGATAATCATTGTGTACTTTTCAGGAAGAGAATACAATTTTCCCTAAAAATAACTATAGAAAACATCTCTGATCAGTCCTTCAGAAATCCTACACTGAAAAAAAAAAAAAATCACTGTGCCCCTTATTTCTTGTTTTGGCTCTTTCTGTCATCAAAAATGAATACTGACAATGGGTAAGTATTTTAACTGAAGAAAAAAGGTGAAACCTGAAATACACCAAAGGGCAAAGTATATAACATTCAATTTACCAAAAAAAAGATATATAAATGGAAAATGAGTATATGAAAATGTTCAACTGGAGAAATAATAAGAGAAATGCAAATCATACCAACAATGAAATTGTTTCATCCATAAATTTGCAAATTATAAAATATTAATACCCAACTTTAATTAAAGTTGAATGAATTAAGTTGCCTCATATATGGCTGATATAAATCAGCATAAGTTGTGACAAGTTTACTGGAGGGCAATATAGAAATCTGTATTAAGATATTTAAAAATATC
>NW_011489440.1:0-410 GCF_000754665.1 Bison bison bison | reverse complement strand
GGAGGAGCAACCCACGCTCGAGGCCAGGGGTGGTGATGAGAGGAGTTACCCAGAGCCATGGCTGCGCGGGCGCAGGAGGAGCTATCCCACATTGAAGGTCAGGAAGGGTGACGGTGAGGAGATACCCCTCGTCCACGGTAAGGAGCAATGGCTGCGCTTTGCTGGAGCAGCCGTGAAGAGATACCCCACACCCAAGGTAAGAGAAACCCAAGTAAGACGGTAGGTGTTGCAAGAGGGCATCAGAGGGCAAACACACTGAAACCATACTCACAGAAAACTAGTCAATCTAATCACACTAGGACCACAGCCATGTCTAACTCAATGAAACTAAGCCATGCCCGTGGGGCAACCCAAGACAGGTGGGTCATGGTGGAGAGATTTGACAGAATGTGGTCCACTGGAGAAGGGAA
>NW_011489439.1:36917-37481 GCF_000754665.1 Bison bison bison | reverse complement strand
CATTTGCCTTTTCCTCCTCGAGATCCCAGGCCCCTATCTCCTCCTCAAGAACCCCAGAACCCTCTCTCCTCTGACACCCTCCAGACTTCTTATCAACCTGCCTAGGAACTAGCTCTCTCACTTGCAATCTCAAAAAGGACAAAATGAGTTTTGCTCATTTCCAGGGCAAACCATTCAACATCACACTGATCTTAGGCTATGCCACAACCAATAATGCTGAAGAAGCTGAAGCTGAATGACTCTATGAAGACATACAAAACCTTCTAGAACTAACATCCAGAAAAGATATCCCTTTCATTTTGGGGGAATGGAATGCAAAAGTAGGAAGTAAAGAGATACCTGGAGTAATAGGCAAATTTGGCCTTGGAATACAAAACGAAACAGGTCAAAGGTGAACAGAATTTTGCCAACAGAAAGCACTGGTCATAGCAAACACCCTCTTCCAACAACACAAGAGAACATCACATGGGCACATGGACATCACTAGCTGGTCAATACCAAAATCAGATTGATTATATTCTTTGCAGCCAAAGATGGAGAAGCTCTATACAGTCAGCAAAAACA
>NW_011489439.1:31654-33091 GCF_000754665.1 Bison bison bison | reverse complement strand
TTAAGTGCTTTGGGGCCTTCTGGGAGTGATTATAAGAATCCTAAAGAGTATATCTGAGATCATAAGGATGTCCCATAAGCCACATAAATTGCCTCTGCTCCTTACCCCAAGCAAATATGTCCAATAGTAAGGGTAGGTGATTATCTCAGTTTGCTAGAACAATCCTGGACTTAGCACTGAAAATTTCACATTTCAAGAAACACATCAATTAGTCAATAAATTCCAGGAGGCAGAAATTTTATGTGAAACCTTGACTGTTTTTGCACTCAGTGCTCAAATATACATATACTGACAACTTTGTGCTTAGTAAGTGAGATCTGTGTTACATAATTGTTTCCATGCCCATACACCTCTCATTATTAATTCTCTGATTGTCTCAAAGAAATCTGACTTGCTTTTTCATTTATGTAAATTATGACCTAAGCCTTTCTCCATATATCTGCTTTATAAGCAGTACTGAACATGGCAAAGAATGTCTGAAACTCAAAAAACTTAATAAATAATTAGAATATAAAGTGTTTGTTTTTGATGTTATCTGAAATACACTAGAATCCTAGCATTTTTAACTTTAGTGAAGGACTGCATTAATTTTATGTATTATAATGTGTATTAAGTGCTGCATGCCTGTATGTTAAGTTGCTTCAGTTATGTCCAACTCTTTGCAACTGTATGGACTTCAGCCCACCAGGTTCCTCTGTCCAAGGCATTCTCCAGGCAAGAATAATGGAGTTAGTTCCATGCCCTTATCTAGGGGATCTTCCTGACCCACGGATTGAACCTCTCTCTTACGTCTCACATTTGCAGGTGGGCGCTTCATTAGTGCCACCTGGGAAACCTTTTAAATGATGATTAATATGCGGCGGTGAGGAGCTACCCCTCGACCAAGGTAAGAGGCAATGGCTGCACTTTGCTGGACCAGCCGTGAAGAGATACCCCATGCCCAAGGTAAGAGAAACCCAAGTGGGATGGTAGGTGTTGCAAGAGGGCACCAGAGGGCAAATACACTGAAACCATAGAAAACTAGTCAATCTAATCACACTAGGACCACAGCCTTGTCTAACTCAATGAAACTAAACCATGCCCATGGGGCAACCCAAGACGGGCAGGTCATGGTGGAGAGATTTGACAGAATGTGGTCCACTGGAGAAGAGAATGACAAATCACTTCAGTATTCTTGCCTTCAAAACCCCATGAACAGTATGAAAAGGCAAAATGATAAGATACTGAAAGAGAAACACCCCAGGTCAGTAGGTGCCCAATATGCTACTGGAGATCAGTGGAGAAATAACTCCAGAAAGAATGAAGGGATGGAGCCAAAGCAAAAAAAATACCCAGCTGTGGATATGACTGTTGATAGAAGCAAGGTCCGATGCTGTAAAGAGCAATATTGCATAGGGACCTGGAATGTCAGGTCCATGAATCAAGGCAAATGGGAAG
>NW_011489439.1:24778-29088 GCF_000754665.1 Bison bison bison | reverse complement strand
TCCGGGAGTTGGTGATGGACAGGGAGGCCTGGCGTGCTGTGATTCATGGGGTCGCAAAGAGTCGGACACGACTGAGCGACTGATCTGATCTGATCTGATGCAAATGAACATAAAATAAAATTTTAGAGGGAGTAGTTTCATATTATTAAGAGAAAAAGTGCTTAAGAAATTTATTTTATGTAAACACAACCAATAGCATCATGATTACAATACTCTTTATTCTTTTGTTGTTATACTCAACTGTATTTTTAAGACATTTTTTAAAACTCACTCTAAATACTTGAAAGTAATGAAATCATAGTAATGTATGCGAAAGCATTTTATAAGTCAAGAATATTATGCATGTGTGTACTAGCTATGTTTTATTCTATCTAATTGTACATTGTAAGTCTTGTTTTTCACAGAATCAAGCCTCAGTTTCCAAATAGGTTGGAATTTAGTGTAGAAATATATGCTAATTCTATTTGTGACTTATTGCAATTACAGCTATTTTTTATTGACAATTTAGCCATTTCTCTATAACTGTATTTAACTTTTCACAGACATTACCTTCAATAATATAAAGAAATCCATTTTGGCTTGAATGATGATATGTTTTTTATTGATTTTCCTTTACGACCCAAAGGGAATTATGACTTTGTACATCTTCTCTTTTAATAAGATTATAGGACTGAGTATAATATACATAACTCTTTTATTCTCAGTTCTGTTGCTTATAAGATGATAAATCTTGCAGGCATTTAGATGCTGGTTCTTTCTGGATGCTTTAGTTCTTGGGCTTTTGCTTATCTGTTTCTGTACCTGGGATGCAGAAAGTTTCATGGAGTACCAGTGGAATTTCATATCAAGTATAGTCCCACCAAAGGACAGGAATAGAGGCAGCAGACACAGAGAACAGACTTGTAGACACAGGATGAGAAGGAGGGGCACAGACTGAGAGACTAGCATTAACATAAATACACTACCATGTGTAAAACAGATAGCAAGCAGGAAGCTATTATATAGCACAGGGAGCTCGGCTTGGTGCTCTGTGATAATCTACAGGGGTGGGATGGCAAGTGCAAGTGCAACGGAGGCTCAAGAGGGGTAGGATATACATATACATATAGCTGATTCATGTTGTTGCACAGGGGAAACTAACACAACATTGTAAAGCAATTATACTTCAAAAAAGAAACAAACAAAAAAAAAAGCGGTGGGGAGGGTGGCTTCCCTGGTGCTTCAGCAGTAGAGAATCCACTTGCAATGCAGGAGGCATGGGTTTGACACCTGGTCAGGAACATCCCATGGAGAAGGAAATGGCAATCCACTCTAGTATTCTTGTGTGGGAAATCCCAAGGGCAGAGGAGCATGGCTATCTACAGTCTATGGTGTCTCAAAAGACTCAGACACAACTTAGTGACTAAACAACAACAACTAAAGACAATATGTCCGGCAATTTAATGGACAGATCTATTTATGCTGACTTCAGATAGTTTACTGTTGGGCAGAAAAGAGACAAAATACCCAGTAATTACATTGCAAGAGACTGCGTCCCCAGGGTATTATCAAATTCACCCAGTCATAGGATGAGTTGGGGATAGACATAATTTATATCATCATGGCAGTGGTTCATTTGAAATCAGATTTCAGCAAATATAGAAGAAAGAAGTAAATGGCATAATAATGAAGCTCAGACTCCCATGCCATCTGCTTCAGTTGACCCATCACCTCTCCCTTAACTCATGCCTGTATCTTCACATGTGGTTCCTTACAAGGGAGGAAAGGACATAGGCCAAGTTCATAACTAATGCAATTATTTGGCACTAGCTGTGGAAGATCTTCTGCTGAATTACAACTCACCTCAAGGGTAACCCTTAACACAATGGTCAAATAAAGCCCATTGTCTGGTGGGAGAGTAGGTCTGACCTGATGCATGGATATAAACATAACATTGGGCTTTAGAGAATAACTGCATTGTTTGATCAGAGGCCTAACAAGAACAAGAGAGGAAATTTCAAAATAAAATTACCTCACGAATGGATATTCAGATAAATATAAGAAATGAGAAGAAAAGATGCCAGCAACTTTTGTCTCCTGTGAATGATCAACAGAAATTATCCACCACAGATGTGTACTCAGTTGCTCAGTCATGTCCAACTCTTTTGTGAACCTTTGGACTGTAACCTGCCAGGCTTCTCTGTCCATGGGGTTTTTCAGGCAAGGATACTTAAGTGGGTTGCTATTTCCTTCTCCAGGGGATCTTTCTTACCCTTGGATTGAACCCATGTACCTCCTGTGTCTCCTGCATTGCACGCTGATTCTTCACCCACTGAGCTATAGGGGAAAACTGCCTAGTTGACTGCCTAGGTGACTCATTCTATGATGGTCACTTTGACACTTCCCTTGACCATCTTGGCACTTCTACACATGCCCATGGACAGAGTAACCCTTTGGGAAGGGATGGAATGTATGTGTGAGCACCAAAACAAGACCTCCTCTTCTCTAAGGATGTGCTAGCTAACAACTACTGGCATCCAAATTATCAGCAACAGAGATAGATGGTAAAACACTAATATAACATCATCTTTCAAGGTTAGCAACCATCAAATACTGACAGTCTCACCAAACACCATCCATTTTGGCAAGAAGTAGAAACTCAACCAAGTTAGAATCAATAGTTGGCTTAGCCATTAATGCTTGTGTGTAGTAACTGAAGCATCAAGAGAAACTCTGATAATGTGAAGTAGTCTGTACTAATATCAGAAGATTTACAGCATACCTGGTCTATTGACATGGTGCTCCATACAATATTGCCTCTGATCTTTACAGAAAAGAAATTGTGGCAATGAGTATATAATAATGGCTTTCATTGGTCGTGTCATGTACTCTACAACAAAAATTAGCCAGTCTCATTGAACAGAACTGCTGCTGTTGGAATAGAGTGCTGAAGACTTAATTAATGTACCAAGTTGACAATACCTTGTGAAACTGAGCATTGTTTTTCAGGATGCAGGTTATCACTTAATTGATGATTAATGCAGAGTGCAGTGTTCACAGTTGGATATAACATTCCAGCAGTCAAGGAGTGAAGGTAAGACCAACATCTTACACACTCATTCCCACTTATCCAAGTGGAGAATTTGCACATCTCATTCCCCATGTCTTAGGATCTGTCAGATAGTTGTTTTTGTTTCCTCTGGTGTGAATGGTGGTGATAAGTTTATCACAAATCAACCAGGGAAGAGGTGGCAAGAATACACAGAAGAACTGTACAAAAAAGATCTTCATGACCCAGATAATCATGATGGTATGATCATTCACCTAGAGCCAGACAGCCTGGATTGTGAAGTCAAGTGAGCCTTAAAAAGCATCACTATGAACAAAGCCAGTGGAGGTGATGGAATTCCAGTTGAGTTATTTCAAATCCTGAAAGATGATGCTGTGGAAGTGCTGCACTCAATATCCCAGCGAATTTGGAAAACTTAACAGTGGCCACAGAACTGGAAAAGGTCAGTTTTCACCCCAGTCCAAAAGAATAACAATGCCAAAGAATGTTCAAACTACCACACAATAGTACTTATCTCACACACTAATAAAGTAAGGCTTAAAATTCTCCAAGTCAGGCTTCAGCAATACATGAACCGTTAATTTCCAGATGTTCAAGCTGGTTTTAGAAAAGGCAAAGGAACAGGATCAAATTACCAACATCCACTAGATCATCAAAAAAGCAAGAGAGTTCCAGAAAAACATCTATTTCTGTTTATTGACTATGCCAAAGCCTTTGACTGTGTGGATCACAATAAACTGTGGAAAATTCTGAAAAAAAAATGTTCATACGAGACCACCTGACCTGCTTCTTGTGAAACCTGTATGCAGGTCAGGAGGCAACAGTTAGAACAGGACATGGAACAACAGACTGGTTCCAATAGGAAAAGGAGTACATCAAGGCTGTATATTGTCACCCTAATTGTTTAAATCATATGCAGAGTACATCATGAGAAATGCTGGGCTGCAGGAAGAACAAGCTGGAATCAAGATTGCTGGGAGAAATATAAATAACCTTGGATATGCAGATGACACAACCCTTATGGCAGAAAGTGAAGAAGAAATAAAGAGCCTCTTGAGGAAAGTGAAGGAGGAAAGTGAAAATGTTGGCTTAAAGCTCAACATTCAGAAAACGAAGATCATGGCATCTGGTCCCATCACTTCATGGCAAATAGATGGGAAAACAGTGGAAACAGTGTCAGACTTTATTTTTAGGCTCCAAAATCACTGCAGATGGTGATTGCAGCCATGAAATTAACAGACGCTTACTCCTTGGAAGGAAA
>NW_011489439.1:22067-24678 GCF_000754665.1 Bison bison bison | reverse complement strand
AGAGCCTGCCACTTGGTACCTAATTTTCTTTTTTTCAATCGGAAGAAACAGTATCCTGAATTTCAAGTTATTATCACAATCCTATGTAATATTAAATCAGTTTTTTTTTTCTTTAATGGTTGTGCTGTTTTAATGGGATAAACCTGAACCAAGTTAAATCATTTGGTGGCAAGTAGAAAAGGAAAATAGTGGCTCAGATAGTAAAGAATCTCCTTGCAATGCAGGAGAACTGGGTCAGGAAGATTTCTTAGAAAAGGGAATGGCTCCCCAGACCAGTATTCTTGCCTAAGGAAGTTCATAGACAAACAAGTCTGGCAGGCTATACTCCATGGAGTTGCAAAGAGATATCACTGAGCCAACTAACACTTCCAATTTCACATTGCTTTTTCTTAGACTATACTACGTGCATTTTATTAACTACAGAGAATTGAAACTAGCAGCCATGAAATTAAAAGACGCTTGCTCCTTGGAAGGAAAGTTATGACCAACTGAGAAAGCATATTCAAAAGCAGAGACATTACTTTGCCAATAAAGTTTCGTCTAGTCAAGGCTATGGTTTTTCCAGTGGTCATGTACGGATGTGAGAGTTGGACTATAAAGAAAGCTGAGCACTGAATAATAGATGCTTTTGAACTGTGATGTTGGAGAAGACTCTTGAGAGTTCCTTGGAGTGCTAGGAGGTCCAACCTGTCCATCCTAAAGGAGATTAGTTCTGGGTGTTCATTGGAAGGACTGATGTTGAAGCTGAAACTCCAATACGCTGGCCACCTCATGCGAAGGGCTGACTCATTTGAAAAGACCCTGATGGTGGGAAAGATTGAGGGCAGGAGAAGACGGCCATGACAGAGGATGAGATGGTTGGATGGCATCACTGACTCGATGGACATGGGTTTGGGTGGGCTCCGGGAGTTGATGATGGACAGGGAGGCCTGGTGTGCTGCGGTTCATGGGGTCACAACCAGTCGGACATGACTGAGCGACTGAACTGAACTGAACTGAGGGCATATAGTAAGGCATTTCCTGAACTGCAATCTGGATCTATCACTAAACTATTTTGGTCTTTACTTATTGGGAAACTAGAAAGCAAAGGAAGAAATTATAAGAATTATACTATTAATACTAATAATCCAATCCGATTATCTGAAGGGTGGTGGTGATAGTTTTCCTGTGCTTCAGTGGCCTATATAATATTAAAATAGCTTTCCTAATCATATCCACAACAACAAAGAGACTAGATGTACAGATCACCATGGGCTCACTATGATCTGTCTCTCCAAGAAAACAATCCTCATCAGCCAATGTAATGGCCAATGGTGGAGGAACACTAAACTAGATGAGAGAGAAGCAAGATGGATATGAATATTAACAGCTGTGTTTGCTTAGTCCTCTTATTGAGCTCTTTTTGGAATATTTCAACTGGTGGTGACCTTTGAAGACTGGATATATACTTTGTTACAACTGAGAGCAATGTTCTTTCCTTTATGTTCCAACTCTATAGAAATGGGACAGGAAATGGCCTTTACCAAACTAAATTATGTGCCACCCAAGTTACAGTCTATAATAACCTACTTGTCCAACTTTAGACCTTTCTTGCTGTATGATGACCCTAAAGATGTTTCTAGCCCATATTGCTTCAGCAAATGCTGCCACCACCATAGAGCAAAGATCTCACATGTACAAGGTAGATGGTTAAGTAGAGACAGCTACATCTGTGCACTACCCAATCTGGATACACAGACCATCTGACATCGCCAAAGCTCAGGTGCAGGGCCAGGTATCATATCCTGGACATAATGACCCATGGATAGGCTTTAACTAATAGCGAATGGAAGCTGATAAATTATTCTTCCATTCTACCTCAATCAATTTCCCTGAGATACAGTAGTTTTGTTTGGCCTTTCTGAGGATGTCCTACCATCAGCAGTGCTTACTGAGAACAAACAGTCCTTCCATTTGCCTGTCTCACTTTCCTTTAATCCTTCACTTTTGCTTCCCTCTAATTGAAATTCCCTATAATATGATAGCATGAAAACTTCTACCCTAAACTTTGTTAATTTGGGAAACTGAAATATTTAATTATTTTGTATTTTCACCCTTTTCATATTTTCACTACATATATGACACTTTTCAACTCACCAATATGAATGAGAACATTTGAGATTAGAAAATAAATGCTCTGGACAGCTAGTAGGTGGCAAAATTTTTATGTGAAATATTAGGACTAATTATGGACAAAGAGTTTTGTGAATATCTTATTTTGGTATTTCTAGGTTTTTCTCTTTTGGTGCCTGACTTAACTCCAAGAGCCTGCCACTTGGTACCTAATTTTCTTTTTTTCAATCGGAAGAAACAGTATCCTGAATTTCAAGTTATTACCACAATCCTATGTAATATTAAATCATTTTTTTTTCTTTAATGGTTGTGCTGTTTTAATGGGATAAACCTGAACCAAGTTAAATCATTTGGTGGCAAGTAGAAAAGGAAAATAGTGGCTCAGATAGTAAAGAATCTCCTTGCAATGCAGGAGAACTGGGTCAGGAAGATTTCTTAGAAAAGGGAATGGCTCCCCAGACCAGTATTCTTGCCTAAGGAAGTTCATAAACAAACAAGT
>NW_011489439.1:16829-21801 GCF_000754665.1 Bison bison bison | reverse complement strand
AAGGGGATGACAGAGGATGAGATGGCTGGATGGCATCACTGACTTGATGGATGTGAGTCTGAGTGAACTCCGGGAGTTGGTGATGGACAGGGAGGCCTGGTGTGCTGTGATTCATGGGGTCGCAAAGAGTCGGACACGACTGAGCGACTGATCTGATCTGATCTGATCTATCTCAGATAATTCTGAGTATATGGAACCTTGATTGGAATTTAATATGCTGAAGTAGAATAGTAAGCCTCTTCTTTGAAATAAGAAACAGAAATATTAATTTCCTTTACTTAATAGTCTGTAGATTTTTCCACAGATGCAATGCGCTATTCAAAAATTGGCAATTCTGAGGTTTAATCCACGGAGAAATTAAGCCACTCATGTAAGACTGATAAAATATATCTTTTCAGCCTCTGGTTCCTAAGATGTTTCACGTCTTCTCACCTGTCATCCCTGGCAGTACTGATGAGAGTGTTTATTTCTTTCACAAGAGTATACTCAATTAATGAAATTCCTAAGGTAACTCTCCAGATTTATTCTCTAGTTTAAGCATACATTCCCCTCTCCCTTATGCCAGGCTGTACTGTGAGAGTGAAAAAAAAAAAAAAATCCCCTTGTAAAATAAAATATCACAGTGAGGTTCTTTTAGTAACAAAAAGGCAGTTGTATTTTATAAGACAGATATATAATCAATATAAAATAATAGTTGGCACAGCAATATTGTTCATTACTATTTAAGAGTGATTACTATTATTAAAATTAATCTTTTATTGGTAATGTCATATTTATCCTTCTTAAATCTTAAATATTTCCATAAGGAAGATTTTATTTGTATTCAACTTGTATTATGTTGAGAGATACCACAAGAATAAATAGAATCACTTTTCTTGGAGAATTTAAAGACCAGTCTGGTGCTATTTAGGAACATGAAAGTGAAAGTGAAGTTGTTCAGGCTTGTATGACTCTTTGGACCCCATGGACTGTAGCCTATCAGGCTCCTCTGTCCATGTTTTTTGTTTTTTTGTTTTTTTGTTTTTCCAGGCAAGAATATTGGAGTGGGTTGCCATTTCCTTCTCCAGGAGATCTTCCCAACCCAGGGATTGAACCCAAGTCTCCCACATTGTAGGCAGACGCTTAACCATGTGAACCACCAGGGAAGTCCATTTAGGAGCATAGGCAGACACCACTGCACATCTGATAGCTGCTTGTCTTTCTGTTCATTTGTTTGTTTTCACATTTGAGCCTAATCCTCTAAAGATGGAGTAGCAACTTTATTGCCTAGGTAATAATCTGGAAACACTGAAAGGGACATACATACAAAGAAGGACTTCAATGTTGCTTATTATCATTGTCATTTCCCAACCTCTTAATTTATCCCAAAATTTAGTTCACAGGTTTTCTAACTATCCAGCTTCTGCCATCAATGTGAGAGATCTTATTATCCTAGAGGGCATTTCCTTGATCTAATGGACAATATTTGTTTTTGCATGGTTTCATCTATATATAACTGTGTTTGTATACCAAGACTCACAAATACATGTACTATCTCTGAAATCTTCAATTGTAATTTGCATCCACTGACATAGTAACCTGCCACTCTCTCATTTCTTATACTCTTTCCCCTTCCCAGGTCTTTTATCTTTATTCCATTTTTTGTCTTCAAGTTCACTACTGTTTTCCACAGACTACTAGTTTCATTTTCTTGTGTTAAAGCTACCCACAAATTGGATATTGTGTTTAACAAGACTTATGATAAAAAGTTGCTGTAATTAGCAATTAAAGTTTAGTACTGTGTGTTTGAAGAAATGTACAAACAAGAATTTTACTTCATGGTTATCAACATAACTTGGTCACCATCAGTCAGTTCAGTTTAGTTCAGTTGCTAAGTCGTGTCTGACTCTGTGACCCCATGAATCAAAGCACGCCAGGCCTTCCTGTCCATCACCAACTCCTGGAGTTTCCATCACCAACTCCTGGAGTTTACTCAAACTGTGTCCACTGAGTCAGTGATGCCATCCAGCCATCTCATTCTCTGTCGTCCCCTTCTCCTCCTGCCCCCAATCCTTCCCAGCATCAGGGTCTTTTCCAAATGAGTCAACTCTTCATGTCAGGTGGCCAAAGTATTGGAATTTCAGCTTTAGCATCACTCCTTCCAATGAACACCCAGGACTGATCTCCTTTAGGATGGACTGGTTGGATCTCCTTGCAGTCCAAAGGACTCTCAAGAGTCTTTTCCAACACCACAGTTCAAAAGCATCAATTCTTCAGTGCTCAGCTTTCTTCACAGTCCAATTCTCACATCCATACATTACCACTGGAAAAACCAGGTAAACTACTTAACTGAAACCCAAGCAGAACAATGAAAGATAAACAAATGAATAGTGCAAAACTGTAACATTTCTTGTCTTTAATTTTTAAAATTTGAATTTTCATTTAACTTATACAACTTGTGATTTATTATAGAGTGTATCAAGAGGCCAGAAAAGATAAGACCTCAGCTAATTTCTGCATCTCCATTACTTTGATCCATCTGCTTCACTCTGAATATTGCACCATTTTATATATTTAAATAAGTATATGTGTACTATATATCAAGTGAATTGATAACACTTTTCAAACCACTCATGTCATTACTGTTTATCTGCCTTATTGCTATATTAATCATGAGGTGGCCAAAGTACTGGAGTTTCAGCTTCAGCATCATTCCCTCCAAAGAAATCCCAGGGCTGATCTCCTTCAGAATGGACTGGTTGGATCTCCTTGCAGTCCAAGGGACTCTCAAGAGTCTTCTCCAACACCGCAGTTCAAAAGCATCAATTCTTTGGTGCTCAGCTTTCTTCACAGTCCAACTCTTACATCCATAAAAATGACCACTGGAAAAACCATAGCCTTGACTAGATGGACCTTTGTTGGCAAAGTAATGTCTCTGCTTTTCAATATGTTATTTAAGTTGGTCATAACTTTTCTTTCAAGGAGTAAGCGTCTTTTAATTTCAAGCAGCATAGATAGATATAAATGTCTAATTTTGGCACTGGCATGTCCAACCTATTCTTCTCCACCTGTGTGTTCAAGCTAATATTGTCCCCTTTACCTGAATTAGTATGCTTTTGACTGGGCCAGTTTCAGTCCTGATTTTACTTTAAAAAAACTATATAAAAACTTTTTAAAGAAGGTCTTATTAAATCTCACTTTAAACACTCTTTCTTGCTCCAAAACAAAGTAAAAAATAAAATCTAGATCTAAAAAGGCATTTGTCAAGGTATTTCCCACATTTGCAATGAAGATAACTTAGTCCTTGAGAAGTGAAATAACTTTTAAGAGGTCATGCACTGTTTGAAGAATTTAAGTGTGGCCTAATGACCAGTTGTTTCTGTTATGTCTAATTTCCTGCCTATGATTATTCCATTTTTAGGCTAAGACACAGTATGTCCAAAGTCACCCTTGCTAAGTGGCATATCATGGATTCCATCTTTCACTAAGTTAGACCAAAGATGAGAATTTACTTAAAATACTACCAGACTACATTTAAGAAGAAAGGAGAGAGGCTTAATTTCCAAAATACACAAACAGCTCATATATTTCAATATATAATAAAATTCAGCAACAACAACAAAAACAAAAACCTAATCACAAAGTCTATAGAAGGCCTAAATAGACATTCCTCCAAAGAAGACATACAGATAGCTAACAGGCACATGAAAAGATGCTCAACATCCCTAATTATTAGAGGAATACAAACCAAAGCTACAATGAGATACTACCTCACACCTTCAGAATGGCCATTATTGGAAAGTCTACAATATTAAATGCTACAGGGTATGTGGAGAAAGAGGAACAAATATGTACTATTGGGAATAGTGTGGGTTTCTTAAGAAACTAAAAATTGAGTTACCTTAAGATCCAACAATCTCTGGAAAAAACAAAAACTCTAATTTGAAAGGATACATGCACCCCAATGTTCATAGTAGCAACACTGACAATAGCCAAGACATGGAAGTAACCTAAATGTCCAGATGATTGGATAAAGAAGTTTTGATTTCTCTCTCTCTCTTTCTCTCTCTATATAAATATTCACAGTATATACTGAATATTATTCAGCCATAAATGATAATGAAATAATGCCATTTGCAGCAACATGGATGGAGTTAGAGATTATCATATTAGGTGAAATAAGTCAGACATGTATCTTAAATATGTTATGATATCACTTGTATCATATGATATCAGAGAAAGACAAATATGATATCACTTACATGTGGATTCTGAAAGAAATGACACAAATTAAATTATTTAAAAAACAAATACAGACTCTCAACTTAGAGAACAAACTAATGGTTGCAAAGGGGGAAAGGGAAAAGGGATAAATTAAGAATTTGGGATTAACAGACACACACTACAACATATAAAGTTGGTGAACAACAAGTCCTGCTGTATAGTACAAGGTACTATATTTAATACCTTGTAATAATCTATAATTAAAAAGAATATGAAAAAATATACATATATATATACACAAACACACACATCTACACATTTACATGTCTTTTTGTGTATATGTATATATGTACATGTGTGTATGTGTGTAACTGAATTGCTTTGCTTTACTTCTGAAACTCTCACAACATTCTTCAGTTCAGGTCAGTCACTCAGTCGTGTCCAACTCTTTGTGACCCCATGAATCACAGCACGCCAGGCCTCCCTGTCCATCACCAACTCCCAGAGTTCACTCAGACACACATCTATTGAGTCAGTGATGCCATCCAGCCATCTCATCCTCTGTCATCCCCTTCTCCTCCTGCCCCCAATCCCTCCCAGCATCAGAGTCTTTTCCAATGAATCAACTCTTTGCATGACGTGGGCAAAGTACTGGCGTTTCAGCTTTAGCATAATTCCTTCCAAAGAAATCCCAGGGCTGATCTCCTTCAGAATGGACTGGTTGGATCTCCGTGCAGTCCAAGGGACTCTCAAGAGTCTTTTCCAACAC
>NW_011489439.1:4321-16654 GCF_000754665.1 Bison bison bison | reverse complement strand
TCGGACACTGTTTCCACTATTTCCCTATCTATTTCCCATGAAGTGATGGGACCGGATGCCATGATCTTCGTTTTCTGAATGCTGAGCTTTAAGACAACTTTTTCACTTTCCACTTTCACTTTCATCAAGAGGCTTTTTAGTTCCTCTTCACTTTCTGCCATAAGGGTACATATCTGAGGTTACTGACATTTCTCCCAGCAATCTTGAATCCAGCTTGTGCTTCCTCCAGCCCAGCGTTTCCTATGATGTACTCTGCATATAAGTTAAACATGCAGGGTGACAATATACAGCCTTGACGTGCTCCTTTTCCTATTTGGAACCAGTCTGTTGTTCCATGTCCAGTTCTAACTGTTGCTTCCTGACCTGCATACAGATTTCTCAAGAGGCAGGTCAGGTGTTCTGGTATGCACATTTTTTTTTTTCCAGAAGTTTCCCCAGTTTATTGTGATCCACACAGTCAAAGACTTTGGTATATTCAATAAAGCAGAAATAGATGTTTTTCTGGAACTGTCTTGCTTTTTCCATGATCCAGCGGATGTTGGCAATCTGATCTCTGGTTCCTCTGCCTTTTCTAAAACCAGCTTGAACATCAGGAAGTTCACGGTTCATGTATTGCTGAAGCCTGGCTTGGAGAATTTTGGGCATTACTTTACTAGCTACCCCATGTCCGAGGTCAGGGGCGGTGGCCGGGAGGAGCTACCCCATGCCGGAGACCAGGGGTGGCGGCCGGGAGGACCAACCCCACGTCCAAGGAGCAGTGGCTGTGCGGGTGCAGGAGGGGCTAGAGGAGCTATCCTACGTTGAAAGTCAGGAAGGGCGGCGGTGAGGAGATACCCCTCGTCCAAGGTAAGGAGCAGTGGCTGCGCTTTGCTGGAGCAGCCGTGAAGAGATACCCCATGCCCAAGGTAAGAGAAACCCAAGTAAGACTGTAGGTGTTGCAAGAGGGCTTCAGAGGGCAAACACACTGAAACCATACTCACAGAAAACTAGTCAATCTAGTCACACTAGGCCCACAGCCTTGTCTAGCTCAGTGAAACTAAGCCATGCCTATGGGGCAACCCAAGACAGGCGGGTCGTGGTGGAGAGATCTGACAGAATGTGGTCTACTGGAGAAGGGAATGGCAAACCACTTCAGTATTCTTGCCTTGAGAACCCCATGAACAGTATGAAAGGCAAAATGACAGGATAATGAAAGAGGAACAACATTTTTAATCAACTACAATTCAGTTTTAAAAAATTCATATGATTATCTCAATAAATGCAGAGAAAGCCTTTGACAAAATTCAACATCCATTTATGATAAAAACCCTCCAGAAAGCAGGAATAGAAGGAATATACCTCAACATGATAAAAGCTATATATGACAAACCCACAGCAAACATTATCCTCAGTGGTGGAAAATTGAAAGTATTTCCCCTAAAGTCAGGAAAAGGAAAAGTTTGCCCACCATCACCACTACTATTCAACATAGTTTTGGAAGTTTTGGCCACAGCAATCAGAGCAGAAAAAGAAATAAAATTAATCCGGATTGGAAAAGAAGAAGTAAAACTCTCACTGTTTGAAGATGACATGATCCTCTGCATAGAAAACCCTAAAGACTCCACCAGAAAATTACTAGAGCTAATAAATGAATATAGTAAAGTTGCAGGATATAAAATCAACACACAGAAATCCCTTGCATTCCTATACACTAACAATGAGAAAACAGAAAGAGAAGTTAAGAAAACAATTCCATTCACCATTTCAATGAAAAAAATAAAATACTTAGGAATATATCTACCTAAAGAAAGAAAAGACCTATATAAAGAAAACTATAAAACTCTGGTGAAAGAAATCAAAGAAGATACAAATAGATGGAGAAATATACCGTGTTCATGGATCAGAAGAATCAATATAGTCAAAATGAGTATACTGCCCAAAGCAATCTATAGATTCAATGCAGTTCCTATCAAGCTATCAACAGTATTTTTCACAGAACTAGAACAAATAATTTCACAATTTGTATGGAAATACAAAAAATCTCGAATAGCCAAAGCAATCTTGAGAAAGATGATGAAACTGGAGGAATCAACCTGCCTGACTTCAGGCTCTACTACAAAGCCACAGTCATCAAGAGAGTACGGTACTGGCACAAAGTCAGAAATATAGATCAATGGAACAAAATAGAAAGCCCAGAGATAAATCCATGCACCTATGGACACCTTATCTTCAACAAAGGAGGCAAGAATATACAATGATTAATGACAATCTCTTTAACAAGTGGTGCTGGGAAAACTAGTCAACCACTTGTAAAAGAATGAAACTAGAACACTTCTAACACCATACACAAAAATAAACTCAAAAAGGATCAAAGATTTAAACATAAGGCTAGAAACTACAAAACTCCTAGAGGAAGACATAGGCAAAACACTCTTCGACATAAATCACAGCAGGATCCTCTATGAACCACCTCCCAGAGTATTGGATATAAAAGCAAAAATAAACAAATGGGACCTAATTAAAAGTAAAAGCTTTTGCACAACAAAGGAAAATATAAGCAAGGTGAAAAGACAGTCTTCAGAATGGGAGAAAATAATAGCAAATGAAGCAACTGACAAATAATTAATCTCAAAAATATACAAGCAGCTCCTGTAGCTCAAGTCCAGAAAAATATACCACCCAATAAAAAAATGAGCCAAAGTACTAAATAGACATTTCTCCAAAGAAGACATACAGATGGCTAAAAAACACATGAAAAAATGTGCAACATCATTTATTATTAGAGAAATGCAAATCAAAACCACAATGAGGTACCATTTCACACCAGTCAGAATGGCTGCTATCCAAAAGTCTACAAGCAATAAATGCTGGAGAGGGTGTGGAGAAAAGGGAACCCTCTTACACTGTTGGTGGGAATGCAAACTAGTACAGCCACTATGGAGAACAGTATGGATATTCCTTAAAAAACTGGAAGTAGAACTGCCATACGACCCAGCAATCCCACTGCTGGGCATACACACCAAGGAAATAAAACTTGAAAGAGATAAGTGTACCCCAATGTTCATCACAGCACTGTTTATAATAGCCAGGACATGGAAGCAACCTAGATGTCCATCAGCAGACAAATGGACAAGAAAGCTGTGGTACATATACACAATGGAATATTACTCAGCTATTAAAAAGAATACATTTGAATCAGTTCTAATGAGGTGGATGAAACTGGAGCCTATTATACGGAGTGGAGTAAGCCAGGAAGAAAAACACCAATACAGTATACTAATGCATATATATATGGAATTTAGAAAGATGGTAAGGATAACCCTGTATGTGAAATAACAAAAGAGACACAGATGTATAGAACAGTCTTTTGGGCTCTGTGGGAGAGGGTGGGGGTGGGATGGTTTGGGAGAATGGCATTGAAATATGTATATTATCATATGTGAAATGGATTGCCAGTCCAGGTTTGATGCATGATACAGGATGCTTGAGGCTGGTGCACTGGGATGACCCAGAGGAATGGGATGGGGAAGGACGTGGGAGTAGGGTTCAGGACCAGAATACATGTACACCTGTGGCGGATTCATGTCAATGTATGGCAAAGCCAATACAATATTGTAAAGTAATTAGCCTCCAATAAATAAATAAATTAATTAATTAATTAAAAATAAAAACTGTCCTTTATATTCACAACAAAAAAATAAAAAGAGAAGAGAGAATTCCATTGGTCATGGCATGTAATCACAGGTCTTTTAACTTCAAATTTCCTTTTGGAGTTTAAAGTTGATGCTACCAAAATAAGTAAATGTTTGGGAAAAAAAAAAAAAAAAAAGGTGATACTATAAAGCGTTAAAGTAATCCTGACTGTGCAAGCATTCTGCATTTTACTTAGTATGCATGCACTACTTCTCTGAAAGGAGGAAGGCTAATGCACAGAGATATGGGTCAGTACCCAGACAGCAAGGGAGGACCATTCAGGAGGAAGTCAGTGTCTTTGGGGGACTTTCTAAGATGTCAGTGAGATGGCTATTTATGCAGAGTCACTCTGAGGCTGCCACTCTGTCATCAAAATCCAAATACATAAATCCTCTCAAATATACTCTGCCAGTAACATGATTGTCTATTTGTAGACAAAGAATTATTCTTATTTTTAACCCGTATGTGAGGAAATTGTTTTTTCTTTATCACTTCTGAACACTATGATTCAATTGCCACTAATCTCCATTGATTCTATTACTTCATTTGATTGAGAAAACAAATGACTTGAATCTCTTTAATCCCTGTTGATACAGAATGGAGGAGGTCTTTTCCGCTCTCTCCTCTATGCGATTTATGTGACTCAACTGGAGGAACAAGTGACTGGGTTTCAAAGAAGGATTGAGGTCTCTGACAAGAAGGCAGAGTGAGAAAGTCACCAAATCAGAAACTTGACCCCCTCAGTTTTCACAGGTCTTTTCATAGTTCTAAGTCTAGCATGTTGATTACTTGTATTAAGTAATAAACAAGACACAACCATATTCTAAGGAAAGAGAGAATGCAGTTGAACAAAGTTGAGGCCTTTTATAGCACTGTTCATGCTAAATCGCCTCAGTCATGTCCAACTGTGCGACTCTATGGACTTTAGCCCCCCAGGGTCCTCTGTCCATGGGATTCTCCAGGCAAGAATACTAGAGTGGATTGCCATTCCTTCCTCCAGGGAATCTTCCCCACGCAGGGACTGAACTCGTGTCTCATGTCTCCTGCACTGGCAGGCAGGCTCTTTACCACTGGCGTCATCTAGAGATGATCAAGTTACAATGATCATTGACTAGTTTTCCACAGTTAATCCTTTCTTGAATTTTAATCAATAATTCTTATAGGTATAAGAGACAAAAATGAGAGGATTGCTTTGCTTCAATGGAGTAGAATCTTATTACTCTGCCCTTCACTTCTCTTGATGTTACCTAATAGATCTACGTGGAATCATTCAGACTGTGGGCCACAGTATGAAGACACCTAGCGCTAGAAATAGAAGTTCAATCTTGAACATTGGATAAAGAAAGTTTTGTGAGCAGTTCAGTGATATCTGAGGAAATCCTAGTCAGTTCCTAAGTATCTGTGGTTAAATAGCTTTGTAGTCAGCACAAGGCATACCTCAACAGATAAATGCTTTTCAGTGTAATTCAAGATGAGATAATTGAAAGTTATTGAAAATAACTGTAATTCAAGATGAAATAATTGAAAAAAAATCTGGATTCCCCAACTCTTAGCAGCAAAGATCACCAAAGTATAAAATCCAGAGTCATATTGGTAGGTGTGAGTTGTGAGACGTCATTCTACAGGTGATCATTACCTTCTTCATATGGGGATCAAGCCTAGGCCCTTGGAAATAATCTTTGCATGTGGCTTTTCCTTAAATAAAAGAGAGATACAAATATTATTTTTCCACTTAACCTTTGCTTATTTCTGTAGATCAGACCCCATGCCATGATGATCTTCAATTTGAATCAGGCTTCTCCCAGTCCGCAAGTCACATTGAGGCAGATGTAGTTTCAAGCATGTCTATTATCACAAATCCACTCTCTGGTATAGGATAAGAATCTATGAAATAGACACCTGCCCTAAATATATTCCTCTCTAAAATGTCATATCACCTGACTGCATGATAGCCAAGAATAATTCCTTCAGCTTATGACATTTTCAAATACATTGTTCTAGTCTTTCTTTGGGGTATCAGGAAATTTATGTCAGGACATGATCTCTTGGGTTGTCATGGAGAAAATGTCTTGTTTTTGCAATAAGAATATGACGGTTTCATGGCAAATTCTCAAAATGACTTTGTAACCAAGGATTTTATAGCTTTCTTTATATTTTAAGCTGTAACACATTCAAGAAAATAAAATCCAGTTGTAAATATAAATATATCAAGAGAAATATACCCTTTGTTTCTTCAAAAGTATTAGATATTGTAGGAAAAAAAATTAGACTTTCCTATGTGGGGATGGCAAATAAAAGTCAAATTCATTAAAAGTTAATGATATAGGATGCAAATAATGAGAAATATAAATGGAATTCATAAAGATGTATTATCCTTCTGATGTACAGCAGAGTTTAATGCATAGTCAACATTACTCAACAATTCTAGGGTCTATTTTTATCCCAGTGTCTTTAAAACTCAAATCCCATTAAAAATTCATGATCCCCAAGCCTTGTGTTATCTACAGTTAAAAACAATTATGTCATATGGTTAAACTGCTTGTTAATATTACTAGAAATACCTTTTTTAAAAACTTTCCTTTCAATCTTTATTCTATGCACACATGTTTTTTCACAAATTTTGAGTCATATACAATGTTTTATTTCTTACTGTTTTTTAAAGGTATAATTTACCTTAGCATAAAATTAAAACCATAAAGATTCCTTTTAAAATGTACAATTCAGTCATTTTTAGTATATTCACAAAGTTGTTCAGCTAACACTCTAATCAGTTTTAAAATATGTTCATCACTCCAAGGAGAAATTCTTGTACCTGTTAGCAGTTACTCCTCCAGACCTTGGAAACTGCTGAACTGCTTTGTGTCTTTGCTTATCCTGAACATCTCATATAAATGGAATAAAAATATGTGGACTTTTGTAACTGATTTTTTCACTGAGCATATTGTATTCAAGGTTTGTCCATGAGTAGCATATATTTGTATGTCATTTCTTTTTTTTTATTTTTTTTTTTTCCTTTTTTGACTGAATAAAATTCTTTTGTATGGTTATACACTTTTCACTTATCCATTCAGTAGTTAATAGACATTTAAATTGTTTCTACTCTTTGGCTATTATGAATAATGCTTCTGTGAACATGTATGCCAGTTTTATTTGTGAATATATTTTTAGTTTCCTTGAAAATGTTAGTCGCTCAATCATGTCCAACTCTCTGCAATCCTGTGGAGGACCCTGCCAGACTCCGCTGTCCATGGAATTCTTCAGGTAAGATACTGGAGTGGGTAGCTGTTGCTACCCATAAGTAAGTAGAAATACTTATTATTTTGCATTGTAATAAAAACAGCACGGTTTTGCTTAACATCATCACTCTTTAATTTTATAAGCCCAAACTGAAGGATAGTGACATGGTATGCACCTGGATAAGCAAGAAATGCACAGGGCCAACCCCAAGAGACTTGCATTAACCCTGAAAAAAAGAAAGATAGATTAGATAGAAAGAAAGAAGAAGAAAGCTAGAAATAATGATGTCATGATAAACTGGAGAATATTCAACACTGAGAGAAATGCAGCAATCAGCTCACTCAGTATCCCAGTTTTTGGTTTTTTGCAGTAATTAAATTCATTCTTTTTTTTTATTTATTGGCTGCACTGAGTAGCATATATGACATCTTTCTTCCCCGACCAGGGATCCAACCCGTGCCCTGCTGCATTGGAAGCACAAAGTTTTAACCACTGGACCAACAGAGAAGTTACAGTCTCCCAGTTTTATGGAAGAAAAAACAATGCGTTCTGAGGTTATTCATTGTCTTATCATTGGCAAAGTCACTCCAATCTCTACTTTAAGTTGGTTTGTGCCTTTTCTACTATATCATATTCTGGCTACCATCAGAGAGCAGAGAATATCTATGTACATTTAAAAGCATTTCTCTTGCTACCCAAGGCCCAAAAAACATAAAGTTAGCATGGAAAGTAATGCCAATAATATTTTTCTTAAAATAATACATTGCAATCAGTATAATTCCCTTATTCTTAAGGTGTGGACACCACATTTTTTATTAACATGAATCTGGAAGTAAAAATATAACCATAATTCATATATAAATGATTTTTTTGATGTGTATGTCTGAAATTACCTTATGAAAAACATAAAGTATACATTTTTAAACCTGAGGGAAGAAATTAATAAGTAAGTAAATTAATGAGTTGTATCTGTGTTCTTTCATTTTTTAAATGAAGATTAATTTAAATTATATAAAAATCAATTTTAAATGATAAATTAAGGATAATGTTATTGTTGATTTTTAGTACATAAAATATAGCAGGATCAGTAGAGTACTATAATAATCTAAGTATCCTCAAACCTCTTGTTGTATATCTTCAATCTCTCTTACAATTGACAAAAAGAGTAAAATTTCAGCAATACCTAATTATTTATCTTTGAACTCGATTTAACACTATTCAATGTGTCTTCAAAGTCTGAATTATAAATTCTAAATTCCCTTCTTTTCATATAAATATATTTTTTATCCAGTTCTTATCTTTTCATCCTCTTCTTCCTAGTTTCTTTGCCAGTCTATGTATATTATCTGCAAATACAGAGTTTTGTTTGTTCCTTTTCTAATATTTATATATTTAATTTCTTTTTCTCACCTCAATACACTTGATATGTTCTTTAGTACATTGTCAAATAAAACTGAGGAGAATATCCATCCTTGTCTTATCCATGATCATAGGTAAAAAGAATTGACACATTTATAATTGATTTGCAATCAATAATATTGTATATTGTTGTAGAATTTTTTATCAGCTTGAAGAAATTTTCTTCCATTCCTAGTTTCCTGAGATTTCTTGCCATGAAAATTGTTGAATCTTATCAAATATTTTTCAAATGTACTGAAAGAAGACTTTTTCTCTCTATTATTATTGTGACTATGTTGATTAATTTTACATTAATCTTGCATTCCCAGAATAAAAAACACATGGCAACAAAGTATTATATGTTTTATATATTGTTGAACTTGTATATCAATATACTGTTAAGAAATTTTGCATCTATATTTACTGCTAATTCTGTTTCTTGTGACGTCTTTGATTTCATCATAGGAACATTGTCCCCACAAAATTAGGTGATAAATATCCTTTCTCAATTTCCTGAAAGAATTTGAGCAGGACACATGTTGTTTTTTACTTAAATATTTGACAAAATTCATCTTTAAAATCCCTTAATGCTAACAAAGTCTTTATGGATAGCTTTCAGATTAAGAAGTCAAATTATTTCATTGATAAAGAAAGTTCAAGTTTTCTATTTATTCTGGGTTAATTTGGGTAATTTATGACTACCAGGGAAATTTTGTACTTTATATGTAATATATTGTCACATTTATTGCAATACAGTCATACAGAATGTTCTTGAATTATTATTTAATGCCTGAATATATATATATATAATTTAATGATATTAATATATATAAATTATATATATTATTTAGTGCCTGTATATATAATATATATGTGTGTGTATATATATATATATATAATCTTTCTTTTTTTCTTTCTTAGTAAGATGTCAATTTTATTGATGTTTCTATGAAATTCATTAAGAAATAGCTTCTGGCTTTGTTGATTCTATAGTTTACTTTTCCCATTTTCTTTGATTTTATCTAAGATTTTCTATTTTCTATTGTATTAATCTTGCTATTTTCTGTTATATACTTTCATTCCATTGCTTTGGTATTAATTTGCTTATTTAAAAAAATAATCATAGGTAGGTAAATAGAGATTTTTCTCTTTTCTAGCTTAAGGATTTAAACTTGTAAATTTCTCTAAGTAATATATTGTTTTCATTTATTCCTGGGGGAAAAACATTATTTTTCATCTTGGCTTTCCTCACTGATTATAGTATACCACAGCATGAGTTTCTTTGAATTCATTCTGTTTATTTTTCATTTTATATCATATATCTGAAACTTCTGGTCTATTTCACAATTAGGAAATATTTTACCATTATTTCTACTATACTGTTTCTACCCAGTTTTCTCTCTCTTCTTCTTTTTTTGTTTATATTTCAATTTTATCTTTATTGGACTGCTTGAGATCATCAAATAGGTCTTAAAGACTCAATTTTTATCTCAGTCTGCTTTCTCTATTTATTCACCTTGTATAAATTCTGTTAATGTATCTTCAAGTTATTAATAACTAACTCTTTCATTTGTCATCTCCAGCTGTTTTTATTTGCACTTATGAATTTTTAAATCATAGACTTAAAATCATTTCATTCTCTTTTGATCTGTTTTATGGCCTATGTTTCACAGCTTACATTTTTATCCAGTTAGAAAACATATTTTGTATAATATTACATCATTGAGGATTGTTATAATTGCTGCTTTTACACCCTATCAGTTCTTGGTTAATTATGGAGCTGATATTAACTGACTTTTTCTGTCTTGAAAATGCATTATATTATTTTAATTCTTCTATGTCAAATAATTTTTGTTTGTATCTTGGGCAATAGGTGATTCTGGATTTAAATATGCTTTTCTTCCTTGAGGTTTTTTTTTTCTTTCTTTCTTTCTTTCTTTATCATGTAATTTTCATGACAGAATTTGAACTTCTTAACTCTCTTTATTTGATGACAGCCCCAGTCTAGGTCCAGAGCTTTTATATTTGGCTGAGCTACTTTGACTATTCTGCACATGTAGTTATGATGTCAGTAAAAGCATAGAAGAAATTTTGTAATCCCTTCTCACTGCAGTGTCAACCCCTGCCCCTGGCTTAACTTTTCTGTTTTTACAGATCAGAATGACTGATATTTTTGCCACAATGTGTGAGTTATCTCCGCAGTGCTCTGACCTATGCTATGTTGGGAGTGACTTCATTGAGACATAGGATAAAACCTGAAAAAAAAAAATACTTTTTGGAATTTACTTCTATATCTACCTATGGACCATTTTCCAATAATTTCAACTTCTGACCCCATTTGTGTGCTCTGTTTCTGTCTCCTAATTCATTCAGATTACTCCTTTTTATATGGTGTCTAGCTTTTATTGTTGTGTTTGTGTGGCAGTTCACTTGGTAGGATCTTTGTCATACTGAAAAGCAGTACCAAAGGCCCTTATTGGTTGTAACCTCTCCTGTTTGTCCTTCCTACTTTCAGCTCTCAACAAATTAGCTTTATTTAGTTACTTGCTAGAGGAGCTACCGCGCACCCGTGGTCAGAAGCAGTGGCCCAGAGTGCCAGGCTGTGACTGTGCAGGAGCTGCCTGGAGGAGCTACCCCAAGTCCAAGGTCAGGGGCAGCTGCTGAGAGGAGCAACCCCATGTCCAAGAGGCGGTGGCTGCTTGAGAGCAGGAGAGCCTAGAGAAGCTACTCCATGTTCAATCAAGGTCAGGAGGGGCTGCGGTGAGGAGATACCCCTCATCCAAGTTAAGGAGCAGCAGCTGTGCTTTGCTGGAGCAGCCGTGAAGAGATACACCACGTCCAAGGTACGAGAAACCCAAGTAAGATGATAAGCGTTGTGAGAGGGCATCAGAGAGCAGACACACTGAAACCATAATCAAAGAGAACTAGTTAATCAAATCACACAGACCACAGCCTGGTCTAACTCAATGAAACTAAGCCATGCCCTGTGGGGCCACCCAAGACCGGCAGGTCATGGTGAAGAGGTCGGACAGAATGTGGTCCACTGGAGAAGGGAATGGCAAACCACTTCAGTATTCTTGCCTGGAGAACACCATGAACAGTATGAAAAGGCAAAATGATAGAATACTGAAAGGGGGACTCCCTGCGTTGGTAGGTGCCCAATATGCTACTGGAGATCAATGGAGAAATAACTCCAGAAAGAATGAAGGGATGGAGCCAAAGCAAAAACAATACCCAGTTGTGGAAGTGACTGGTGATAGAAACAAGGTCTGATGCTGTAAAGAGTAATATTGCAAAGGGACATGAAATGTTAGGTCCATGAATCAAGGCAAATTGGAAGTGGTCAAACAGGAGATGGCAAGAGTGAACATTGACATTCTAGGTATCAGTGAACTAAAATGGATTGGAATGGGTGAATTTAACTCAGATGATCATTATATCTACTACTGCGGGCAGGAATCCCTTAGAAGAAATGAAGTAGCTATCATGGTCAACAAAAGAGTCCAAAATGCAATACTTGGATGCAATCTTAAAATTACAGAATGATCTAGTTCATTTCCAAGGCAAACCATTCAATATCACAGTAATCCTAGTCTATGTCCCAACCAGTAATGCTGAAGAAGCTGAAGTTGAACAGTTCTATGAAGACCTACAAGACCTTTTAGAACTAACACCCAAAAAATATGTCCTTTTCATTATACGGGACTCGAATGCAAAAGTAGGAAGTCAAGAAACACCTGGAGTAACAGGCAAATTTGGCCTTGGGATACAGAATGAAGCAGGGCAAAGGCTAATATAGTTTGGCTAAGAGAATGCACTGGTTATAGCAAACACCTTCTTCCAACAACACAAGAGAAGATTCTACACATGGACATCACCAGATGGTCAACACCGAAATCAGATTGATTATATTCTCTGTAGCCAAAGATGGAGCAAAAACTGACTGTGGCTCAGATAATGAACTTCTTATTGCCAAATTCAGACTTAAATTGAAGAAAGTAGGGAAAACCACTAGACCATTCAGGT
>NW_011489439.1:2529-3166 GCF_000754665.1 Bison bison bison | reverse complement strand
AGTTATCATTCCAATCCCAAAGAAAGGCAATGCCAAAGAATGCTCAAACTACCACACAATTGCACTCATCTCACAGGCAAGTAAAGTAATGCTCAAAATTCTCCAAGCCAGGCTTCAGCAATACGTGAACTGTACACTTCCAGATGTTCAAGCTGGTTTTAGAAAAGGCAGAAAAGCCAGAGATCAAATTTCCAACATCTGCTGGATTATGGAAAATGCAAGAGAGTTACAGAAAAACATCTATTTCTGCTTTACTGACTATGCCAAAGCCTTTGACTGTGTGGATCACAAAAAACTGTGGAAAATTCTGAAAGGGATGGGAATACCAGACCACCCGATCTGCCTCTTAAGAAATCTATATGCAGGTAAGGAAGCAACATTTAGAACTGGACATGGAACAACAGACTGATTTCAAATAGGAAAAGGAGTACGTCAAGGCTGTATATTGTCACCCTGCTTATTTAACTTATATGCAGAGTACATCATGAGAAATGCAGGACTGGAAGAAGAACAAGCTGGAATCAAGATTGACAGGAGAAATAGCAAAATCTCAGATATGCAGATGACACCACCCTTATGGCAGAAAGTGAAGAGGAACTAAAAAGCCTCTTGAGGAAAGTGAAAGAGGAGAGTGAAA
>NW_011489439.1:0-711 GCF_000754665.1 Bison bison bison | reverse complement strand
AGGGTTGACAATATACAGCCTTGACGTACTCCTTTTCCTATTTGAAACCAGTCTGTTGTTCCATGTCCACTTCTAACTGTTGCTTCCTGACCTGCATACAAATTTCTCAAGGGGCAGGTCAGGTGGTCTGGTATTCCCATCTCTTTCAGAATTTCCCACAGTTTATTGTGATCCACACAGTCAAAGGCTTTGGCATAGTCAGTAAAGCAGAAATAGACGTTTCTCTGGAACTCTCTTGCTTTTTCCATGTTCCAGCAGATGTTGGAAATTTGATCTCTGGTTCCTCTGCCTTTTCTAAAACCAGCTTGAACATCAGGAAGTTCACGATTCACGTATTGCTGAAGCCTGGCTTGGAGAATTTTGAGCATTACTTTACTAGCATGTGAGATGAGTGCAATTGTGCGGTAGTTTGAGCATTTTTTGGCAATGCCTTTCTTTGGGATTGGAATGAAAACTGACCTTTTCCAGTCCTGTGGCCACTGCTGAGTTTTCCAAATTTACTGCCATATTGAGTGCAGCACTTTCACAGCATCATTTTTCAGGAATTGAAATAGCTCAACTGGAATACCATCACCTCCACTAGCTTTGTTCGTTATGATGCTTTCTAAGGCCCACTTGAGTTCACATTCCAGGATGTCTGGCTCTAGGTGAGTGATCACACCATCGTGATTATCTGGGTCATGAAGATCTTTTTTGTACAGTTCTTCTGTG
>NW_011489438.1:13886-14377 GCF_000754665.1 Bison bison bison | reverse complement strand
GGGTGGGCAGGGGGCCCCCCCGTGGGAGGTTTCTAAACCAGCCGGCAACAAAGGACAGAGGGGGCGAGCGGCAGCGGGCAAGGGCTGGGGGCCAGGCAGGACGGATAAGAGAGGGGACAGAGACCCAGGGGCCTGGGAGCCAGTCCTGACCCCTCTAACTGCCTGGGCAACCCCGGCCTCCGGCACCCCCACCCCCTGGCCGCAGTTGCCCTCCCCTTGCTGAAGAAGGTGTCCAGACTCTGCCGTTCTGAGCTGACCCCCACGCCCCAGCCCCCACCAGACCCTGGGAAAGCAACAGGAACTTCAGAAGCTTGGGGAGGGTGGGCAGTGGGGAGTCCTCCCTGGAGCCGGGCCCCTCTCTGCCCATGGAGCCACCCGCGTTCCAGAGACAAACGCTTCTGGAGAAACAAGCCTGGATAGAGGATGGAGGAATACTCATGTTTTAAAAGGTGCATGCCTTCCAGACAGTACCGACTCAGCCAGCCAGACGG
>NW_011489438.1:12780-13786 GCF_000754665.1 Bison bison bison | reverse complement strand
CAGGAGCCAGGACCCCTGCCCACCCCTCTGCAGCGTGGAACCCCACCTCGGCCCCCTTCCCCTCAGCAGCTCAGGGGCCCTCCTGCTACCTGCTTGCCCCAGACCCTGCATGGACCCTTCATCCCTACAGCCCCAGGCATCCAGCCATGCCAAGTTTGGGACCCTCAGCCCACCCACCCTCTGCCCCAGGGTTGCACGCTCACTGATCAGAGGTCACCGCAGAGCCCCTCAGCCAGCGGCCAGCTGTCCCACCAGGACCAGGGCAGGAGGGGAAAGAGGCCGGGCTCCTGGGGGGGATTCCAAGAGCCCTGAGCACAAAGCTCAGGGGCAGAAACTCCACACGTGCGTGCGTGCATGTGTGCCCGCATACCAAGTAACGCATCTGTCCTTCTTGGGGGGCGTGCTTCCCACCAGCTATTCCCTTTCTGGCTTATTAACAAATCGCATGGTCTGACACGCGTTTCCCCCGGGACTAAATCTCCCCATCAAATCAGCATAATGTGAACTAAGTAAACACTGGGATGCTCAGGCCACGCTCAGCCGGCGGCCACCTCCCCGCCCAGCCACCCCCCCACCCCGGGGCCCTGCCGCAGGACTGGCTGAGTCCGGGCCCTCCTCCCAGGGCTCACAACCTTCCTGATTCCCAGCCCACACTGCCTGTCGAGGCCCATGGGGGGAGCCTGGGACCCCTGGAACTGTCCCCCAGACACCCTAGTTCCCCTCACACATCCACCATCCCTGGGAACCTGCCCCCGCCCATGCCCCTGCATGAAGCTAACTGAGGGTCTTCAGAGCAGGCCCTTGGAGTCACTGTGGCATCTGCAGAGAGGCAGTAAAGTGTGTGTGGAAGGGCCCAGCCTCGGCTCTCACAGGGGTCCACAGGCTGGAGCGTGAGGCCGGCCTTGCCCTCCCAGGCCTGGCAGGGGCACCAGCCCACCCGCACCACGGCCACTGCCTCCCGGACCTCCAATTCCCTTCCAGATGGTGGAGGAGGAGGGGGTGGGAG
>NW_011489438.1:7503-10920 GCF_000754665.1 Bison bison bison | reverse complement strand
ATCAAATCACCCAAAGGTGAGCCTCCACAGACTGGAGCGGGCCCTTTGCTCTGGGAAGGAGGCAGAAGGTTCTCGGGGTCGGGGGGCGGGGAGCGATACCCCAGCCCTACCCCTGGGGGTCTCGGGGAGTGCCCAGCTTTCCACGAGGCTGCACTCCCCAGGTGGCAGGGTTGGGGCAGGACCGTGAGTCCAGGACCCTCTCGGGCGCTGGTGCTGCTGACACACGTGAACAATTGTGCAGGTGGAGCCCCCATGATCCTCGCCTGGCCACATCTCCGTCTTGGAGATAGTGAGACCCCTGCTCAGGACGCCCTCCTCAGGCCCCCAGGCTCCAGGCCAGACCCCCACAGACCTCTGCTGCCCCCGCGCCCAGGAAGCCCGGTCCCCTGCTGTTGGATCTGGGTCTTCAAAATCTGCTCCCCTGGGTTCAGCCCCGGACACACGGCTGGACACACGGAGCTGGACACACAGGGCTCGGAAAGTCCTCACCAAAGACTGTGTCCCGGGAGAATTCCTTCCTGAAGCCAAATTTCAAGGTCCCTGGACCAAGCACCAGCCTCTTCTCACCCTCAGTCTGGGGCCCAGACGGCAGCTGATCCGGGCCCGGCTCAGAGGACACAGTGGGGACGGTGAGCGGATGGGCAGGGCCGGCTCGGGCTGTAGATCACCCCCGTCCTGTCCCAAGTTCTCAGCTGAGGCTCATCCCGCCTCGTAAAGATGCCAGCGAGCCCCGGGCCAGCACAGGCAGGCCCACAAATCAGCAGCAGGCGCTGGATTTAGAACATCACCCCTCTGCCAGGCGGATCAGCCTCGGCAGACGGCCACCGAGGCCGCAAGAAATACGGCTGCACGTCTCGGCTGCTGGAGAAACGGGAGAGATTTATTCCAAACCAAGGAGGCTGTGTGTACTGTCGGGGCGGCTCAGACACAGCCCGCAGTGGCTCCTCCTTCCACGGGAGGGGAAACCAAAGCAGAAGAGGGAGAGCCGGCGGTCCGGTCCCGGTGTTACTTGGCTGACTGGCAGCCCCCATGTCGGTACTTTTCTCTCAGTGGAGCACCTGGGCCGTCTTCTGAGGACAGCTGAACCAGTTACTCACTTGGACCACACTTTCCCAGATGGCTGAGAAAAGTGGGAGTCAGTACAGATGGGGGAGGCTGCCCTCCTCTGGGTTGGGGGTGGGGGCAAACGGCTGCCCCTGGAGGTGACTGGGCAGGAATGGGGTGGGGACATGCAGACCAGGTGGCTGATGGCTGCCCAGGGGTGGGCGGCTGACCTCACATTCCCCAAGTGACGACAGCATGCAGGCAGGTATAGGGTGACCTCACCCCGGAGCCGCCCTGTGAGTTCTCAGGGACGTCACTGCACCTTCGCCAGCCCCAGGGCCGAGCCAGGCAGCCAGGTCACAGCAGCAATTAGACAGGCATCATCACGGACGTTGAGGATGCAGCCCCAAGCCCTCCAGCCGGCAGACAGGCTCCTGGGTGCCCCTCCCCGACGGACAGCCACTGAGTTCCCGGTGAGACCCAGAGCCTGGCAGGGGCTGCAGCCACGTGGGGGATGGACCCAGCCTCAGACAGGCCCCAGGGACCCCATCACCACTCCCAGGTCTCTGTGGCTGCCTCCCCGGCACAGCCCCTGACCCTGGAAGCTCTCCCCAACTGGGGAGCCCCAGGAGAGGGCCAATGTCGACTGCTCCCCCGACCTGGACACTCAGAGATCACAGCCTCCCTTTCCCAGTGCCCCGGAGGTTCCTAGTGACCCGGACAGGGCCCGCAGATGGATTGTCAAGTGTGGCCACCAACAGAGTCAGCAGAGAGCCCAGGCTGGGTGGAGGGGGGCCCAGAGTTGCCCCTAGATGGCTGGTGGGCCCCCCGGTCCAGATCGGACCACGCGGGGAGGGTACAGGGGCCTCCAGGCAACCGTCGAGGACCTTAAACATGGCTGCGGCCAAACACAAGGGCTCCCAGGGGCCAAAGATGGAGAATTTTAGTCACAAAATTCAGTAGTATTGGGGTGCAGCCCAGCGTATAAAACAAATATCCTCAAGTCCACTCCTATAGACGGGAGTGATGGTGTAAACCAGCGGAGGAGAAGAGCCCGCCCCCTCGTGCAGGACAGTAATTTATGGAGGCGCTCTCGTCCTTCCACCCTGTATCCTGGGCGGGACCCTGGACCAGAAAAAGGACATGCGGGGAAATCTGAACCAAGTACGGACTCCAGTCACTAATGATTATGAGCCAGCACTCTGGCGTGAGGTGTCAACGTGAGAGGAGTGTCGGGTGTATGGGAAGTCTCTGCTCTAGTTTTCAAATTTTGCTATAAACCGAAGATTAGGTTTATTTTCGAAGATGATTCTGAAACAAATACAGGACTGAGGGAGGCTAAGGTCGGGTGCAGCTGGGTGCTCGGCACATAGTAAAGCTCTGCGCTTGCGTCTGTGGGGCTGTTCCTGGTGGCACAGAGACAGGCGCAGGGAGGGGGCCCCGGCCGGCTGCCAGGCCCCCTTTGTCTGGGAGGCTGAGCCGAGCACTGATGGTGCTCGATCCCTGAGTCAGGACGATCCCCTGGAGGAGGGCATGGCAGCCCACTCCAGCATTCTTGCCTAGACAATCCCATGGACAGAGGGGCCTGGCGGGCTACAGTCCATGGGGTCACAGAGTCGGACACAACTGAGTGGCTGAGCACACGTCTGACCGCCCCAGGGGGAGAGGAGTGCAGAGGGGGTGGCCCTCAGGCAGGGTGCTGGGCCTGGAGGGAAGCCCCCGCCGGGGCCCCACCTCATCCGGACGGCCCTCCCCTGAGACCTCCCGAAGTCCCCGCGAGCCCACCTGCCCCTAGGCCAGGCCGTGCTGGACTCTGGGGATGGGGAGACGCAATGCCCCTGGGCCCCTTCCCCACCTGGTGGGGAAATAATAGTCCCTGGGCCTCAGCGTCCTGAAACACAAGGCCTCCCGGGCACCCCCACCCCCACGCCCCGCCCAGGGGCGGTGCGGAGGGCCCCTCTCAGCTCGTGGCTGACCCTCCCCCAGCCGGCACTCCACCGACCCACAGGAAGCCCAGCTTCTTGGCCAGCCCAGGGAATTCCTTCCCGGCCCCCTCCCAGCCTCCCAGGCTTCCTGTGTGGAAACGGGTCTGGATCCTGCCTTGGTAAACACAATGTCAGGAGGGACAGATCACCCTTGAGCTTCCTGTTTGCCGGGAGCAGACTCCAGCCCCTGGGGGCTTCCGGGCGCCCCCTTCCCAGCCGAGACAAACCCTCCCCCACCCAGGGCTGCAGGACCCCCTGGGACCACACGGCCAGGGACCCCACGTGAGTGCCGTGCACCCCTGGGTGGCCCTGCGCAGCAGGAGGCTGGGCAGGCGTTGGGGCCGGGGGGCACCAGGGGGAGCACTGACACCCAGAAACAAACGCACCA
>NW_011489438.1:4911-5897 GCF_000754665.1 Bison bison bison | reverse complement strand
CCAGGCTCCTGGTGTGGCCCCAGGATGAGGGGCGCCCCTCTCCCGGGAAAGGCAGGCACCGCCTCCCGAGCCTCCCTCGGACTGTGGGAAGTGGGCTCCACTGGCCCTGAAGGTCACCTGCCCCAGCCTCAGCTGGCTCCACAGAGGACCCCGCCCAGGACGGGTGCTGGGGTAGAGGGCTGGGGCGGGGGGCGGTCTTGGTGTAAAGCAGGCTCTGGGCCCCTCAGTGACTGAGGGAGGGGGGTGGGGAGGAGGGACTTGTGCACAAGGAAGGGGTCTACCCAGCAAGGCCCCCACATCACCGTGAGTTCTCCCGCGACCCCCAAATTCAGTGATGGAGAAGCAGCTTGGGAGGTGCCTGCCTGGGTCCCTCTGGGAACCAGACCTGACCCCAGAATAGACACCTGCAGGGAGTGGAGGGGGTGGGTGTCCAGAGTCCCCCTACCTCCCGGCCAACATGTGACCCCCATCCCAGGGGTCCCAGTGCCATTGACTGCAGAGAGCGAGGAGGCAGCCTGGGGCAGGGGCTTGGTACGGGCGCCCCTGTGGTGGACCGGGGTCCACAGGAAGGACCAGGCCCGCTTAAGGATGGGGAGGGGCCTGCACTCTGGAGAGCTCAGGGCCGCTGGACCCTCCTCTGGGAGCGGCCGCGATCACGGGGCTCACGCGTCTGTTCGGCTTGTGCCCCGAGGCCCACGGGGCCCAGCCCTGCGTCCGATGAGGGGAGCAACAGTGAGTCGCTCACCACACCCCCGGGGGCCCCCCGACGTGGGAGACAGGCGGAGAGCACACACACGGCGCCCCGGTCGGGGGCTGCACCCCGGGACAGCGAGGCCACCGAGCAGTGGGCCCCACACTGGCCGGCTGGAGTGGGGGTCCCAGGCATAGCATCCGCGAGAGGCCCAGCGGGCTGGGAGGGGCCTCCAGGTGCCCGCGTGGGTGCATGGGGTGGGGGCATCCAGAGGAGATGAGCGCGGCCGCCGGGG
>NW_011489438.1:3835-4811 GCF_000754665.1 Bison bison bison | reverse complement strand
CTTGCCGACGGCTGGCCCCCACTGTGGGGTTTGTGGATGGAAGGTGCCCCCCGCAGCCTCCTTGCCCCGCCTCGCCCCGGAACCCTCGGAGGACGGCCCGCCAGGTGGACTCAGGAGCCTCGTGAACAAGGGACGCATCTTTTATTCACAAATAAAAACCGCAGCAAGCTGTTATCTACACGTTTGTACAAAAGTTCGGACGACCCTAGAAAATCCACAACGGTCAGAAAAAAAGAACCCATCGTGACAGGAACGTCCCGCTCCTGTTAGCAGGCTCATCCCGGTCTGCATTTGGCCTCCCAAGGACCCTCGCCCTGCCCAGGGACCTCCCCGCCCCAGCAAGAGCCCGGCCGCAGGAACACCTTCCATAGAAAATCATAAAAACATAGATCATTTATCTTCAAGTTCCCACTGCAAATACCGCGTTTGTAGGCAAAATGATACAAAAATACGAACCTGACAGCACCTTTACAAGACCCTCATCCCCCAATCTGTGTGTGTGGGTTGGTCTGTTTTGTTTTTTTGCTTGTGGTTTGGTAAGAATTCCTGCCGTGGAAGAAGGCGCCAGATGCCTTCAGTTCAGCCCTTGGGCGCTGCCCTCCTGGTGACGTCAGGACAGAGCAGGTCCAGGGGACAGAGAGTCAGCCACCCCACCCAGAAGACCCACCCGCTCCAGGCTCGATCCGAGATCAGCAGAGAGAACACACACGGAGTCTGCAGACCCCTAAGGCCAGCTCTGTTGAGAGGAAACGGCTGTGAAGGAGAAGTAACCCTGAACCTAAAGCAGAGAGCCTGGCGAGCCCAGGGCCGCTCTGCCGCACGGAAATCGCTTAGCTGTACACAAGGCGCGATCCGATCCGACCGCCAGTCCGGCGGCCCCTGGACAGCCACAGGCACTGCCCGGGGGCCGCTGTGTGCTGGTGGCCCGAGTTCTTAGCACCAAATGCAGAAAGGAGAGAAACCCAGTCCAAGGTTA
>NW_011489438.1:2757-3735 GCF_000754665.1 Bison bison bison | reverse complement strand
CGACCCCCAGCACATCCTCGCTCCATCCCAGGTCCCATCCACGAGCCCCCCGACGCCCCTGGTGCCCTCCCCCCAGGGGCCCGTGGCCCAGCCTCAGACGTCCACTCCTGGGGCCCCGGGGCGGTGGCGGGGGCGGCCGCGCTGATGTCGAAGCAGGTGACCATCATGACGTGGGCCTTGCACAGGTTCACGCACTGCTCCAGGGCGGCGGTGGCGCGCTCCAGGGCCACCAGGTACTCAGCCGACTCGGGCTCCAGCCCCGGGTCCACCTCGACTGCAGGGGTCGGGAGGAGCGGAGAGCCGGTCAGGCCCGGGTCCCCGCGAGGCCGAGGCGTCGCCCCTCCCCCTCCCAGCCTCCGGGTACCCCGCCGCCCCCTGGGCCTGGGGTAAAATGGTTGGACCGGGGTGCTGGGCAGGGCTGGCAGTCCGGGGTCCCTGGGCGGGGCTGGAAGACTCACACTGCTCCAGCCAGCGGCCGGGCTCCAGCATCAGCCGGCCCTGGGTCTCAGCCAGCTCCCCGCGCAACAGCTCCCGCTTCGCCTGCACCTCCTGCAGCCGCTGCAGCCTGCGCTCGGCCAGCCGCAGCCTGGCACTGACGCACACCGGGCCCTGAGCATGGGGGTGGGGCGTGGAGGGGCTCAGGCATGGACGACGGCCTGCTCCCCAGGGTTCTGGCACCCCAGCCTTGACCCGAGCCCGGTTCCACACCCCAGACCTGGACAGGCGCACAGTGGGGCTGCCGAGGTGGGCAGTGGTTAGGCCCTGCCCCTCCCTTACCGCCCCACTCCCCACCCCCGTGGGGCTCAGACCATGGGCCCCCAAGGCCGCCTGGAACCCAGGCCCAGGATGAGCGCCGTGGCTGTGGGAAGGCCCCCCCCCAACCAAGCGCAATTCCAGGGCACAAGGGAGGTGGCCACAGGACCCCCTCCACTGCCAGGGGCTCAGGACCAGCGGGGCTGTTCCTACCTTTTCCAAGCT
>NW_011489438.1:0-356 GCF_000754665.1 Bison bison bison | reverse complement strand
CTCCTCCGAAACGTTCACGCCGCTGTCGTTGCCGCTGTCCGAGTCGGCAGAGCCCCAGGAGGGGCCGCCCCGGCCGCGGGTGCCCCCAGCCGCCAGCTCATGCACGCGGCTGTGGGTGGCCCGGAGCGCCTGCTTGGTGCCCATGATGGTGCCCCGGCTGGCCTTGGCCCCGACACCCGGCGCCACCCGCGGGGCTGCCCTGGGGCCCGTCACGGGGCCGCAAGGGGCCTTCCCTACCGTGGGGGCCAGTGGCTTCGCCGAAGAGCCCAGGGCCCGGGGCCCGCCAGCCACTACACTGCGGCCCTTGCTCCCGCTGCTGGGGGGCTTGGGGGCCCCCGCGCCCTTGGCGGGGCTGC
>NW_011489437.1:5078-5688 GCF_000754665.1 Bison bison bison | reverse complement strand
TATTTCTGCACTCTTTTTTAGTAGCATATTGGACACCTACTGACCTGGGGAGTTCATCTTTCACTGTCAACTGTGAGCCATGCTGTGTAGGGGCACCCAAGATGGATGGGTAGTGGTGGAGAGTTCTGACAAAACATGGTCCACTGGGGAAGGGTATGGCAAACCACTTCAGTATTCTTGCCTTGAGAACCTCATGAACAGTATGAAAAGGGTTGGAAGTGGGGGTTAGGAACACCTACCACAATACCTTGGTAGGTATCACCACTCACACACACTGAGACAGAGACACACTTACACACTGAGAGAGAGACTTCCATGCTGAGAGAGAGAAACACACACTGAGAGAAAAACACACACTGAGAGACATACACACTGACAGAGACACAAACCCCGAGAAACACACAGAGTGACACATAAATACACACACACTGAAAGACACACACACACACTGAGAGACATACACATACAGAGAGAGACACACACACACACTTAGCGAAACACACACACACAGAAAGACAGACACACTGCGAGAGTGACACAAACACTGAGAGACACACAGAGACACATAGAGACACACACACTGAGAGACATACACATACAGAGAGAGACA
>NW_011489437.1:442-864 GCF_000754665.1 Bison bison bison | reverse complement strand
ATTTATTGTTCTCCTAAAATCCAGCAGAGCAATGATTAAATTTGTCAGGGAGAAGTAGAGAGGGATGGTCAGAACAGAAATAAAACTCTCACAAACCTCATGAAGAAGCTCAGACTTCACTACCTTCCATTTTTCTTACTACAATAGTCATCATGAAGATATGCTTCTCAAACTGTCTATGGTGAAAGACCAGTGTTTTTTTCTTTTTTCAAAAATTCCAATCCATCATGGAATGATGCTTTTAAAAAAAAATTAGTCTATCAACAAACAGGTGAACTGATAAAGAAGACATGATATTACTCAGCTATAAAAAAGAATGAAAGATTTCCATTTGCAACAACATGGATGGACATGGAAGGTATTAGGCTAAGTGAAATAAATCAGACAGAAAGACAAATACTGTAATGATATCACTCATATGT
>NW_011489437.1:0-342 GCF_000754665.1 Bison bison bison | reverse complement strand
GAAGTGCTGGACTGGATGAAGCAGAAGCTGAAGTCAAGATTGCCAGGAGAAATATCAATAACTTAAGATATGCAGATGACACCACCCTGATGACAGAAAGCAAGAACTTAAGAGCCTCTTGATGAAAACTGAAAGAGGAGAGTAAAAAAGTTGGCTTAAAACTCAACACTCAGAAAACTAAGATCATGGCATCTGGTTCCATCACTTCATGGGAAATAGATGGGGGAAACAATGGAAACAGTGACAGACAATTTTTCTGGGCTCCAAAATCACTGCAGATGGTGACTGTAGCCATGAAATTAAAAGATGCTTACTCCTTGGAAGGAAAGTTATGACCAACCT
>NW_011489436.1:4313-11688 GCF_000754665.1 Bison bison bison | reverse complement strand
GAACCATGAACTTCCTGATGTTCAAGCTGGTTTTAGAAAAGGCAGAGGAACCAGAGATCAAATTGCCAACATCCGCTGGATCATAGAAAAAGCAAGAGAGTTCCAGAAAAACATCTATTTCTCTTTTATTGACTATGCCAAAGCCTTTGACTGTATGGATCACAATCAACTGTGGAAAATTCTGCAAGAGATGGGAATACCAGACCACCTGATCTGCCTCTTGGGAAACCTATATGCAGGTCAGGAAGCAACAGTTAGAACTGGACATGGAACAACAGACTGGTTCTAAATAGGAAAAGGAGTACATCAAGGCTGTATATTGTCACTCTGTTTATTTAACTATATGCAGAGTACATCATGAGAAACGCTCGACTGGAAGAAACAAAAGGTGGAATCAAGATGTCCGGAAGAAATATCAAGAACCTCAGATATGCAGATGACACCACCCTTATGGCACAAAGTGAAGAGGAATGAAAAAGTCTCTTGATGAAAGTGAAAGAGGAGAGTGAAAATGTTGGCTTAAAGCGCAACATTCAGAAAATGAATATCATGGCATCTGGTCCCATCACTTCATGGGAAACAGATGGGGAAACAGTGGAAATAGTGTCAGACTTTATATTGGGGGGCTTGAAAGTCACTGCAGATGGTAATTACAGCCATGAAATTAAAAGAGGCTTACTCCTTGGAAGGAAAGTTATGACCAACCTAGATAGCATATTCAAAAGCAGAGACATTAGTTTGCCAACAAAGGTCTGTCTAGTCAAGGCTAGGGTTTTTCCAGTGATCATGTATGGATGTGAAAGTTGGACTGTGAAGAAAACTGAGCACTAAAGAATTGATGCTTTTGAACTGTGGTGTTAGAGAAGACTCTTGAGAGTCCCTTGGACTGCAAGGAGATCCAACCAGTCCATTCTAAAGGAGATCAGCCCTGGGATTTCTTTGGAAGAAATGATGCTAAAAGCTCAAACTCCAGTACTTTGGCCACCTCATGTGAAGAGTTGACTCATTGGAAAAGACTCTGATCCTGGGAGGGATTGGGGGCAGGAGGAGAAGGGGACGACAGAGGATGAGTTGTCTGGTGGCATCACTGACTCAATGGACATGAGTTTGAGTGAACTTCAGGAGTTGGTGATGGACAGGGAAGCCTGGCATGGTGCGATTCATGGGATCGCAAAGAGTCAGACAGGACTGAGTGACTGAACTGAACTTAACTGAAAGGAGATTTATATGTACTAAAGAATAACTACAACAGGAAAAAAAGAAAAGCAAACAAATAATACATGTAGAAAAATAATAATATTACATTTTTTTATTTAAAAAATGGGGGGGGGGAACTTTGACAACTGCAAAAGGTCAGAGGCTGCTTCTGCTGCTAAGTCACTTCAGTTGTGTCCGACTCTGTGCGACCCCATAGACAGCAACCCACCAGGCTCCACTGTCCCTTTGATTCTCCAGGCAAGAATACTGGAGTGAGTTGCCATTCCTTTCTCCAGGGGATCTTCCTGAACCAGGGATCAAACCCAGGTCTCCTGCAATACAGGCAGATTCTTTACTCTCTGAGCCACCAGGGAGGCCCACAACTTGCTTCTGGCAGCTCTGCCCCCGTAGGGATTGAGCTTGGAGGCTACAGGGCTGCTTGGATCATGGGAACTCTGGTGGCGTCAAGTGCGCAGGGACACCAACTGCCTCAGCTGCAAGAGCTACAGTCCTGAAATAAAGTGAATTGAAGTGAAGTCACTCAGTCGTGTCCGACTCTTTGTGACCCCATGGACTGTAGCATAATAGGCTCTTCTGCCCATGGGATTTTCCAGGCAAGAGTACTGGAGTGGGTTGCCATTTCCTTCTCAAGGGTATCTTCCTGACCCTGGGATCGAACCTGGGTCTCCCGCATTGTAGGCAGACGCTTTGCTGTCTGAGAGTCCTATTAGAGTCTTTTCCTAGCCTCTAAGGGAGGTCGCTCAGTTGTGTCCTGCTCTTTGCGATCCCATGGACTATAGCCAACCAGGTTCCTCCATCCATGGGATTTTCCAGGCAAGAGTACTGGAGTGGGTAGGCATTTCCTTCTCCAGGGTGTCTTCCCGACCCAGGGATCAAACCCACATCTCCCACATTGCAGGCAGACACTTTACTGTCTGACCCAACGGGGAAGCCTCTGGCAGCTGGCAATTAGAGGGCCTCTTTGGATAGGCCTTCTCTGTTGCTTGACCCATTCGAGCATTACAGCACTCACCCCCACCCCCCAGCTCCAGTTGGGGTCCTTCTCTGTTTCTTGGTGCCTCGGGCACATACAGGACCCTCCCTCACTTTGGAGGCCTTTTCTGTTTCTCAGCACATCAAGCACTTAAAGGGCCACCCTGACTGGGGTCCTTCTCGGCTGCTTGGTGCATCAGGCACTTAAAGGGCCACTCTCTCTGGGGTCTTTCTGTTTTTGTCTCTGTCTCTTGACAGTGTCCCCGCTGTCCAGTGATGAAGTGCGGGGAGAGAGAGGCTGTGGAGATGGCTCTATCTCCTGTGTGTGACTCAGCAGTATCACCCTGACTCCATGTTTGCTTGGCTTTCCTTCACAAACGTTTCCCACTGCATCTCCCACAAGTCCCCTTGGGCTGTCTCTCTGCAGTCAACAGCAATCCTTGCCCTGGCATTGCTCTCCAATCTCTATGCTCCAGCTTCCAACAGCTGCACCTCCTAGGGGACTTGTGTCCCTGTCCAGAGTATATATTACTGCAGCAAGGGTTGTCTGTGTGATTGTCAGGACCTGAGAGAGATCCTGAACAGTGAGTAATTGAAGGAATGGCAAAATCTGAAGACTGAGGAGGAGGTTGGTCTATGTAACCAGGCTGACTCTCAGAATGAGCTGGTCCAGCAGAGCCAGTTGATGAGAGATCTCATCTCAGATGTGGAGCATCATTTGCAGGAAGCAAAAAACAAGATGCTGCAGGTAAAACTGAGACCTGCATTTGAGACCTGAGAAAAATGAAGACAAAGTTTCCATCTCTTCTGTGTTGCTGTGCTCTTTCTGGTGTTGTCACTAAGGTTGCTTTGTGCCCTGCATCCCTCTTCCCTCATAGCTCCATTGGTAAAGGATCGTCCTGCAATGCAGAAGAACCTGGTTCAATTTCTGGGTCGGAAAGATCCGCTGCAGAAGGGATAGGGTACCCACTCTAGTATTCTTGGGCTTCCCTTGTAGGTCAGCTGGTAAAGAGTCTGCCTGCAATGCAAGAGTCCTGGATTCAATCCCTGGGTCAGGAAGATACCCTGGAGAATGGAAAGGCTACCCACTTCAGTATTCTGGCCTGGAGTATTCCACAGACTGTGTAGCCCATGGGGTTGCAGAGAGTCAGACATGACTGAGCGACTTTCACTCTTACTCTCATGCAACTCAGGTTCCCGCATTTAGTAGATACTTGACTTATGGGAAAGTTGAGTCTTCTTTACCTGCCAGAGACGTAGAATTGGAGACAATTCCCTTACATTTCAATTTTCCCTTGAATATAGAAGAGAGCCGGTATCTTTTTGTATAGATTTCCAGAAACAGATTTGGATTTTAAGGAATATTTTGGCCTTGCTGCAAATCATTGATCCATTGGGTCACATACTCAAGGAGCCAGAATGGAAAGACAACATCTTTGTGTTTGTATTTGCACACTTATAAGGCAGCATTAAGATATTTACAAGCACATGAAATTCAGACCATTCTTCGTTTAGTATTCATAATGTCATCTTTTCCTGGGGTTTGTAATTATTCCCAGGTATCATGAAATCTCAGGGTATTTTGACACCCAGCCTTTTAGGGAGTAGCCTTTGAAGGCATGGGGACTCTTGACACACACTAATATGTCTCAAACACCCAGAAGTCAGGTTCTGCAAACCTGAGTGGAAGTTTTATGCCCGGAGTATCTTATTTCAAGAACTGTCCTCACATATTAGCAGTGTGACTTAGAATAACATCCATAACTGCTGTGTTTATTAATGTAATCATGATATAAAAACTGCACCATACATAATATTATTGTTAGATGATAAATGATATTTTCTCCTTGGAAAGACCCTGATGGTGGGAAAGTTTGAGGGCAGGAGGAGAAGGGGACGACAGAGGATGAGATGGCTGGATGTCATCACTGACTCAATGGACATGAGTTTGAGCAAACTACGGGAGATGCTGAAAGACAGGGAAGCCTGGTGTGCTGCAGTCCATAGAATCGTGGAGTTGGACATGATTGAACAACTGAACAACAACAAAATGATACTAAGTGAGAAGCATCTAAGTGTCTCAATAACAAGTATTTGGCCTGTTGAATACCAAAAAATATAACCTGTGTCAGTGTCTCATTAAACAGGTTTATGCTTTCAGGGACACAAGGATTCTTTTTAATGATGTGCTGCTGTTAAGACTATTCCAGCTCTGCCTGTCATGGAAAAGCATGTGTGCCTAGGCGTGTGTGTCTCTTTGTGTTTGTGGGATTAAGTTTTATTATAATTTCGGAATTGCTACATACTTGCTCTTATTCAGTAAACAGATTCTTTACCAACTGAGCCGCTAGAGAAGCCCTAAGTAAACTAGATTCTATGAGATCCAGGATCTTATTTGTAAAAAAATATATATATACAGAATTTACCTAGTTATCATTATGTGTACTAAACAATACAACATTTGTAATAACTTCTGTAATTTCTAGCTCAATAGTGGTACTCTATATAATGTTTTATGACCAACCTAGATAGCATATTCAAAAGCAGAGACATTACTTTGCCAACAAAGGTTCGTCTAGTCAAGGCTATGGTTTTTCCCGTGGTCATGTATGGATGTGAGAGCTGGACTGTGAAGAAGGCTGAGTGCCAAAGAATTGATGCTTTTGAACTGTGGTGTTGGAGAAGACTCTTGAGAGTCGCTTGGACTGCAAGGAAATCCAAACAGTCCATTCTGAAGGAGATCAGCCCTGGGATTTCTTAGGAAGGAATGATGCTAAAGCTGAAACTCCAGTACTTTGGCCACCTCATGGGAAGAGTTGACCATTGGAAAAGACTCTGATGCTGAGGGATTGGGGGCAAGAGGAGAAGGGGACGACAGAGGATGAGATCGCTGGATGGCATCACTGACTCGATGGACAAGAGTCTGAGTGAACTCCAGGAGTTTGTGATGGACAGGAAGGCCTGGCGTGCTGCGATTCATGGGGTCGCAGTCGGACACGACTGAGCAACTGATCTGATCTGATCTGATACAATGTTTATTCATTTTCTGCTTCCCTCTCATTGTGACTAAAATAGGTCATTTTCAGAATAAATAATAACTTATATTCAACATGATAACCCTTTCTATGTTTTAGAAACAGAATACACTGATGAAAGAATTACAATTTTATTTAAATCTTACCTAATTGTAAAATAAATGTTTCTGGATAATGCCTTATTTTATTTTTTCAAAAAATTGTACAATAATTCTATTTCTTTGAATTCAAATTTCAATTTAGGCTCTGTTTGCCCCAAAGTTACTATTCACAGTGATACATTAAGACTCAGAAGTATAATTGTGAGATTTCTTAACACTGATTTAGGCAGGTATTTGTGTGTCCTGGTCAGCCTTACTCTTTTAATGAGTTAAAAGTTCTCGGGAATGAAGGAGAAAGTATGATATCTTCCTTCAGTGAAATAAGAGGGGAATCACTTCTGCATTGGATGTTCATTCAGGGCTGGGTGGGATCCTCATGTCTTTTGGAATTTTTAATCCGTATGGACTCAAAGTTATTGTTTTAAAAAAGTGGATCCAGTGTATTTTCTCTTATGCATACTTGTCCCAAAGAATTCTGAACTTCCTACCTTTGGATGAACTTTGATTTGACAAGGTTTCCAAAGAGGAATTTTCCCAGTTTTGTGTCTGTGTGTGTATGCACACATCCATGTCTTAGCACTCACCCTGGGAAACAAGGGAAAATCGGTCTTTTAAATACTTCCTTCATCTCTGTCTTCCTATCTTCCCATTGCTACAATGACTGGGATTCAGACTCACGAGGAAAATTCTGTAGTCTTGAATTATTGACAAATGACCCTCCAGGGCCACTGATGCTGTTTCATTTACTGGAATGCTCAGTTCTCCAGTTCAGGAGGAAGTACCTAGTTATGAGAAACTGAGGAGCTGGATTTTTGTATACAACAGAAAAGATCTGCACACAGAGGGGCATTCCCTTTTAACAGGGCCTCCTGGGTTTCCCTGGTAGCTCAGATGGTAAAGAATCCAACTGCAATGCAGGAGACCTTGGTTCAATTGGGAAGATGCACCAGAGAAGGTAATGGCTACCCACTCCAGTATTCTGGCCTGGAGAATTCCATGGACAGAGAAGCCTGCCAGGCTACAGTCCATGAGGTTGCAAAGAGTCAGCCATGAATGAGTGACTTTCACTGGCCCCAGAAGTGAAGCCCTTTCCTGAAAAGAACATGACACTTATAAGTTTTTCCCCATCACATGTTCTTTTCTTTGTTAAAGACTGAAGAAGGTGTTCTGGAAGTTCCTCAGTCACTGGTGCTGGGAAAACTACTGCACACATGAGATGAAACCGAACATTTCCTCCCACCATATACAAAGGTAAACTCAAGATAGATTAAAGGCCTAAATGTAAGTCCTGAAACCATAAAGCTCATAGAAGAGAACATAATTGGATACTGTTTCACATAAATCACAGCAATATATATTTTTGTGTGTGTGTGTTTTTTTTTATTTTATTTTTAAACTGTACATAATTGGGTGTTTTTTTTTTATTTTATTTTATTTTTAAACTTTACAATATTGTATTAGTTTTGCCAAATATCGAAATGGATCCGCCACAGGTATACCGGTGTTCCCCATCCTGAACCCTCCTCCCTCCTCTCTCCCCTACCCTCCCTCTGGGTCATCCCTGTGCACCAGCCCCAAGCATCCAGTACCGTGCATCGAACCTGGACTGGCGACTCGTTTCATACATGATATTATACATGTTTCAATGCTATTCTCCCAAATCTCCCCACCCTCTCCCTCTCCCACAGAGTCCTTAAGACTGATCTATACATCGGTGTCTCTTTTGCTGTCTCATACACAGGGTTATTGTTACCATCTTTCTAAATTCCATATATATGCGTTAGTGTACTGTATTGGTGTTTTTCTTTCTGGCTTACTTCACTCTGTATAATAGGTTCCAGTTTCATCCATCTCATTAGAACTGATTCAAATGTATTCTTTTTAATGGCTGAGTAATACTCCATTGTGTATATGTACCACTGCTTTCTTATCCATTCATCTGCTGATGGACATCTAGGTTGCTTCCATGTCCTGGCTATTATAAACAGTGCTGCGATGAACATTGGGGTACACGTGTCTCTTTCCCTTCTGGTTTCCTCAGTGTGTATG
>NW_011489436.1:3959-4192 GCF_000754665.1 Bison bison bison | reverse complement strand
TGTATATTCTTGCCTCCTTTGTCAAAGATAAGGTGTCCATATGTGCGTGGATTTATGTCTGGGCTTTCTATTTTGTTCCATTGATCAATATTTCTGTCTTTGTGCCAGTACCATACTGTCTTGATGACTGTGGCCTTGTAATAGAGCCTGAAGTCAGGTAGGTTGATTCCTCCAGTTCCATTCTTCTTTCTCAAGATTGCTTTGGCTATTCGAGGTTTTTTGTATTTCCATAC
>NW_011489436.1:2109-2404 GCF_000754665.1 Bison bison bison | reverse complement strand
TCATGTCATCTGCAAACAGTGAGAGTTTTACTTCTTCTTTTCCAATTTGGATTCCTTTTATTTCTTTTTCTGCTCTGATTGCTGTGGCCAAAACTTCCAAAACTATGTTGAATAGTAGTGGTGAGAGTGGGCACCCTTGTCTTGTTCCTGACTTTAGAGGAAATGCTTTCAGTTTTTCACCATTGAGGATAATGTTTGCTGTGGTTTTGTCATCTATAGCTTTTATTATGTTGAGGTATGTTCCTTCTATTCCTGCTTTCTGGAGAGTTCTTATCATAAATGGATGTTGAATTTT
>NW_011489436.1:562-1211 GCF_000754665.1 Bison bison bison | reverse complement strand
GGGAATTCCCTTGTGTGTTATTTGTTATTTTTCCCTTGCTGCTTTTAATATTTGTTCTTTGTGTTTGATCTTTGTTAACTTGATTAATATGTGTCTTGGGGTGTTTTGCCTTTGGTTTATCCTGTTTGGGACTCTCTGGGTTTCTTGGACTTGGGTGATTATTTCCTTCCCCATTTTAGGGAAGTTTTCAACTATTATCTCCTCAAGTATTTTCTCATGGTCTTTCTTTTTGTCTTCTTCTTCTGGGACCACTGTGATTCGAATGTTGTAGCATTTAATATTGTCCAGGAGGTCTCTGAAATTGTCCTCATTTCTTTTAATTCGTTTTTCTTTTATCCTCTCTGATTCATTTATTTCTACCATTCTATCTTCTAATTCACTAATCCTATCTTCTGCCTCTGTTATTCTACTATTTGTTGCCTCCAGAGTGTTTTTAATTTAATTTATTGCATTATTCATTTTATATTGACTCTCTTTTATTTCTTCTAGGTCCTTGTTAAACCTTTCTTGCATCTTCTCAATCTTTGTCTCCAAGCTATTTATCTGTGATTCCATTTTGATTTCAAGATTTTGGATCAATTTCACTATCATTATTCGGAATTCTTTATCAGGTAGATTCCCTATCTCCTCCTCTTTTGTTTGGTTTGGT
>NW_011489436.1:0-462 GCF_000754665.1 Bison bison bison | reverse complement strand
CTGTGATTTGTTGGTTATTCAGCAGCTATGTTGTTCAGCCTCATATGTTGGAATTTTAATAGTTTTCTCCTGTAATTGAGATCTAATGTTACTGCATTGTGGTCAGAAAGATGCTTGGAATGATTTCTATTTTTTGAATTTACCAAGGCTAGATTTATGGCCCAGGATGTGATCTATCCTGGAGAAGGTTCCATGTGCGCTTGAGAAAAAGGTGAAATTCATTGTTTTGGGATGAAATGTCCTATAGATATCAATTAGGTCTAACTGGTCTATTGTATCGTTTAACGTTTGTGTTTCCTTGTTGATTTTCTGTTTAGTTGATCTATCCATAGGTGTGAGTGGGGTATTAAAGTCTCCCACTATTATTGTGTTATTGTTAATTTCTCCTTTCATACTTGTTAGCATTTGTCTTACATATTGCGGCGCTCCCGTGTTGGGTGCATATATATTTATAATTGTTAA
>NW_011489435.1:21824-22586 GCF_000754665.1 Bison bison bison | reverse complement strand
TGAACCAGAGATATCTACAAAGCAGCCCCGCCCACAACCTGACCAGTGGTGAAGAGCAAGTGCTCACACCTCTTGTCTTTCTTTGATGAAGATTAAAAGCTTCCTTTTGTTTCTGAACTGAACTTGATTTCCTTCCACTGGTTCCAAGGACGCCAGGCAGAAGGACCTTTGTTGGGGACCAACTCAGGAGGGTCCATAACAAAACTGCAATTAAAAAAAATAGATTTAGCTTAGACTTCATTTTAATTTTAGGGATGTTTCAGCCTACAGCTATTTTAGAACTGGAGACGCAGGCAGAAGTGCTGAGTTTTTGTCTGTGGTAAACTGTGCCTGAAGAGACCAAGGGTTGATACTTTTAATATCTAAAAAGCTCATCTATATCAATAAATAAAAGCATGAATACTTCAAAAGATATAAATATTTAATGGTGTGAGTAGATAACTCAAAAGCAAGCATATATTAAGAAAAATCTCCAGTAATTTAAACTGCAATTAAAGCAATATTTTCCCTATTAAATTAGAATACATTAAAAAATTATAAAATTCCTAACCCTGGTGAGGTTTCAATAAAACAAGTTCTTACTTACTGCCAGTGGGGTGCAAATTGGCAGTCTTTTGGGGGAAATACTTTAAAGTTTGATAGTAAAACTAAGAGATTAACATCCTTGGTCAAACTAATTCCATTTCTTGGAACCTATCATGGCATCTGGTCCCATCACTTCATGGCAAATAGATGGGGAAACAGTGGAAACAGTGTCAGACT
>NW_011489435.1:17034-18581 GCF_000754665.1 Bison bison bison | reverse complement strand
CCACTTTCCAATGCAGTGGACTTCCCTGGTGTCTCAGACAGTAAAGTGTCTGCATACAACGCAAGAGACCTGGGTTCGATCCCGGGTCTGGAAGATCTCCTGGAGAAGGAAATGGCAACCCACTTAAGTATTCTTGCCTGGAAAATTCCATGGACAGAGGAACCTGGTAGGCTACAGTACATAGGATTGCAAAGAGTAGGACACGACTGAGCGACTTCACTCACTTACAATGCAGTGGACGTGGGTTTAATCCCTGGTCGGGGAACTAAGACCCACATGCTGTAACTAAGACCTGAGGTAGCCAAATGAATAATAAATTAATAAATATTAATATCATGAGGTCTTTAAAAATAAATAAATAATAGAAGGAATAATGTTCAACAGAAAAATGTTGTAAGAAAAAATAATATGTGATGAATGAATTTCTTTAAAAGAGGATATAAAATTTATACATCTTGTCTTTTAAAGAATTGCTTAGGGGACTTCCCTGGTGGTCCAGTGGTTAAGACTCCGTGCTTCCACTGAAGGGGGCCCAGTTTCCATCCCTGGTCAAGGAATTGCTTGGGAAGTTACATAAGGACAAGCAACAGAGCTGGAAGAATCTTATAGAGGGGATAGTTACTTAGTGACTTTCTATTCACCAGGTCTTCAGCTATGTAATAATACCCCTGGGAGAGATAGAGATATTTTATTTAAATATCAACAATAATGCAATCTCTCCATCAGAGATTCGGGGAAAGCAAAGTAGAATCCTGAGCACATAAAATCCTGACCCAAATATAATCTAAAATTTCTCCATCCAAGAGAGAAGGATATAAAACATTAAAAACCCTTAGAATACAAAGCAGGCACTCACCTGACAGATTGCAGCCTATTCTGTAGGCAAGGAAAGGTGTCTAGGAAGTGCATGTGAAGACATATATCATCCTGCAGAATCTCTTCTTTTAGTAAAACTCCACCCATGGACAATTTCCCCAAGTATCAGTTAGTATTTAAAAGTTAAACCCAGTTGAAAGATTTTACACTTCATCTGGGTAAGCAAAGTAGAGAGAGAGATAGCAAAGGAAGGCCGGAAGCCTGGGGGTCTGCTATCTCTGATTTGATGTGTCAGCCACGGAAGCAGATATCCTAAACAAGTTAGGAATATTGGATCTGTCTTCCTTGAAGCAAAGGATTAATCCTATTGAATATATCTTCCCTCTAAGGCTGCTTTGGAACTGTTGTTTAACCTTAAATCTCTGGATCCTTTTGGCATAGGGCTTTGAGATAACAATACGAAAATGAGCTTTGGATCTTGTTTTTAAATACCTTCATGAACAGAAAGAAGAGGTTCACATCTAAAAGTTCTGACATGAACAGGGCAATTTCTGGGGTAACACAAGGGTGAAACCGACAAGAAAATGATGAGAAAGCCGAAGAATACAAAAAATAGATGAGAAGAGGGAAAGACACACCCTAAGTCTGATTACTTTGGGGTTGTTGTTTTTGTTCACTCACTCAGTCATGTTTGACTCTTTGTGACCCCATGGATTGCAGCACACCAGGCT
>NW_011489435.1:14402-14798 GCF_000754665.1 Bison bison bison | reverse complement strand
CCCACTCCAGTATTCTTGGGCTTCCCTGGTGACTCAGCTGGTAAAGAATCTGCCTGCAATGCAGGAGACATGGGTTCGATCCCTGGGTTGGGAAGATCCCCTGGAGAAGGGAAAGGCTCCTCACTCTAGTATTCTGGCCTAGAGAGTTCCATGGACTGTATAGTCCATGGGGTCACAGAGTCAGACACAACTGAGTGACTTTTCACTATCATTATCACAATCACTGGCATGAAATGCAGACAGCTTCTGTCATATGGAAGCATGCAATCCAGCTAGGAAGCTGAACAATGCAAATAGAAATGAATACACTAAATTCTTAAGAGTTCAAAATGCAAGCAGTTCTGTTGGAACAGCTGGAAACTTGCTGCAGTGGTAATCCCATGTAGCCCAAAGATA
>NW_011489435.1:13724-14194 GCF_000754665.1 Bison bison bison | reverse complement strand
ATAGGGCTGACAAAAGTTTCAGTCCAAGTGTTCAAAGGGTTGTTTGCTGTTTTTGCTGAGACATCAGGTATTTATAAGCAAACTATGACTTTGGCCTATCAGACGTGGTAGTTTTGTCCTTTGCTCCTCAAGTGTGGGCAAGTGAAGTTTTCAAAATGGTGTAGGAGGGGAAAGACTAGACTGACAGAAGACAGATGAACAAGAAAAAACAAGCAGAATTTTTAACATCTGTATGATGTGTGCACATGGAAGCACTTGGTGAGTAACTCAAAGGAGTGGTCAAAACTTGGACTTATATAGTATTAACATCTTAAGAACAGAACAATAAATTTGCAGAAATTTGACAAGGCCAAGAACCAGGGTTTTAGGCTTCCGAGGGTAGCAAACAGTGGGAAGGTAAATACAGGGCAGAAACTAATGACAGGTAAAGGTTACTTTTTCAGGCCCATTTTGGTGCTGACTTTCCATCT
>NW_011489435.1:12011-13153 GCF_000754665.1 Bison bison bison | reverse complement strand
GTGTCCGACTCTGTGCGACCCCATAGACGGCAGCCCACCAGGCTCCCCCCGTCCCTGGGATTCTCTAGGCAAGAACACTGGAGTGGGTTGCCATTTCCTTCTCCAATGCATGAAAGTGAAAAGTGAAAGTGAAGCCACTCAGTTGTGTCCGACTCTTCGAGACCCCATGGACTGACTGCAGCCTACCAGGCTCCTCCGTCCATGGGATTTTCCAGGCAAGAGTACTGGAGTGCGTTGCCATTGCCTTCTCCAGGGGATCTCCTCAAACCAGGGATTGAACCCACATCTCCTCTGTCTCCTGCATTGCAGGCAGATTTTTTACCTGCTGAGCCATCTGGGAAGTTTGTAACACAGTATACATGTGATTTTTTAATTAGTGCATTAAATAGGAAGGTGTAGCAGTGGACTTTGTGACTAGTTTGAAGTACTGTAAGAAGTATAAACGATTTTCAAGATTGTTGCAAGAACTACTATATAACAATGCTTGTGATTCTTGTTGGTGACAAAGTCACAGGTACTGCTAATATTACTGGGGTTTGTTACCCACATCTGAAATTGAAAAAATGCTAATTTCAGTTAGAAGTTGGTGAAAGTGTAACCCAGCAGGACCCTGTGAGACTCTTGGGCAGAGAAGCCTTTCAAATAGTTGCTAATCTGTTAGGGAAGAGGCTTTCCTGTGGCTCAAATGGTAAAGAATCTGCCTACAATGCAAGGGACCCAGGTTTGATCCCTGGCTTGGGAAGAGCCCCTGGAGAAGGAAACAGCAACCCACTCCAGTATTATTGCTTGGGAAATCCCATGGACAGAGGAGCCTGGCAGGCTATAGGAGTTGGACATGACTGAGCGACTGACACCTTGGGCTTCCGAGGTGGCTCAGTGGTAAAGATTCTGTCTGCCAATGAAGGAGATTCAGGAGATGTGGGTTCAATCCCTGGGTTGGGAAGATACCCTGGAGGAGGAAATGTCACCCACTTCCAGTATTCTTGCCTGGAAAATTCCATGGACAGAGGAGCCTGGTGGGCTACAGCCCATGTGGTTACAAAGAGTCAGACAGGACTGAGCCTGAACATGAATAAGGGAAGGGAGGGAATGCAGAGACAAGGGAGGAGAAGCCAAGAAACAATAGTACAATCTTGAGTCAG
>NW_011489435.1:11000-11888 GCF_000754665.1 Bison bison bison | reverse complement strand
ACCCTTATCTTTATCAGCAACCCCATACATGAAACATTGCTATAAAACTCCTCATCAAATCCTCCCGGGTTGGGACACACAGTTTTGAGAGCAAAATCCCACTGTGTTCCCCTTTGCCTGGCAAAGCAATAAAGCTATTCTTGTCTACTTCACAGAACTCTGTCTCCAAAATTCAATTCAGCACTGTTGTACATAGGATGAGTTTTTAGCATCAAAAATGAAGATGTAAGATTTTTCCTTCTCAAGATTACAGATCTTCCTGAATTCTATTTGTTAACCCTCAGATAAGAACCCCCCATAATCTGTGGTCCATCCCCCAAAACAGGCTCTGCTAGTGTGTCCTCAGAAAATCCCCATTATATACCAAGCTACATGCTCAGAGACAATACCCAAGGTTTTCCAGACCCCCACCCCCTTTTTGAACCATATAAAAGTGGTCAGAAGACTGGGCAGTGTCTGGCAACTCTGCTATTTGCATAGTATCTGTTCATAACTTTTTACCTATAACTCTCAGCTTGCCCTGTATCTGATGGCCTTATGTAACTCATCTTTTGAAAAAATTTGTCATAATCATGATTTCAAATTTTAGTCCTCTCAGGACATTTAAAAAATTTTCATCTTAATATACCACAGATGTACACTGAAAGGATTTCCATGAACACAGTTACTCTGTACTTGTAGCAAGAGCTGTTAGATCCAATTTTTTTTTTAATATGGAATATGAAGCAATTGAAAATAATGAAGCTGACTCAGGCTCATACTTATCAATCCAAACTGTTGTAAAGAACTTTCACCTCCATGCAAAGGATCATGGTGATGATAATAGATATCAGGTCACACTTTCTCTTTTTAAACATTCTTTCCCAGCTCAGCAAATTTAGAATGGTA
>NW_011489435.1:8281-10596 GCF_000754665.1 Bison bison bison | reverse complement strand
TTTTTTTTTTTTTTTTTTTTTTAAGTAACTAGAGTTTACCTTTCAGGGACTCCCTTGGGCATTTTTTAAAACTTTTTATTTACTATTGGGGTATAGCTGATTAGCAATGCCGTGATACTTCAGATGAACAGAGAAGGGACTCAGCCATCCGTGTACATGTATCCCAGATGGGGTTTTTAAAAATAGGTTTTTAAAGAAGGGAACAGTTACAAAAGTATGAACTGCATTGAGGGAACCAATAAGAGATGCTGAAACTTGCAGGGATTAGCCATGTTGGAGAGCCATTACTTGGCCTAACTGGGCATGGGGAATAAATGAAGGAGTTAGAGGAAGACAACCAGGGCCATGACCTCATACAACTGGGGAGAGGGTGTAGGGGTGGAGGAAGGGGGGCAGAGATGTTGAAATTAATGGAATAAACACCCTGACCTTTCTCCCATGCCCTTCACTCTCTTGACAACTCCTACTCCTATGGCCTAGCCCAACAAGAAGTTAAAGGGCAGGGGTGCCCAGGCCATGTATTCCGTGGGTGTCAGAGCAGGGTAGAAAAGGGTGGAAAATCAATGTGCAGAAGGGAGAAATGGGGAATAACCAGCACACGGCCTCAGCTTTTTGAACAGTATTTATACAAAAGAACAAGTTGGGGAAATTGAAAACGGTTATCTGGTTTATAATTCAAGTCCCTCAGAAGATGATGCTTTTAAGGAACATCTTGTTTGCCTGTCGTTCCAGTCCCTTATTGATCAAATTGTGGAGATAATTGTTTGTTTACCTTACCATCTGACATTGCCTTCCCGGTCCCAGTCAGTGGGAATGCCTGGAGCTTATCTCTAAAGTGAGATGGATTTGAGCTTAATTTTTTTATCCGCTCCAAGGAAAGCACCGCCTGTTTGTTGTTGTTGTTGTTGTTGTTTAATCATTGTTGTTGTTTAATCATTCTTGTTGTTCAAATTCTGTCTTGAAATATTAAAAGTTAAAGGGATGGTTCAAAGAAACTGGACTTCAAATTGCCTAGAGCAACATAATACAGAGGGTTCTCTGACTCTTCGACTGTTGAGTTGAAGGAAAAAGTAAACACGTTTATAAATGTCAGACACAGCCCCTCTAGGGGCTATTGATGCAGACAGCCAGAGACGGCATTAAAAAAATTATCTAAAGGGCTTGATTCAATATCATTGCTGACCAGAAGTCTGGGGAAGAACGGATGTTGATGTGCTTGGAAAGTCTTACCTATCCCCGATCAATGTCACTGCACACAAGAACCTCTTTAAAGGGGCCAGCAGCTGAGACAACAAAGTTAGTTTCTATCTTACTGCTCTACATTCAGTGCCTTGCTCTGCGCTTAAGTCACCTTTCACCTGTCACTGTTTCAGAAACTCAACCACAAACATTTCTACTTCTTGGATGTGGTACACTCTTCTGAGAATTTCATTCAGTCCACATACGCCCTATCTCTGGTCATCACCATGATAATCAATGTGGTTCCTTCCCACAGTGGGGTTTTATGGAAAAGTATTATTCTGTTAGTGTTCTATGATTTTCCCTACCCACCCCCCTTCACGGATACACAGAGGGTCAATTTCACTCTCCTCCAGTCTACTTTGTAGATAAAATAAAGATATCTTAAAGATATTCAAAGAATCTTCTAACTTTTGTGTCAAATGAAGAGTCTCAGAAATATGTATACCAGTTTTCCCTCTCCCAGAAATTAGTTGAGACAGAGTTTAGGCAAAGTGGAAAGAGATGGCAAAACAGAAGTCCAAGTGGAAGAAGCACTGAATAGTGGGAGGAATGAATTTTCTGTCACAACAACCAGAGTTCTGAGTAAAGGGAATCCCCTCCCCCTCTCCTAGCCAACTGATAATCTCCAAACACCTTTTGAAAATACTGGACATGTATAAGTCTCCTTTCCCACCCCACCTTTGACCACAAGATGGGGATGGCAGGTAAGAAAGGAGAATCTTTGCCCCTGGTAAGCTGGACCTAAATAGAAACATTTGGGAGTATCCTTTTTGAGCAGGGAAACAGTAGATAGATACAATTTACTGTTTCACATTCATTTAAAGAGTTATATCGGAAGCATTAAGCTCCCTGCTTGTGACTCAAAACTCCAAATAATAATGGCTTAAATAAAAGGAAGCATAGCTCTCATGTAAAAGAAGGCTACAAACATACATACTTGTTGCATCGTATGACTCTGCCAGCCTCCTTTCATCTCATAGTCTCAGGGAATGGGATAGCAATGGGAATTCCAGCCTTCATGTCCATATTCCAGGTAACAGGAAGGGAAAATGAGGGGACAATCTCTCCTTTAA
>NW_011489435.1:7042-8119 GCF_000754665.1 Bison bison bison | reverse complement strand
TCTATTTGCCAGAACTTAGTCACCAAAGGAAGGCTGGAAAATTATAGCCTTTATTTTGAGCAGCAAAATCTGTGGGTTCTATTTCTAAGGAGAAAAGGGAAAACAGATATTGGGGTATAACTAACTGTGTCTTCCATGAAGATAATCACAGTGATCTTCTTTCATTTTGTTAAAAACAAGACAACAGGCCCCAAATGGAGTCACTTATGCTAAGCCCCACGTCATCATGCTGTGCTGTGCTGTGCTTAGTTGCTCAGTCGTGTCCAACTCTTTGAGCTCGCCAAGCTCCTCTGTCCATGGGGATCCTCCAGGCAAGAATACTGGAGTGGGTTGCCATGCTCTCCTCCAGGGGATCTTCCCAACCTGGGAATCTAACCGGGGTCTCCTGCATTTCAGGCAGATTCTTTACCAGCTAAGCCACCAAGGAAGCCCCCCACATCATCATACTGAGGCTTAATTACACTTTCAGCTCTCCTAGAAATGGAATTTTAAACCAGACAATCAGGAATTGCCTGATAACACTAGTTAGGTTAGCAAGATAGAGCCCTGTCATCTCCGAAGGGAAAGTAACTATGTAATCACCAATATATTTTTTGCCTAGTGTAACTTTCTTTTTCCTGCTCTCCTCTGCCTATAAAAATCTTTCATTTTGTACAGTGCCTTGGAGCTCCTTTCATTTTGCTAGATTGAGTGCTGCCTGATTCTTGAATCATTGAATAAAGCCAATAAGATCTTAAAATTTTACTCAGTTGAATTTTGTTTTATAACAATTTATAATGGAATAAAAGATGGGAATTAACAGAAAATCAGAGACAGAGATAAAATAACAGAAAAAATGCATAAATTCTTGGCATTTATCCTTTATAAGAGTGAAGTATGGTAAAAAAAAAATCTGAACCTGTAATGTGGCAACAGATATATGAACAGCCAATTTTAATATATTTATACTATATGCAGTAGAAGATGTTATACAGTAGGATCAGAAGACATACATTTATTCAAGATTGGAGCCTGGTCAAAGAGGGCCATTGTCAGGGCCAGTTTCATAATTCCCATGGCCCCATGAAAAATGAAAAG
>NW_011489435.1:5361-6523 GCF_000754665.1 Bison bison bison | reverse complement strand
TTCCCATCACCAGAGGATCTTCCCACCCAGGGATCAAACCTGAGTCTCCTGCACTGAAGGCAGATTCTGTACTGTCTGAGCCACCAGGGAAGCCCGTATATGTACATGTATATGAATATGTATATAACAGAATCACTTGGCTATACAATTGAAACAAACACAACATTGAAAATTAACTACATCAATAAAAAAGATTTAAAAATTTGACAGAAAGGGGAAAAAAAAAAAAGAAAAAAAAGGACCCTCTGCCCAGAAGCGAGGAGTGTGGTTAGCTCATGGGCTCTAGATGTGATTTTCTTCAGAATCTGCCTCAACTTTAGAGCCTGCTTGGCAATATTCTTGGGGAAGCACAATCCAAGAAATAAGCAAAAGCAGTCTTGTTAGGGGGCTTCCCTGGTGACTCAATGGTAAAGAATCTGTCTATAAGGCAAGAGACGTGGGTTTGATCCTTAGTTCGGGAAGATCCCCTGGAGGAGAGCTTGGCAACTCACTCCAGTATTCTTGCCTGGAAAATCCCATGGACAGAGGAGCCTGGTGAGCTACAATCCATAGGGTTGCAAAAAGCCAGACACGACTGAAGCAACTAAGCACACATGCACAGCCTTCTCAGGGCAACTCCCAGTAATGACTGAGCAAAGCTCTGGTACTCCAGACTGGCCATTTCCACCCAACTTGGGGCTCCTCTGATGGTACTTTTTGCTTGGAGTTCCTGCTGAGCGGAAAGCAGTTAGATCTGCAATGCTGCATGCTGGCTCCTGACCAATTCCACTTCTGCCCTTTTCCTTTTTTACTAAAGCTTTTGCATAACTAGTTTCAACTCAATATCTGCTACCCAAAGAATCCTTAATCTGTGGCACCCTCATTTGGAAATTAGGTCTAGAATAATGGATACAGAGCACTTCCCTGGTGGTACAGTGGATAAGAATCTGCCTGCCAATGCTGGGGACATGGGCTCAATCCCTGGGCTGGGAATATTCTACAAGCTGAGGAGCAACTAAGCCCATGCACTACAACTACTAGGTCAATGCTCTGGAGCCCCAGAGCCACAGCTACGGAAGCCCATGTGCTTAGAGCCTGTGCTCCAAAACAAGAAAAGCCACCACAATGAGAAGCCCTTGCACTGCAATGAAGGGGAGTACATGCTTATGGAAACTAGAGAAAG
>NW_011489435.1:4694-5261 GCF_000754665.1 Bison bison bison | reverse complement strand
TAGACTACATCTTTTACTCAGACTTTACCTAATAATGATATTTTAAAAATTAAAGTGTTAGCACTTCAATAGTAATACATATGTAAATCAAGTATGATTGCTAAGGGTCTATGTGACTTATCATTCAGAAATAACTTCAGCGCTGCTGTGAGCATGTATTAACCTTTGTAAGTACATTTCCTGGTTTTGACAATGCACTAATAACATAATTATAGGTGTTTCTTAGGAAGAAATCACTTTAAAAAGATGCAATAATCCAAGTTAGAGTCTAATTTTAACCCAAAATTTAATTAATTTGAAATTAATTAAATTTAAAATCCACAGATTGAAAGGATTTATGATAACACACATACAGTCATATTATTCTCACAAAATTGTTTAATTTCAGAGGTAAATAAAACAATTTCCTGTAAGTATTCTGAAAATAAAGACATATTTTAAAAAGATATTAAAGTGAAATGAAGTTGCTCAGTCATATCCGACTCTTTGCAATCCCATGGACTGTGTAGCCCACCAGGCTCTTCTGTCCATGGGGATTCTCCAGGCTAGAATACTGGAGTGGGTTGC
>NW_011489435.1:2835-3477 GCF_000754665.1 Bison bison bison | reverse complement strand
AAATTACAGTCCATGACATTAATGTAGTTTTTAGAAATTAAAATGTGGGCATGTATGAGTAATTATTCAAGTATTTTTAGTCATTTGCTCATTGAAATCTCACTATAAGGGTACTGGATATCTTCTCCTGGCCTTCGAGGTGTACTCACCATTTTTCTCTAGCCTATTACATCCCTTGAAGGCTGACTTGTATGAACTGCATCAACAGGTTTCCTTGCCTTCTAGCTTCTGGTTGTCTTAGGTCAATGGAGAGAATCAGCAGGAGATTGTTGGAGGGTGAGAGGTAGGGGGTTTATGTGTCCTGGATCACTCTCTCTGGGCTTCCTGTGGGCTGACTGCCTTTCAGAACTAAAGATCACAGCTGGTATCAGGCAACCCTTCCCAAACACCTCTTTCACCAGGTTCTGATTACTGCTGTCTACTCCTACCCCTTTATAGTGATGTCACCAGGCTGGAGGTACTGTGCAATTCCTTGTGGTTTTTCTCCATCTTCCCATATTTTTTATTTTTAAAATAAAGTCATCTGTACTACTTTTTTGGGGCTGCACTGCAAGGCATCAGTCAGTCAGTTCAGTTGCTCAGACGTGCCCGACTCTTTGCGACCCCCTGGACTGCAGCACGCCAGGCTTCCCTGTCTATCAT
>NW_011489435.1:2354-2735 GCF_000754665.1 Bison bison bison | reverse complement strand
AAAAAAAAAAAGAAAATATAGATTTTTAATCCCTTCTGGTCTCTAAGTTTAAATGCAATGGAAGGGAGTTCCCTAGTGTAGACCAGCGCTTTCACTGTCATGGCCTGGGTTCAGTCCCTGGGTAGAGAACTAAGATCCCACGAGCCAAGTGGTGTGGCCAAATAAATAAATAAATAAAATTTGTTTGAAAGCAAGGAAAGAAGTCACTAGAGAATAGATAGGATCACATACATTTAAATTTTCTGCATATCTAAAATGCCATGTGTGTGCTTGGTCGCTCAGTCGTATTTGACTCTTTGTGTCCTCACGGACTGTAGACTGCCAGGCTTCTCTGTCCATGGGGATTCTCCAGGCAAGAATACTGGAAGGGGTTGTCATTTC
>NW_011489435.1:529-1134 GCF_000754665.1 Bison bison bison | reverse complement strand
TCAGTCCTGTAGCCACTGCTGAGTTTTCCAAATTTGCTGGCATATTGAGTGTAGCACTTTCACAGCATCATCTTTTAGGATTTGAAATAGCTCAACTGGAATTCCATCATCTCCACTAGCTTTTGTTCATAGTGATGCTTCCTAAGGCCCACTTGACTTCGCATTCCAGGATGTCTGGCTCTAGGTGAGTGATCACACCATGTGGTTATCTGGGTCATGAAGATCTTTTTTGTACAGTTCTTCTGTGTATGCTTGCCACCTCTTCTTAATATCTTCTGCTTCTGTTAGGTCCATACCATTTCTGTCCTTTATTGTGCCCATCTTTGCATGAAATGTCCCCTTGGTATCTCTAATTTTCTTGAAGAGATCTCTAGTCTTTGCCTTTCTATTGTTTTTCTCTATTTCTTTGCAATGATCATTGACAAAGGCTTCCTTATCTCTCCTTGCTATTCTTTGGAACTCTGCATTCAAATGGGTATATCTTTCCCCACTGTGGGATCTTAATTCCCCAACCAGGGCTTGAACCCTCCCCTCTCCTGCATCAGAAGTCGGAGTCTTAATCACTGGACTACTGGAGAAGTCCCTTCCCATATCTTTTAAAATAT
>NW_011489435.1:0-429 GCF_000754665.1 Bison bison bison | reverse complement strand
GCCATGATCTTAGTTTTTTGAGTGTTGAGTTTTAAGCCAGCCTTTTCACGCTCCTCTTTCACTTTCATCAAAAGGCTCTTTAGTTCTTCTTCGCTTTCTGCCATAAGGGTGGTGTCATCTGCATATCTGAAGTTACTGATATTTCTCCCAGCATTCTTGATTCCAGCTTGTGCTTCATCCAGCTCGGCATTTCACATGATGCACTCTGCAAATAAGTTAAACAGCCTTGACATACTCCTTTCCCAATTTGGAACCAGTCAGTTGTTCTATGTCCAGTTATAACTATTGCTTCTTGACCTGTGTATAGATTTCTCAGGAGGCAGGTAAGGTGGTCTGGTATTCCCATGTCTTTAAGAATTTTCCAGTTTGTTGTAATCTACACAGTCAAAGGCTTTAGCCTAGTCAATGAAGCAGAAGTAGACGTTTTTC
>NW_011489434.1:27135-27671 GCF_000754665.1 Bison bison bison | reverse complement strand
AGCTATACATCAGTGTCTCTTTTGCTGTCTCGTACACTGGGTTATTGTTACCATAGGTCTCACTTGTGGTGTGTGGGATCCCAGGATGCCGAGTTGTGATCTCCATTATTGGATGTTCCTTTTACCAGTATCTTAGGATGCTTCTGGTCCGAGGTCAGGAGCAGTGGCCAAGAGGAGCTACCCTGAGTCCGAGGTAAGGGGCAGCGGCCGAGAGTGCCAGGCTGTGACAGTGCAGGAGCAGCTGAGAGGAGCTACCCCACACCCGAGGCCAGGGGCAGTGGCCACAAGGAGCTACTTCACACTGGAGGCCAGGGGCGGCGGCCAGGAGGAGCAACTCCACCTCCGAAGAGCAGTGGCTGCATGGGCACAGGAGGGCCTAGAGGAGCTACTCCACATTCAAGGTCAGGAGGGGAGGGGGTGAGGTGATAACCCTCGTCATGGTAAGGAGCAGTGGCTGCGCTTTGCTGGAGCAGCTGTGAAGAGATACACCACCTCCAAGGTAAGAGAAACCCAAGTAAGATGGTAGGTGTTGAAAG
>NW_011489434.1:24872-26017 GCF_000754665.1 Bison bison bison | reverse complement strand
AAATAGGTATTCAGGTATGACCTAAATCAAATCCCTTATGATTATACAGTGGAAGTCAGAAATAGATTTAAGGGACTAGATCTGATAGACAGAGTGCCTGATGAACTATGGACTGAGGTTCGTGACATTGTACAAGAGACAGGGATCAAGACCATCCCCATGGAAAAGAAATGCAAAGAAGCAAAATGGCTGTCTGGGGAGGCCTTACAAATAGCTGTGAAAAGAAGAGAAGTGAAAAGCAAAGGAGAAAAGGAAAGATATAAGCATCTGAATGCAGAGTTCCAAAGAATAGAAAGAAGAGATAAGAAAGCCTACCTCAGCGATCAATGCAAAGAAATAGGGGGAAACAACAGAATGGGAAAGACTAGAGATCTCCTCAAGAAAATTAGAGATACCAAGGGAACATTTCATGCAAAGATGGGCTCAATAAAGGACAGAAACGGTATGGACCTAACAGAAGCAGAAGATATTAAGAAGAGATGGCAAGAATACACAGAAGAACTGTACAAAAATGATCTTCACGACCAAGATAATCACGATGGTGTGTAGAGTCAGACATCTTGGAATGAGAAGTCAAGTGGGCCTTTGCCAGGGTCCAGCCCTGGCTGATCCAGGGTATTCAAAGGAGAGATGGCGTAGGTGACCTATTTATTTAAATATTTAATCAAAGATATAAAAAGTAATAGAATGAGGATAGCTCAGTGAGGAAATTCAGTGGAGAAAAGAGGCTGAAATAAGGATAGCTCAGTAGGAAATTTCAGTGAAGAAAATAGGCTGAATAATTCAGCCAGAAGGTAAGAGAAAGAACAACATGGGGAGACCAAGTTTCAGTGAACAAGGCCTGCACTTTATTTTCCAAAGTAGTTTTTATACCTTAAGTTATGCATAGAGGACAATGGGGGAAGGGGTAGAGTCATGCAGCAAGCCAGGCTTTCTTCCTGCAAACTTATCATATGCAAAAGCTTAGGTGATTTGCATCATCTTCTGGCCCGGAGGCCTGTTAACATTTTAAGACCCTTTCTTCAGAAAACTTATTTTTCTCTAAAGGTAATAAGTCAAGCACCACCCTCCAAAAGCATTAGATAAAGTTGCATTCCTACAGAGCAAAGGTGTGGTGGGCTATAACAAGAAAAAGAATTAACTCA
>NW_011489434.1:23520-24144 GCF_000754665.1 Bison bison bison | reverse complement strand
GTCACACCCAGGAATTATTAACTGGAGCTGTAAGCTCTTTTTTCAGAGAGAGGTAGTGGGGGACAGCCCTCCGTAAAGTCAGAGGTGTAGGTGAAAGCACAAAGCAGAAAGTAGGCAGACTCTGGTTTTGGGGGTAGATGCTCGAGAATTTCCAGGGAGACTCCTGAGGCTTGATCCCGCCTTTGCGTATGCAAAGCCTCCTTCCTCATGACCTTTGCCATGGGCAGAGCTCGCTCCCCGCAGGCCTTAGAAAGCATCACTACGAAGAAAGCTAGTGGAGGTGATGGAATTCCAGTGGAGCTATTTCAAATCCTGAAAGATGATGCTGTGAAAGTGCTGCACGCAATATGCCAGCAAATTTGGAAAACTCATCAGTGGCCACAGGACTGGAAAAGGTCCGTTTTCATTCCACTCCCAAAGAAAGGCAATTCCAAAGAATGCTCAAACTACTGCACAATTGCACTCATCTCACCCGCTAGTAAAGTAGTGCTCAAAATTCTCCAAGCCAGGCTTCAGCAATACGTGAACCGTGAACTTCCAGATGTTCAAGCTGGTTTTAGAAAAGGCAGAGGAACCAGAGATCAAATTGCCAACATCCGCTGGATCATCAAAAAAGCAAGAGAT
>NW_011489434.1:3421-23420 GCF_000754665.1 Bison bison bison | reverse complement strand
AAAGGAGTACATCAAGGCTGTATATTGTCACCCTGCTTATTTAACTTCTGTGCAGAGTACATCATGAGAAACGCTGGGCTGGAAGAAGCACAAATTGGAATCAAGATTGCTGGGAGACATATCAATAACCTCAGATGTGCAGATGACACCACCCTTATGGCAGAAAGTGAAGAGGAACTGAAAAACCTCTTGATGAAAGTGAAGGAGGAGAGTGAAAAAGTTGGCTTAAAGCTCAACATTCAGCAAACGAAGATCATGGCATCTGGTCCCATCACTTTATGTGAAATAGATGGGGAAACGGTGGAAACAGTGTCAGACTTTGCTTTTTGGGCTCCAAAATCACTGCAGATGGTGACTGAAGCCATGAAATTAAAAGATGCTTACTCCTTGGAAGAAAAGTTATGACCAACCTAGATAGCATATTGAAAAGCAGAGACATTACTTTGCCAACAAAGGTCCGTTTAGTGAAGGCTATGTTTTTTCCAGTGGTCATGTATGGATGTGAGAGTTGGACTGTGAAGATATCTGAGTTCTGAAGAATTGATGCTTTTGAACTGTGGTGTTGGAGAAGTCTCTTGAGAGTCCCATGGACTGCAAGGAGATCCAACCAGTCCATTCTAAAGGAGTTCAGCCTGGGTGTTCTTTGGAAGAATGATGCTAAAGCTGAAACTCCAGTACTTTGGCCACCTCACGTGAAGAGTTGACTCCTTGGAAAAGACTATGATGCTGGGAGGGATTGGGGGCAGGAGGAGAAGGGTATGACAGAGGATGAGATGGCTGGATGGCATCACCGACTCAATGGATGTGTTTGAGTGAACTCCGGGAGTTGGTGATGGACAGGGAGGCCTGGCGTGCTGCGATTCCTGTGGTCAAAAAGAGTTGGACACGACTGAGTGACTGAACTGAACTTAACTGAGGATGCTTCTCCTTGTGGAAAGGTCTTTCTAGCTTCAGCTCCACCAAAAGCAGCCGGAGTTTGGACCAGAAGACTGCTACATTCTCTGTGGCCCTCCAGGTGTGCTGTTAAAAGATATCAAGGTGTGGGGAGGATTGGGCTAGATCAGGTGTTAGTTAAATACTGTGGGAGGATACTTCCCATGTGGCATGAACACCACTGCTATTGGTCATTTTGATAAAGGGAGTGGAAGTTATGTTTGTAAGTTGCAATGGTAACTAACAATATCTTTCTGTCTAATTATGAGGAATGGGAAATAAAGATTTAGATGCGTTACTGAAAATATAGTGGTTTCTTGAGTAGACAAACCTAGTACCAGTTAAGACACAGAGGCAAATGGAATATTCAGAGATTGCTGAGATGAAATGGCAGCATTTGGGTGCAAATTGCAGAAAGGTATGAATGTACATGTAACTTGGAAGGTTAGGTGTGCCAGTGATGGCTTTGTGACTGGGACTGGGCACATGGACATTGCTGCAGGTGTGTTTGACCAAGTTTTATTTCTTGGCCTGGGTGATGTTTGCCTTATAATTGAGGGAGCAGCATTGACATTTATACACACTGTGCTGTGCTTTCTCATTCAGTCGTGTCCAACTCTTTGTGACCCCATGAACTGTAACCTCTCAGGCTCCTCTGTCCATGGGGATTCTCCAGACAAGAATACTGAAGTGGATTGCCGTGCCCTCCTCCAGGGGATCTTCCCAACCCAGGGGTCAAATCCAGGTCTCCTGCATTGCAGGTGGATTCTTTACCATCTGAGCCACCAGGGAAGTCCTATAATATACACTATCATGTGTAAAATAGCTAATGGGAAGCTGCTGTATAGCACAGGGAGCTCATGAGTGCCCTGGGATGACCCAGAGGGTAGGATGAGGGGTGGAAGGGAAGCTCAAGAGGGAGGGGATATATGTATACATACAGCTTATTCATGCTGTTGTAAAGTAGAGACTAACACAACATTGTAAAGTGATTATCATCCAATTACAAAGTTGAAAAAAAAAGAGAAAGGAATTTGTTAAGCCATTCGTTTTGTTTTCTATATTTGTGCATGTTTACAGTAACAGTTTAAAAAATCCAAAAATGACAGAAATACTTTATAGTCCAAGGGCCAACAGCCTAACAATAATAGTGTGTCAGTAGCTTCATTTGTTGGAGAAGGAAATGGCAACCCACTCCAGTGTTCATGCCTGGAGAATCCCAGGGACGGGGGAGCCTGGTGGGCTGCCATCTATGGGGTCGTATAGAGTTGGACATGACTGAAGCGACTTAGCAGCAGCAGCAGCTTCATTTGTAAGTATTTATTTCAAATCCTTCACTTCCCAAGTACAATCTACCCTGATATTGTTTTTTGAGTATATATTCACATTCTGACTGTTGTTCCTGCTTTCAGTTCAGTTCAGTTCAATTCAGTAGCTCAGTCGTGTCCGACTCTTTGCAACCCCATGAATTGCAGCACGCCAGGCCTCCCTGTCCATCACCAACTCCCGGAGTTCACTCAGACTCACGTCCATCGAGTCAGTGATGCCATCCAGCAATCTCATCCTCTGTCGTCCCCTTCTCCTCCTGTCCCCAATCCTTCCCAGCATCAGAGTCTTTTCCAATGAGTCAACTCTTTGCATGAGGTGGCCAAAGTACTGGAGTTTCAGCTTTAGCATCATTCCTTCCAAAGAAATCCCAGGGCTGATCTCCTTCAGAATGGACTGGTTGGATCTCCTTGCAGTCCAAGGGACTCTCAAGAGTCTTCTCCAACACCACAGTTCAAAAGCATCAATTCTTCAGTGCTCGGCCTTCTTCACAGTCCAACTCTCACATCCATACACGACCACAGGAAAAACCATAGCCTTGACTAGATGGACCTTTGTAAATCCTTTAGGCAGAGGATAATACTTCCACCTCATTCCATTGGCTAAAGCGAGTCATGAGGCCATCACAGGTGTAACAGAGTGGGTGGCTCAGACTGTAAAGAATCTGCCTGTAATTTGGGAAACACAGGTTAGATCCCTGGTTTGGGAAGATCCCCTGGATAAGGGAATGGCAACCCACTCCAGTATTCTTGCCTGGCGAATTCCATGAACAGAGGAACCTAGTGGGCTACAGTCCATGGGGTTACAAAGAGTCAGACACGACTGAGCAAATTTCACTCACTTTCACTCACTCACTCCATGATGGAAGAATTGGCTTGTAAAGACAGCAGAGGGAAGAATTATTGGCATCCATTTGTGCAGATCATCAGCCACACTTGACACACTATCAGACTGACAAATGTTCTAAGACTTGAGATGATAGTCTACAGGCAAATTTGTGAGGACAGAGTTACTTTCATATGGCTGTTAGTATTCAAAGGTAGTATAATGTGTTCAACAGGACTCTTTCTATATAGGACAAAACTACAAATGCATTTATCCCTTGACCTAGGTAACCCTACTTGCAGAAATAGACCATAGATCTTTCAGTAGAATTATCCAATTTGAGAAGACAGGAAAAATACAGAAAAATAAAAAGACTTTCAAATGGTGATGCAACAATGTCAAAAGGTCTAACATATGTGTTGTTGTTGGGATTTCCAACTGAAATGAGAAGAGAGAAAAAGGTTTTGTAAGAAATAATTCCTGAATATATCCAAATGAGGTAAAACCAATCAATTTCCATATTCAAAAATCTCAGTGAATTTCAAGGACACTAAAAACTAACAAGCTCTGTGTAAGTATAATATCATATAAGAAACAAATTGCCAGTCCAGGTTCGATGCAGGATACAGGAGGCTTGGGGCTGGTGCACTGGGATGACCTGGAGGGATGGTATGGGGAGGGAGGTGGGAGGGGGGTTCAGGATGGGAACATGTGTACACCCATGGCAGATGCATGTTGAAGTATGGCAAAACCATACAATATTGTAAAGTAAAAAAAAAAAAAAAGAAAATTGTGAAAAAGTGAAGAATCTTGACTGCAAAGGAGTTAATTAGGCAAATGAAATAGAAACGTGTCTAAGGCAATCAAGACTCCCATGTATCCTATTAACTGCTAGGTTAGTACATTTATGGACTCTTAGATACAGAGATAAACATCAGTATTTGTGACTCTGGGATTTGAAACTCATGTGAATTTCATTAATCCTTTCCACGAAGAATGAAATTTTAAAAACCATGAGCCCATTTTAATTATAGGTATTTATATTCCTGTTGTAGGAAGCTTGGTTCACATGGTGAATGATTTTTGTATCAGGTATCTAGAGATAAGCAAGAGAGAAAGGAACCAGAAGAAGTGGGGAAGAACTGAATCAGCACATTTGGAAAGAGGGCGAGGCTGGTGGAGACAGTTCTTTCCCTGGAGCCCTGGTGGGAGTGCTTCCCTCAAGAGTCCAAATTCTACTATGCAGCAAGGTAAATTTCATCTCCAATTGAATGTCTGTTCCTGAAGACTCAGTCTAAGGCCAGTGAGTGAATTAGATAGCAACAGACAGGAGTGGTTTAAGAACCAAGGTAAGGGCTGAGTGAAAAATCTAGCTTAAAACTCAACATTCAGAAAACTAAGATCATGGTATCTGGTTCATGGCAAATAGATGAGGAAACAATGGAAACAGTGACAGACTTTATTTTCTTGGGCTCCAAAATCAGCAGATGGTTACTGCAGCCATGAAATTAAAAGATGCTTGCTCCTTGGAAGAAAAGTTATGACCAACATAGAGAGTGTATTAAAAATCCGAGACATTACTTTGCCGCCAAAGGTCCATATAGTCAAAGGTATGGTATTCCAGTAGTCATGTATGGATGTGAAAGTTGGGCCATAAGGAAGGCTGAGAACTGAAGAATTGATGATTTTGAGCTGTGGTATTGGAGAAGACTCTTGGACTTACAAGGAGATGAAAACAGTCAATCCTAAAGGAAATGGATCCTGACTATTCATTGGAGGAACTGATGCTGAGGCTGAAACTCCAATACTTTGACCACCTGATGCAAAGAGATGACTTATTACAAAAGACCCCGATGCTGGGAAATATTAAAGTCAAGAGGAGAAGGGGATGACAGAGGATGAGATGATTGGATGGCATCACCGACTCAATGGGCATGAGTTTGAGACAGGCTCTTGGCACATGGGCTTCAGTAGTTGCAGCAGGCAGGCTCAGTAGCTGTGGCTCTGGGGTTCTAGAGTTCAGGCTCAGTAGTTGTGGCACAGGACATTAGTTGCTCCCCGGCATGTGGGATCTTCCCAGACCAGGGATTGAAACTGTGTCTCCTGCATTGGCAGGTAGATTCTTAACCACTGGACCACCAAGGAAGTCCAAATCGAGTTATTTATAGCTGCAGGGGAGGGTGAGGTCTGGGAAGGGGGGCAGGAGTACATGGTCTGTCTGATGTTCCTGAAATTTTGTAAATAAAGAAACACCTTCCAAAAAATGACAGGTACCCTAATAATTCTACCAGGTTGGAGATACTGACTTAGCCTGCAGATATGTCATGGCAAAAATGAGGAGTCCCAAGGATTACTAGAGTCTTTGCTCGGGTTCCCAAAGCAGGGGATGGAAAGAAGAGACTTTGAGGTTTTCTTAAGCAGGCTTTCTTAGCTTTCAGAGGAAAGCATGGGAGATGAGGCATTTGAAGGGGATTTCTAGGAGGAACCTAGGAGGAACATGTATTAAACCAAAGTTGTTCTATCAGAAGAGCAACCTGCCAAATAATGGGTTCCATGGCTTTGGTCTTTTCCTGAAGTTAAAAACAGAAACAGACACTTCCATTTTCCTCCCTTTTATCCAAACACATGACTGTCATTAGCACTATCATCTCCTGTGTTTCAAGCCCCTGTCTGTGTAGAAATGTGACTTTTTGGTTTCTTCCTCCTCACTGAGCAGCCTTATGCTGTTTGCTGTGAGTTTGCTGTGTCAAGGCCAGTGACGGGGCTCCCTTGACCAGTAAGTTAAGGGTAGAACAATTTCTTTCATTGCTGGGAGGATGGAAATAGGAGCTGAATTTTCTCACTTCAAAATAAAAGCAGAGGTAGCAAGAGAGGTAAGCTGGGATGGAAGATACAGTGTTCCTGAGCCTAAGATATAACAGTACTGAGATAGATATCCTAAGATAGACTCTCTTCAGAGAGAATCAACTTTTATCTCCAATTTTCTAAAATCACCAACTTAAAATTTGATTCTCTGTAAACCTGAAGTCTCTAGGATTCTGGACGTTTCCCAAATTTCTCTGCATCCCCAGATTGTAATGTGGTGCTTAAAAGTAATTAATATTTCAAATATACTTCTGAATGTCTGTGTTGGTCAATGAAGGAAAGTATACTAGCCAATACAGAATAAACTTTCTACTTCTAGAATAACCTTCTAAATATAATGGTTTTGCATGCCAGCAGTAATGCTTTTCTTTTACAATTTCAGTCATTTCTAAACTTTATTCCCTAAGATGTGAGCAGGAGTGCCTCACTCTGAGCACACAGGCTTCATCGATGACACCAGAAATAAACTCTTACATGTATGGTCATCTACAGTCAATGGGGAAAAATAGACTCTATGATAAATGGTATTAGGAAAACTGGATAATTAGGAGGAAAAAATGAAATTGTACTCTTATCTTACATCACTAAAAAAAAAAAAAAATCCCCTCAAAATGGATTAAAGACATTAACATCAAACCCAAACCATAAAACTCCTAAAAAAGAACAGAGAAACAGCTCCTTGAGTTGGTCATGGCAATGAGTTTTAATGTATGTCACTAAAAACACAAATAACAAAAGCAAAAATCAAAAGTGAGACTACATCAACTCAAATGCTCTGTACAGAAGAAACACCTAACAAAATGAGAATAAAAATCCAAGTATGGAATGAGAGAAAATATTTTGTAGAACATATCTTGGAAGAGGTTATTATCCAAAATATGTAGGGAACTCGTCCAACTGAATAGCAAAAAATTACAAACCACCTGATTTAAAAATGGGCTCATGGGCTGAATATACATTTTTCAAAAGAAGACATACAAATGGCCAACAGGTCCATGTAAAGGTTCTCAATGTTACTAATCATCAATGAATCAAAATAAAAATGACATTTATGTGTCACTTGTCACTTGCTTAAATGGCTATTTAATAAAAAAGAAAGGTCAAACCTTGGTGAGGATGAGGGTAAAAGTGAAACATTGTGCACTATTGTTGGAAATGTAAGTTGGTTCAGTCACTGTGGAAAATAGTATGGATGATCCTTGAAAAATTAAAAATAAAACTACTAGATGATCTAGCAGACCTATTTCTGGATGTCTAGCCAAAATAATTGAAATCAGGATCTTTAAGAGATATCTGTACTGTCATGTTCATTGCAGCATTATCCACAATAGCCATATATGGAAATAACATAAGTGTCCATGTATCATGAATGGATAAGGGGGATGTGGTACACACACACACACACGAGGGAATATTATTCATTCATGAGAAAGAAGAAAATTTCTCCATTTGTAAAAACACGAAGGGATCTCAAGGACACCATGCTAAGTGGAATAAGCCAGTCAGAGGAGGACTAATACTGCACGATTCCGCTTATATGAGGTGTCTTAAATAGTCAAACTCATAGAAACAGAAAGTAGAATCGTGGTTGCCAGGCACTGGGGAGAAGGGAATCGGGAATTGCTGTTCAGTGGGGTATAGTTCCAGTCATACAAGATGAAAAAGTTCTAAGAGATCTCCTGAACAACATCGTACTTAGAGTTAATGACACTGTACTGTGCATTTAAAATTCTGCTAAGAAGTAGATCTCATTTTTTTTTAACCACAATGAAGAAAAATCCATCTATATGTTGTCTACAAGAAACCTATCTTAACTGTAAAGAATCAGATGAGCTAAAAATAATATGATAGAGTAAGATATACCTTGCAAACACTAAAGAAAAGAAAGCTGAGGTAGCTCTGTTTGCTTGAGACAAAGCGCACTTCAGAATAATGAAGATTATCGGGAATAAAGAAGTGCATTATATAATGACAGAATGGTCGATTCTTCAAGAAGACATAACAATTGAAACATATATGTCCTTGACAACAAAAGGTCAAAATACGTGAGCCAAAACCAGATAAAACTGTATGAAGAAAGAGACAAATCCACTATTATAGTTGGAGGCATTATCACCTTTCTTTGACTAATTGATAGACCAGTCTGTCCGAAAATCCACAAACATTTAGTTGTCAGGACAAAACTATGAACTGACTTGATCTAGTAGACATTTGTGGAACGGTCTTTTCAATCATAGCAGAACAAAGATTATTTTCAAGCTCACATAGAATATTTGACAGGCTAGACATCATTCTGGGCCATAAAGCACACCTTAACATATTTTTAAAATGTCAATCTTTTAAAGTATATTCTTAGACCAGAAATCAATAATAGAAAGTTAGCTTGAAAATCTCTTAATACTTAAGAGATTAAATGAAATATTAATATTTTGAAATAACATGTGGGTTAAAAAATTCCTGAGAGTATTTTTCATAGAGGAGAGATTCTTGAGAATAGAAAGTATATATTCAATTTGTTCCCTACCAGGTCATATATGTATGAAGGTTAATAAAATACACATCATAGATATTAGAATCATTTATGTGTTTTATTACACTGAAAACAATTAGATGAAAATTTGTTAAATTAAGACATCAGTATGAATTAAAATTTTGCTCAAGGTTTTATCTAGCAGAGCTATTTCTATAAAGTTTATTTCAGCAAAATTAATGATTTTTATTTCTCCTATGGCTGGAAGTACATGATCACAATGCTCAGAGCAATGTCTGGCTGTCAAAAACAATTAAACTTGGGTAAAAGACTGGGTTGAGAAGTTGGAGATTAGTGACATTGTCCTTACCCAATCAGTAAGAGCCCCAGAAATAAACCTGCAGTTCAACAAAGTCAAGTTTTATTTTACACATTTCAGTAAGGGACACTGAACAGTATAGGGGTGTCTGACCAAACAAATAAAAAAGGTACAGTTATGTGATTTAGAATTGGTTTATTAAAAAGCTGTGTGTAGTTATAACAAAACACAAATTTTTTTGAAGGTGATATTAATTTCATCCTCTGTCTTGAGAAATAATAATGTATAAGAGTATTTGTATAATTTGTTGAATATAAAGTTATTTTTAAGTTAAAAAGTTTATGTATGCATTCACGGTGAGCAGGTAAAACTACTTTAAAAGAATACACAAAAAGCATTAGCATTTTTTCCCCTCAACACTCATAAATGTGAATTTTTGGTGAATAAGCAGTAAATGGAACGATAATCTAGGCTGGCAAATGAAATTAAATACATTACAAAGGTCAAGAGTCACAAGGTTTCTACAAATTGTGCATGGACATTTTCATACTCTCAGGAAAAAATGAAGACTCATGATATATAACTCCATAATATGGATCTTATGACAACTCTAGGGATAAATAAAATTCAAATCATCCTTATATGAAGGACAAAAATTTGAAAATCATCTTTACATAATAATTGTAGGCACTGATATAGCAGATTGAAAATAACTTTAATTTTCATTAATTTAACTCAATATTTAATGACATTGTAAGTACAAAGTTGGTTTTGCCGGAGACCTGGGTTTGATCCTTGGGTTGGGAAGATCCCCTGGAGAAGGGAAAGGCTACCTACTCTGGTATTCTGGCCTGGAGAATTCCAAGGACAGTATAATTCGTGGGGTCACAAAGAGTAAGACATGACAGAGAGACTTTCACTTTCACTTTCCTTTCACAGCTGATTAACAATGTGATAGTTCCCTTTCTCCCTGGCAACCGTAAATTCATTCTGTAATCTGGGAATCTGTTTCTGTTCTGTAAATAAGTTCATTTGTATCATTTCTTTTAAGATTATGCATATACAGGATACCATGTTTTATTTTTCCTTCTCTGTCCAACTTACTTCACTTAGTATGACAATCCAATCCATCCGTGTGCTGTAAGTGGCATTATTTCATTCTTTTTAATAGCTGAGTAATATTCCATTGCATATATGTACAATATCTTCTTTATCCATTCCTCTGTTGATGGACATTTAGGTTGCTTCCATGTTTTGGCTATTGTAAACAGTGCTGCAATGAATATTGGAGTGCATGTATCCTTTCAGATGGTGTTTTTTCTCCAGATATATGCCCAGGAATAGGATTGCAGGGTTATGTGATAGCTTTGTTTTTAGCTTTTTGAAGGAATATCCATTCTGTTCTCCATAGCAGTTGCACAAACTTACATTCGCACCAGCAGTGTAGAAGAGTTCTCATTTCTCCATACTCTGGAGATGTGAATAACTTTTAGTTAGACTATCACTCACTGAGGCACAGAATATACCCTACTAGCGTTTCATGTTTCTTTTTTACATGTTCACAGATGAAGTGTGTGAGATATGTCAAAAGTCTTCGTGACTTCACAAAGAATATTCCAGGAAAATCTGAATTTTCAACCTGTCTGAGAGTTTGAGGTGATGTCTCTGGTAGTCTCCACATATATGCTTTCTTTAAACCACACTATTGTTAGCCACACAGCCTTTTGCTTGCTGGGCAACCCTGGCCTTGATGAGCAGCACATGTGGATCTCCAACCCCTTCTTCATTTTCTGTCATCACCCTGCTTGGGAACAGCCTACTGATCTTCATTATCTTCATGGAATGGCACCTCCATGACCCCATGTACCTCTTCCTCTGCATGCTGTCTGGAGCAGACATTGTCCTCTCCACATGCACAGTCCCTCAGGCCATGGCTATCTTCTGGTTCGGTGTTGAGGAGAGCTCCCTTGATTGCTGCATCACCCAGCTTTTCTTCATCCATTTCACCTTCATTCTGAGTCAGGGATTTTTCTGGTGAAGGCATTTGACTGCTACATTGCCATATGCTACCCTGTGAGATACGCCACTATTCTTACACATACATTGATTGGGAAAATTGGTGTTATCATCTTTCTGAGAAGTTACTGTATGATTTTTTCCCAAGATATTTCTTTTGAAAAGATCGACTTCCTGTCAAAATAATGTCATCCCACACACCTGGATTGGCCAAATATGCTTGTAATGACATTAGAGTGAACATCTGGAATGGACTCTGTCATAATGTCAACAGTGGTCTTCGATGTACTATTAATTTTTTGTTTCCTACATTCTGATTCTCCATGCTTTCTTCCACATCCCTTCCCACGATGTTTGTCACAAGGCTCTCAACATGTGTGGCTCCCATGTCTGCATCATCATTCTCTTTTATGGGCCTGGAATCTTCACAATCCTTACTCAGAGGTTTGGCCGCCACATTCCACCTCATATCCACATCTTGTTGACTAATGTCTACATTCTGGCTCCACTTATGCTGAACCCCATCATTTATGGGATCAAGACTAAGCAAATCTGGAGCAGATGACTCACATATTTATTCCAAGGCAAAGATAACTTTGGAGGATGAACAGAATTTTCAGCTTTTGTAGGTATCCATGATGTGCGCTGTAGAATTGGTGGGTGGAAACCCTAGTGGTAAACTGGATACTAGGAAACAGTGAATTCTATTCCAGTGGAAGTTCTCCAAAAAGGTTCTGGGACTTACATCTTGTGCAGTCAGATCAACAGAGAAAGTAATACCATGTTTGACTGAGCATGCTATGTCTTATACAGAGCCTGTGAATTTCCAAAGCCATTTATCTTTCATGTCTCTGTCTTGACTTGGTAATAGATGAAATAAATACAGTGTTCTGGTTTTAAATTTGTTCAACTATTCCTCACTGAGTTTCTCACCCTTTGAGACATCTTGTGACATCCCTGGACAATCACATACAAAGGGTACCTTTGTCAGTTATGCAAGACAAATAACTTCTAGAGATATAATGGATAGCATTGTAATTATATTATATATTTGAAATTTTAAGTGGTTTGATCTTAAGTTTTCTCACCACATACAGACATAAATTGTAGTTAAGGGTATAGAATATGTTAATTGGCTTGATTTCTTAATCATGTCAAAATAAATGTATCAAAATAATACATTGTATGCCTTAGAAGTATTAACTTTATATTGGTAAATTATAGCTAAATGATGAAGGAACAAAAAGAGTTCCCCTAAACACAGCCACTAGATAGGTAAATAATTTGGTATTAAGATGATTAAAAATGAACATATCCATAAATATGTGCATACATATTTAGTTGTGTCTGGCATTTGCAATCCCACAGAGGAGCCTGCCAGGCTGCTCTTATCCATGAGATTCTCCAGGCAAGAATACTGGAGTGGGTTGCCATTTCCTTCTCCATGAGATTTTCCTGACGCAGGGGTTGAGCCTGCATCTTCTGCATTACCTGCTTTGACAGACGGGTTCTTTACCACTAAGCCACCTGGGAAGCCTGCTCATAAATACAGGCAGACATTTATGTAGTTGTACGTTTAGAAAAAGTGAAATATTAGTGAAAGCATTTTTGTGTGTGCCATTATCTAACTTGTCCATAACTTACATCTATAAGTTGTGAATCCTAAGAGTAAGTGTTAATATCGGAAAAGAAAAGGAGAAATGCCTGTAGAGCACTGGTTGTGAACACAGGAAATGTGGTTCCTATTTTTAAGCAAGGAGAGTACACTGGTATGACACTGACTCTTGGGCAAGGGAAACCCATGACAGTCTATTGAGCTGCCTGATTGTAAACAACTCCTGAATCTAGGAACTACAACATGCATTATTCCCGGTTCCTTCTTCAGCAGCATGTTATATTAGAAGATAGAATAGAGTCTGTGCTAGACACACAGGTAATATGACCAGAACCATTGCATGAACCCAAGGCTACACCATTCCCTTTGAAAGAACTGATATAATTGTGCCCAGGAAACACATTCCATAGAGATGGAGCTTACACAACTCCCACAAAGTCTCTTTGCATGTAACACAAAGGCAGGACAAAGACAAAAATGGCCATAAGTTCAGGGTGAAGTGGCCATCCAGAGTAACACCCAAGAAAAGTGCTTTAAGAAGTTGTCTCATATGTGAATTTTCCCTTCACCTTCTCTGGGCCTTCGAATCTGTATTTCAGCCTCAATAGTGTCCACAAACCCAAATGTCATCCCACCTCCCTGCCCCAGCTACTCGCTTATAAACAACACAAGCTACCCAAACTACCACAGGTATGGAAAGGGTTAACTGTATAAATGGATTCAAGCCTTTTATATAAAAACACTCTCAGGATTACCACATATTTAGACATATATTTCTAATAGTCTAGTCGTGGTAGTGTTAGCCACTCAGTCATGTCCAGCTCTTTGTGACCTCATGGACTCTTAGCCTGCCAGGCTCCTCTGTCCATGGGATCTCCCAGGCAAGGATATTGGAGGGGGTAGTCATTCCTTTCTCCAGTGGATCTTCCTGACCCAGGGATCGAACCTGGGCCTCCTGCATTGCAGGCAAATTCTTTACTGTCTGAGCCACCAGGAAAGCCCATATTTCTCAATAACCACACCCTAAACAAATAAACTAAAAGCTGTAAATAAAAAGAGTGACTCAACAAATATTAATGGATGCCCACTTCATAACTTACCCGATCTAAGCTAAAATCTGGAGATACAGAAATAAATATCATATTCCCCCTCTCTTAGGAAGGCCATACATTAGAGCAGACAAAAAAGCTAGCAATTAAAATGCCTTGTGATAAATTATGTAGACAACACTGTGGAACATTGTGAGACAAAGGACGGTCACTTTGCCCAGCTGGAAGTAAGAGGAGTGGTCCTATAGGAGCTGATTCCTGTGCTGAATGTTGACCAGTAACAAGAGTTTCCTAGGTCAAAGGACTTGGAAATAGCAAGTAGGCAGTCTGAGAAGTAGAATATGAGGGGTAAGAGAGGGTCCTTAAGGGACAGGTAAGGTGACCCAGGAAAGGCCTTGAATATGAAGGCGCTCAGGACTTGCCATTCCCAAATAGGTCACTTTGGAATAATGATTATTTGGAGTGAAAAAGACAGTGAAAGTAAAAGTCGCTCAGTCATGTCTGACTCTGCGACCCCATGGACTGTACAGTCCATGCAATTCTCCAGGCCAGACTACTGGAATGGGTAGCCTTTCCCTTCTCCAGGGGTGCTTGGAAAACCGTGAATGACAGGGAGGCTCTCTGACCACGTTTTCTACTTAAAAACAGGTCATACAATTTCCCAGGAGAAAGGTGACCTCCCTGTAGCAGCAGCAGAAGACTGTCCTTGTTTGCAGAGACTGGGAAGCCATGCTGAAATGGGTCTGAAAAAACAAGTTTGATAAAATAATTCTTATCTCCCCTTCTTCCTGCCTCCTGTACCATATATTCTCTAGTCACTTACCCACAACTTACTGTGCCTCACTCAAAGCCCTGTGTCTTGACACTTCATCACAAAGTTATTTTTATTTCTTTGTCTTAAAAATATAAGAGCTTTTTGGTCTGGTCACTTATTTAGGGCTTCATTCTGTTGTGAAGGTCCTCATACACAGGTAAATATTGAATAAATCTTGTACACTTTTCTGTCTGCTTCATCTGTCTCCTGTCAGTTTAATGTTTAGGCTCAGGCAGAGACCTTAAGCAGGTAGAGGAGGGCGGCTGAGTTGTAAAGAATCTACCTGTAATGTGGGAGATGTGGGTTTGATCCCTGGATTGGGAAAATCCCCTGGAGAAGGAAATAGCAACACACTCCAGTATTCTTGCCTGGGAAATCCCATGGACAGAGGAGCCTGGTGGGCTCCCATGGGGTTGAAAACAGACACGACTTAGTGACTAAACAACAACAGCACTATTCACACTAGATATTTAGACATTAACTGATGTTCATAGTGGCTGTTTGAGAATGTTAATAAGTCATGATCTGACTTTGAATAAAGAAAGTAAAATTATGGTGATTTCACACTTAGGATTTGGTGTGTGTACTTAGATTCAAATTAAGTAGACTCAAAATTTGGACACTGGAGGTGTCAGCGATGTGTCAAATTATTATAAGCATTTGATCAATTCCTGCTGCTACATTTCCCATTACAAAAAGAGATTCTTAAGTAAATAGGTTTTAGTACAAAATCTATTTCAAATTTTTGCTAAGAAGTATGTATGTGCTATTTCAGCTTATTAGAATTAGAAAAAACTTGCTTTTAATCAATCAATTCAACAAATATTTATTGGATGACTTTATGAACTTGACATTATGCTGGGTGCTAGGTAAGATGCATGCATGCTCAGTTGTGTTCGACTCTTTTTGACCCCATCAACTGTAGCCCTCCAGGCTCCTCTGTTCATGGGATTTCCCAGGTGAGAATACTGGAGTGGGTTGCCATTTCCTCCTCCAGGAGATATTCCCAACCCAGAGATCACACCCAGCTCTCCTGCATTGGCAGGTGGATTCTTTACCAATGAGCCACCAGGGAAGGAAGTAAGCCTAAGCACTTACAATCCCTATCTTCCAGATATTTCAATCCATTGAGGAATTAAAATAACAATCAGCTTTCATGTAAGTGTAGGCACTTTTGAGTTCTTCAGGATCTCAAAGGAAAAGCCATGTGAGACTGGGAGGGAACATAGGGTTCTTTGATGGAAATGAGTTTAGGCTTGATCTAACAGCTGAATAGATTACTTAGAAGGTGTTTGTAGATGGAGGTTGAAACAGAGAACTTTGAAGGGAGAGAACACAGTTTGTGCAAAGATACTGAGGCTAGATAGAGCCTGCTACCTTCAAGGAATGGAAAGGACTAAAAGATCCTCAGCATGTCTTTCTAACAGGTAAGATTAGAACCATTTTCATTTTTCACTAAACAAGGAAGCCATTAAAGTATTTAAGCACGAGTTACTCTTGATCAGATGTGTGTTTTGCAGGTAGTCTTCCTTTCCCTATCTGTTTAGATTCTCGAGTGGAATGGGGCAGAGGAGCAGCAGAGACTTGAGGGCATATCAGGTATGCAAAGTTTGGGAATGGAAGACATTTCCTTTAAGATACCGAATTTGAAAGCCCATTAACCCTCAGACCTGAAGCGTCCTGGTATGACTTCCTTTTGTACAACTTTCAGTGCTTTAGGGTTCAAAGTAGGTTCTCAGTCTAGCTGCTTTGGCATCCTCTGGGAGTTTGTTGGCAGTGTATACTCTTGGATCTCACTTTGGATTAATAAATCAGAAATTGCATGTTAGGATGATCCTAAAATAACCTGCTAGGTTATTTGAATACAGGTGATTTGAGTAACATTGCTTATGGCAACCTACTCCAGTGTTCTTGCCTGGAGAATCCCATGGATGGGGGAGCCTGGTTGGCTGCCGTCTTATGGGGTCGCACAGAGTCGGACACGACTGAAGCGACTTAGTAGCAGCAGCAGCAGCTTAAGGTAAAAGAGTCTCAGATTTGAATGTTAGATCCACCTGGCTAGTTTGAGGAACTATTGCTATCTAGTTCCCACCACCAGACACCAGGAATTAAAATTTCTCCAAATCTAACAATTGTTAAAACTCCCCAGAAGCTTCTAATGTATAGTCGTGTACCTAAGAAATAAAAGATGGGACTTTGTATTTTCGGAATTGTCTGCCTCAGGCAGTTGTCCGCAAGCATTGGTGGGCATATAATCACCTGGGGGGATTGTCATAACATAGATTTTGGCTTCTCCCCCAGAGTATCTGACTCAGTGGGTCTGGGGTCCATATTTACATTTTCCTCAAGTTTCTGCTGCTGCTGCTGCTAAGTCGCTTCAGTCGTGTCCGACTCTATGCGACCCCATAGACGGCAGCCCACCAGGCTTCCCCGTCCCTGGGATTCTCCAGGCAAGAACACTGGAGTGGGTTGCCATTTCCTTCTCCAATGCATGAAAGTGAAAAGTGAAAGGGAAGTCGTGTCCGACTCTTAGCGACCCCGTGGACTGCAGCCCACCAGGTTCCTCCATCCATGGGATTTTCCAGGCAAGAGTACTGAAGTGGGGTGCCATCGCCTTCTCCACCTCGAGTTTCTACTTGATGCTAAAGCTAGTGGTCTGGAGAATACACTTGGAGAAGAAATGCTTTAGAGGGTATAATGATTTCAGAGAATTAGCAATTCACAACCACCTCGCTTAAGAGAAGCATTAAAAGATAGTGTGTTGCTTCATAGATTTTTGTCCCTGTAGAAGTATAAAGTCATATGTTTATCTGTCCTTTTTGTTTCTGAACTTCCCTAGTGGCTCAGACCATAAAGCGTCTGTCTACAATGCGGGAGACTTGAGTTCGAGCCCTGGGTTGGGAAGAGCCCCTGGAGAAGGAAATGGCAATCCACTCCAGTACAATTGCCTGGAAAATCCCACGGACAGAGGAGCCTGGTAGGCTATAGTCTATGGGGTCGCAAAGAGTCAGACACGACTGAGCCACTTCACTTTCACTTTTCACTTTCAAGTATATAACATTCACTTAAAAATTAAGATATATGAAAATGAAAATAATTTTAAATGTATTGCATTTCTGTATGCAAATACTTGGGCTTCCTGGGTAGCTCAGCTGGTTCAATTCCTGGGTCAGGATGATCCTCTGGAGAAGGGATAGGCTACCCACTCCAGTACTCTTGGGCTTCCCAGTGGCTCAGATGGTAAAGAATCAGTCTGCAATGCGGGAGACCTGGATTTGATCCCTGGGTTGGAAAGACCCCTGGAGGAGGGCATGGCAACCCACTCCAACATTCTTGCCTGGAGAATCCCCATAGACAGAGGAGCCTGGCAGGCTATAGATCATGGGGTCACAAAGAGTCAGACACAACTGAGCGACTAAGCACAGCACAGTAGGTGCAAATGCTCACATAAAGCTGTATTTGAAAGTATGAAAGTAGGCAGAAGCTTTCACCAATTCCTGGTTTTCTTGCACTCCTACTCCTGGGAATATACCCAGACAAAACTATAATTAACAATATAACAATACATCAATACGTGCATCTCTATATTCATAGCTGCACTGTCCACAACAGCCAAAACATGGAAACAAACTAAATGTCCACTGACAGATGAATGGATAAAGAAGATGTGGATGTATACACAATTGAATACTACTCAGCCATTAAAAATAAGGAAAAATGCCATTTACAGCAACATGGATGCAGCTAGAGAGCTTCATACTAAGTGAAGTAAGTCAAAGTGAAAGATAAATGTACGGTATCACTTACAGGTGGAATCTAAAGTGTGACAGAAATGAACATATCTACAAAACAGAAGCAGACTCCTAGTCATAGAGAACAGATGTGTGTGCTTAGGGGAAGGGGGAAGGGAGAGGGATGGACTGGGAATTTGGAATTGGTGATGAAAACTATTACATTTAGAATGGATAAACAACAAAGTCCTAATGATTAGCACAGGAAACTCTGTTGAATGTCCTGTGATAAACCATAGTGGAAAAGAATATAAAAATGTGTATATGTGTATTACTGAGTCACTTTATACAGCAGATTGGCACAACATCATAAATGAATTATGTTGTTTAGTTGCTAAGTCCTGTCCAATTCTTTGCAACCCCATGGACTCCCCAACAGGCTCCTTTGTCCATGGGATTCACCAGGCAAGAATAGAGGGTTGCCATTTCCTTCTCTCAGTGTATATACTTCAATAAAAAAAAAAATTAAAAAAAGAAATTATCAATATTTGTCCTTAACATATCATGAGATATTTCATGGTCATTACCGACAGGTGGATTTGCTTTCACAAGTTCTTTTTAGGGCAAGGATCCAATAAGTATCTTGAGTATCTGGCAGATGTTCTGCATGAGTTCACCAGACTTAGTCTAGACTGAGACATGGAGAAGTCCTACTCCTGCATTGGCCTCTTGGTTCCATTTTGGAGCACTTTCTTACCAATACCAAGAAGATTTTGGTTCTCCTTCCAAATATGAAATACAGAAAATTCTGTATTGCTGAAACACTAATAAATGATCAGCAGGGATGTAGTCCAGAATGTGACTTTTGTACTGGTGAAAAGTTTTGTAAATTATAGGGCTAAATTTGCACAATCTTATGATTTATAGTTTCATTTCAAGAATATCCAACTGTATCTTAGTGCAACAATATTACAGTTATACGTAAAGTTGCATTGACTGTCAGTTAAAAATTTTAAAATAGACTTTTGAGCAAATCATGAACAGTTCACTGCAGCATTGTAACATTTTATAGTTCATCTAGTTGAGCTGATCCCTGAGATAACTGTAAAATTCTGGTCAGTTCCATCTTTCATTCACTTTGCAAAACCACAGGGCCAGATCTAGGTATTAAAAACCTCCATTGGGTGCCCATTGTACTATAAAGCTACAGGAATCAAAACAGTATGATACTGGCACAAAAAATAGAAATGTAGATCAATGGAACAGGATAGAAAACCCAGAAATAAGCCCATACACCTATAGTCAGTTAATCTATGACAAAGGAGGCAAGACTACATAATATTGGAAAGATGGTTGCTTCAACAAATGATGCAGGGAAAACTGGAAGGCTACATGTAAAAAAAATGAAATAGATCATTCTTTAACTCCATACACAAAAATAAGCTCAAAATGGTTTAAAGACCTAAGTGTTAGACCGACACTATAAAACTTTTATAGCAAAGCATAGGCAGAACACTCTCTGACATAAATCACACCAGCATCTTTTTTTTTTTTCTAATTTTATTTTATTTTTAAACTTTACATAATTGTATTAGTTTTGCCAAATATCAAAATGAATCCACCGCAGGTATACATGTGTTCCCCATCCCGAACCCTCCTCCCTCCTCCCTCCCCATACCATCCCTCTGGGCTGTCCCAGTGCACCAGCCCCAAGCATCCAGCATCGTGGTTGAACCTGGACTGGCAACTCGTTTCCTACATGATATTTTACATGTTTCAATGCCACTCTCCCAAATCTTCCCACCCTCTCCCTCTCCCACAGAGTCCATAAGACTGTTCTATACATCAGTGTCTCTTTTGCTGTCTCGTACACCGGGTTATTGTTACCATCTTTCTAAATTCCATATATATGCGTTAGTATACTGTATTTATGTTTTTCCTTCTGGCTTACTTCACTCTGTATAATAGGCTCCAGTTTCATCCACCTCATTAGAACTGATTCAAATGTATTCTTTTTAATGGCTGAGTAATACTCC
>NW_011489434.1:0-795 GCF_000754665.1 Bison bison bison | reverse complement strand
ATGGACTATAGCCTGCCAGGCTCCTCTGTCCATGGAATCTTTCAGGCAAGAATACTGAAGTGGGTTGCCTTTCCCTTCTCCAGAGTATCTTCCCAACCCAGGGATTGCACCCAGGTCTCCAGCACTGCAGGCAGATTTTTTACCCGCTGAGCCACAAGGGAAGCCCAGAGCTACAATATGACTCTGCAGTCCCAATCCTGGGCATATATCCAGAGAAAAACATGGCCCCAAAAGATATACGCACCCCAATATTCATTGCAGCACTGTTTACAATAGCCAAGACATGGAAACAATCTAAAAGTCCATCGACAGAGGAATGGATAAAGATCATGTGGGGTGTGTGTGTGTGTGTATAATATATATACATATATATAATGAAATATTATCTAGTCATTAAAAATAATGAAATAATTCCATTTGCAGCAATATAGATGGACAGAGATTGTCATACTGAGTGAAGTAAGTCAGATAGAGAAGGAAAAATATCATATGGCATACCTTATATCTGGAATCTAAAAAGAAATGATACAAATGAACTTACTTACAAAGCAGACAGAGACTCACAGACTTAGAAAATGAATTCTTGGTTGCCGGGGGGCAGGGGGGAGGAGGGGGGAAGGGATAGTTAAGGACTTTGGGAAGGTCCTGTACACACTGCTATATTTCAAAAAGATAACCAGCAAAAACCAATTGTATAGCACTTGGAACTCTGTTCAATGTTATGTGTCAGCCTGGAGGGGAGAGGGAGAATGGATATATGTATATATATGGCTGAGTCCCTTCACTGTTCACCTG
>NW_011489433.1:9151-9923 GCF_000754665.1 Bison bison bison | reverse complement strand
TAAAGCTGAGGAGGCGGGGCTGGGATTATCTCTAGGACATAGCCTTAAACTGCTAGAAGCCATGCTTGAGTTTAGTCAGGTCTTTTAGTGCAGAGATTTTGAAGGAGTAGTTAGGAACCTAGAGTTCTGCAAGACTCAAGGAATCACATGATTAGAGCCTTTCCCCTTCAGCAGAGGGAGGATTCTACATCAGCCATGACTTAGCCACAAGAGGAGAGGTTCCTCACATGTAATCATGGCATGTGTCTTAGGGCTCATTCAACCCACATCCTTAGAAGAGTGGAAAACAATCCGTCTGAGCCGTTGTACCACCATCGTCTGTGTGAAGGGGAGTCCACTGGGTGTCCTGTGGGTTGGGGTGGGGAGGATCCCTCAATCCCACCTACCATATAGGGTCCTAAAGTCAAGACCTCATGGTGACTGACTCACCCAGTTTAGCTTGTGGGCAGTGACCATGTCTTCACAGAGTGTGAGGAGAGTTTGAGGGATAGGCAAACAGTCAAGGAAACCAAGAGTAGCCCCCACATCACCTTGTCAGGGCCACACAAGAAAGATGAGTCCTCAAAAGAAGTTCCTTTTCCAAGGAGAGAGAGGAGAGCCCTAGGGGCCAGAGGAAACTGAGCTCCCAGTTCTTACTGCCCTCCCCCCACCCTCACTTTGCTACCAGTGTAACACTGAGAGAACCCTTAGAAACCGAGCCACCCATGCAGAAGCAATTAGCTAGAATCAGGAGGCCTGGGGCCCAGTTACTTGGATCTACAAATCCAGGGAA
>NW_011489433.1:8445-8883 GCF_000754665.1 Bison bison bison | reverse complement strand
AAGCATAAAGGACATAGGAAGCAGAGCTTAGTGGTCACTGAAATAATAGTAGGGGGAAAAGTCATGCTGCTTCCTTTTGAAAAATGTGGACAATGTGGATGGATGTTCCCTGTTTGTCAGGGACAGAATTGGAACTCTGGAAGTCTCAGACCAGCTTACTTAACAAGGGAGAGGGAGTAAAGACAGGGCATCAGGCAGAACTTTCTGGAGTTTTCTGTATCCTAACAGCAAATTCTTCTTGAGTCTCTGTGACTTAAGAGAAGAAATTCATCTCCTGAATGAGCTAAAGAGAAATCTGCACAGGAGTTGTGAACATTTTGGATGATGGAAGTATAAGACAAAAATTACACACACACTGAATTAAACCTTCAAGAAAACCTAAAAATACATGTGAATGTTTGGTCAATTTATTATTATATATTTTCTAGTGTTTCACTC
>NW_011489433.1:4502-5020 GCF_000754665.1 Bison bison bison | reverse complement strand
TAGGCGCTGGGAGGGTGGGGGGAGTGCGGAGGCAGATTTCCGCCTCCGTCCAGGGAGGCCGGTCGCACCAGCGGAACAAGCGGCCTCAACCAAGCGAACTGCCACCAGGTAGCTCCCACCCGACTGCCTCAGCCGGCGCCATGGCCCCTTGGGGCGGGGGGAATCCGGGGAAGAAGAGACCAGTCTCCTGACTACCCACGGGCCCGACCCCAAGGAGGACGGGAGACCTCCCCAGGAGTTTTTAAACCTCCACCCTAGGACAGGCTAGGTACCTGCGAAAAGCGAGGCAGCAAAGCGGGGGCAGAGCGCCCCATGGCTGCCGCCGGGCTTGGACCACCATACTCCATTCGCGACCGCCTGGGGCACGCAGGCTTCAGGCTTCGGTGCTATGGGCCCGTGACTCGGGATCGCTGGGTGCTGTTCGACTGCCGCCCGACAACCCCAGTCCCCTGGAAAGCAGGCAGAACACCCTGGCTCCCCGATCGCCCCTTCTGTTTCCCAAACCCCGGGACCCTCCC
>NW_011489433.1:0-389 GCF_000754665.1 Bison bison bison | reverse complement strand
TGCAGAGTACATCATGAGAAATGCTGGACTGGAAGAAGCACAAGCTGGAATCAAGATTTCTGGGAGAAATATCAATAACAGATATGCAGATGACACCACCCTTATGGCAGAAAGTGAAGAGGAACTCAAAAGCCTCTTGATGAAAGTGAAAGTGGAGAGTGAAAAAAGTTGGCTTAAAGCTCAACATTCAGAAAACGAAGATCATGGCATGGTCCCACCACTTCATGGGAAATAGATGGGGAAACAGTGGAGACAGAGTCAGACTTTATTTTTCTGGGCTCCAAAATCACTACAGATTGTGACTGCAGCCATGAAATTAAAAGACACTTACTCCTTGGAAGGAGAGTTATGACCAACCTAGATAGCATATTCAAAAGCAGAGACATTGC
>NW_011489432.1:21383-22018 GCF_000754665.1 Bison bison bison | reverse complement strand
CTAGCAACAGGAGAAGTAAATAGCTCTGAGGGACCGGCAGGCTGGAGGCAGAGCGGGCAAGATTCTATTAACAACGTGTCCCAGGAATTCTCTGGCAGCCCTCCCGCACTGATGGTGGGGGGAACAAAGGTCAGCAATGGGGGCACTGAGAGAGGTGGCAGCAATGCAGGGTTATATGTGGCTTTGCCACGGGGTCAAGGATTCTTTCCATCCAGGGGCCCTCAAGTAAGAGGCCCTACACACATCTCGACCCTTAGATCGGGGATAATGATGGAGTTGCCTCCAGGAAGCACGAGAGTGACGGGAAAGGAGAGGTTGGCTCGTGTTTCTTTCCCACTGGGAGGCCCGCGGCACCCTGTGAAGAACTGGCCAAGGCCTATGCCCTTGGCCTCCAGCACTACAGGTTTAGGTTCCCGCACTACTGCTCATTGCTTTATTCCTCCTCGACCTCCGAGTTTCAATCCGTTTCTGGCTATGCCTATGGCTTTTGCTCCTCCCCCAATATTTGGTCCTCCACTGCCTTCCTGTTTTGCCGATTTCCCTTCTTGGGGAATGCCTGCTCCTGCATCCTCAAACAGAGAGAACAACTGATAGCAGAAAAAAAGAAAAAAAAGGAAGGAGGGGAAAAAATGTTG
>NW_011489432.1:15036-17701 GCF_000754665.1 Bison bison bison | reverse complement strand
TATATATATATATATATATATATATATATATATCCTTCCATAATTATAAACTGTACTGTGACTGAGTGAAGTCACTCAGTGGTGTCCAACTCTTTGAGACCCCATGGACTGTAGCCTGTCAGGGTCCTCCATCCATGGGATTTTCCAGACAAGAATACTGGAGTGGGTTGCCATTTCCTTCTCCAAAACTGTGCTGTAACAATGGCATTACATTAGCAAGTGCTATTGAGAGGTGTAGATTTTTAAAGGCACTAATACAGAACTATGTAAAATGACTCTATTTCAAGATCAATGGGCCAAAACAAGAGTTAAAAGAAACTTTACACAGATCAAGAACACTATGTCATGTCATAGGTTAATTCTATAGCTAGCACAAAATGTTGCATGTCTTCTTTATAATGAGCTGGATTGAGTGATATTCCCACAGAAAGAGCAAGTAATGAGACTAAATTAAGTGAAAGAACCCATCTGTTTCTCTGTGATGATATTCATTTTTTCTTGTAATAATGGAAATGTATAGCATTTATCCAATCAAGTCTAGATTTGAGAAGTGAGAAAAATTGTGCTTCATCATGCAGTCGTATTCTTAAGTGTTTGAGAAGGTGCTACTCTACCAAAGACTAATTAAATACATATGCTTTCTCACCCACCTTTGCCATTCAGAAAGACTTTCTCAGTATCCCAATTTCTCAAAGAAACTATCTGTGGAACTCAGTTTCCTGAAGTGACGATACTATTGCTTTTATGAGAATGAAGTAATGTCCCACAATATTTTAGGGAGGTAAGCTGACCACAGTTCTTTCCTGGTAGATCAGTGGTAAAGAACTTGCCTGCAATGCAGGAGATGCAGGTTTGATGCCTGGTTTGGGAAGATCCCCTGGAGAAGGAAATGGCAACCTACTCCAGTATTCTTGCCTAGGAAATCCCATGGACAGAGGAGCCTGGTGGGCTATAGTCCATAGGGTTGCAAAGAGTCAGACATGACTGAGTGACCAAACGACAACAACAAAACTGACCACATTTTTCTCAACTCTGAATAAAGCACAAAACTCCATCGTTCCTATCATAAAGGGCTTCGTCTGTCTAAGCATGTTTAATTGTATGATTTATTGGGAAATACATACTTATAACAGACTTCATCTAACACTCTAACTGTAAAAGCTTTGACTCAGAAGCAAAGCAACATGGGTACATGGGGGTTGACAGATAGCACTTATGCATGTGAGAAGAGAAAAACAGATGGAGAAAGAGGATTAAAAATAGAGAGGGGCAGGGCCACTGTCAGTTGAGAAGAGATGAAGTACTTTTGAAGAGGCAGCAGCTGCATATTGAAAATACTGTGGGAAAAGTAATACATTTGGATATGGGAAAATACAATCCAGGGGAGACAGAAAGAGGCAGTTTGAAAGGAAGGAAGTTATATGGATTAAGTGTTTCATGACAGAAAGGGCCCTGTGTAGGAGCCACATATTTGAGAGGGTGGGGATGAGATGATTAGAGAAACACTAACCAGCCTTCCTAAAATGAATCTATCTCTGCTACGCCATTCCTTTCTATAAATATCATCTCTCTTTAGATAGCAGCCAATCTCATGTTGCCTATGTGAAACTGGAAGCCCTTTCTGGTTTAGGTTTCATCAATCCCCCAAACTGGTCTTGACAAGCAAACTCACCATCATCCAGGTTACTTTATTAGCGAAGTGGGTATGAAATGAATTAGGCTCACAAAAGAGCATTCTGTCTTCAAGTTCTCAGATATATCAGACCCCAAGCTTGTTTTTCTTTCTAAATTTAAACTTTTTCCCTCTAGCAAGGTACACTGATCTTTTTCTAATTTTGCCTTTTCACTCTGCCCATTAAATGATAGTTTTATGAGGTGAAGTTGTTGGTTTGTTAATCATACTTCATCCAGAAACCAAATAATCTATTATTTTTCTCAGTGGGCATATTTATACCTCCTTCAGGTGTAAAATCCTCACACATTGTGTTAATGCTCATTGGTGCTTAGTAGCTATTAGCAATTTACTCTACAATCAATGTGTTGAAGATACTATTTAATGCCCCAACTAAAAAGTTGATTACCCATAAATAGAACAATATTTAAAATCTTGTGTCAGTAATAAGTCACACCTGAAGGAAAATAATCAAATATAATGTTTCACAATTAAAAATATGTTGAGAGAGTCTAATGAAAACTCTCAGTAAAATCACAGATGACCCCAATTTAACAGAATGACATGACATAGTTCATAAACAATCCTTCAGACTTCATATAAACTTTATCGGTTCAGTGCTAGGCATTTTTACAAACCAGTTGCAATGTATGTGCCTCTCAAATTGTTCAACTTCATGATTCATTAATACTGCAAACATCACTAGTCAAATAAATCCATGTACATATCACTTCAAGACAGTGTAAAAGCTCATTTCTCCTCAAGTATTTGATATGAAGTAAAGTTAGTGAAGTTATATAAGGAAAATGCCGATTCCAATGCCTAAATGATACCTTCTCTATTTAACTTGATAGTGTTATCCTTTTAACATAGCCAGCAGTGAAGCTTACAAAGGTTAATCAACCCTTAATTGGGAAACTGGTAAGAGACCTTAGGTCTTGGGTCTGAGGCTCATTAAGCCAAACTGAAAAAAAAAAAAAAAAATCAGAGGGT
>NW_011489432.1:12286-14274 GCF_000754665.1 Bison bison bison | reverse complement strand
TGAAAAGCTTGGGGGAAAATATGCAGGATATCTACAGAAAGGTTTAAGTGTTATTAAAAAAATTTTGTTAGTCAAAATAAAAAGTATATATCTTCATATAAAATGAATAAATGACATTAACAGGCAATTTACAAGAGAAAAAATTAAAATAGCTAGTAAACATATAAAATCATAAGTTTGTAAGTATAAATTTTAAAAATACATTTTTTCTCTGTCATAATTGGCAAAGTTTCTTTCACATGATTATATCCTTTGTTGGGGAAGGTTGGGCATACGTGTGCCCTCATACACTATTCATAGGAATATAAGTGGGAGAACATTTAGTGAGAGCATGTTACAATATTAAACAAATTCTTTAAAACTGTAATGTTCTTTTATCCAAGAATTCATAACTTTATGATTAGGCTCATCTCATCATTATGTAAGAAACATTTAGAAATAAACTAAACTTTTCAAAACAGACAATTGTCCAATTAAATTGTGGTCCATTCAGATGACAGAACATAATGCCCACATCAGAACAATAGCAGAGAACTATAATTTAAAAAATGAAAATGTTTATATGCATTTAAAATGAAAATTTCAAACATATGTAACAGTATGATCAAGTTTCTTCTCTTTGCTTATCTATATTTTTGAATTTTTATAATTATAAACATTTTTAGTTTTGTAAAGAAATCTTTTTTTATTTTTTAAAGATTTTTTTAATATGGACCATTTTTTTATTGAACTTGTTACAATATTGCTTCTGTTTTAAGGTTTTGGTTTCTTTTGGCTGCAAGCCATGTGAGATCTTAACTTTCCCATCAGGGAGCAAAGGTGAAGTCCTAATCACTGGGCTACCAGGGAAGTCCCATATAGCAAAATTCAGGAGTTGTGATAAAAAGGAAATCATATATGATTTCTACAGTCTCTTTCAGCTCTGCACTTTAATGAAACAATTGTATAATAGAAAGCAGAATAATATATTTTGCATTATAATTTTAAACGAATGAGTACTCAGAGAAAGTGAGAAAAAAATCATATGTGATGGGAATAGTTATAGAGGTTTCTGTGAAAGAGTTTAGGCTTCCCTGGTGGCTCAGGTGGTAAAGAATCTGCCTGCAATGCAGGAGACACAGGTACAATCCCTGGGTTGAGAAGACTACCTGGAGGAGGGCATGGCAACCCACCCTAGTATTCTTGCCTGGGGAATTCCATGGGCAGAGTACTCTGGTGGACTGCAGCTCATGGGGTCGCAGGGAGTCACACACAAATGAAGCAACTAACACTCTCACTTTCATTTTCATGTCAAAGAATAAGACTAACTCAGGATCACTCTACTTTTGCAAATTATGGTTTCTTGATCTTTTGTGAAATGAGGCCCTACTGCCCTACTTCAGCGGTTTTAGCCAAGATTTGTTATTTAGCTGATACTTGTCTTCCCAAGACATTGTGTGTCAATGAGTTGAGGGTGGGAGGTCAGTGCAAAGAGGTGAGGAGCTAGGAATCAGGACCCTGAACAGAAAATGGGACCTGACCTATATGGCAGGTTTGCTCAGACAAAGAGTCAAATGCAGACAGGTCTGCTAAACCAGCGTCATGCACGTAGGTATAGTTAGTTAGTTCAGTCACTCAGTCATGTCTGACTTTTCATGATCCATGGACTGTAGCATGCCAGCCTTCCCTGTCCACCCCATCGGTGATGGCATCCAACCATCTCATCCTCTGTCATTCCCTTCTCCTCTCACCTTCAATCTTTCCCAGAATCAGGGTCTTTCCCAATGAGTCAGTTCTTTGTATCAGGTGGCCAAAGTATTGGAGTTTCAGCTTCAGCATCAGTCCTTCCAATGAAGTCAGGACTGATTTCCTTTATGATTGACTGGTTGGATCTCCTTGCAGTCCAAGGGACTCTCAAGCATCTTCTCCAATACCATAGTTCAAAAGCATCAATTCTTCTGTGCTCAGCTTTCTTTATAGTCCAACTCTCACATCCATACATGACTACT
>NW_011489432.1:11742-12051 GCF_000754665.1 Bison bison bison | reverse complement strand
TTCTGTATTTATTATTATTATTTTTTAAAGGGTGAGTTATCACTGAGGTCCTTAAATGGAAATTCATCATGCCACTCAGCTGTATTCATGTTTCTAGTGAAGAAGCTTATTTAAAAATTTCTTACACAATGTCTCTTGGGTTTAGCTATAGGCAGAAAATGTGTAATTAGCTCTTTTATGTGGCGTTAACAAACAATCTTGTTAGTTCATTATTTTTTAATATTTGCGTCAGTATTCTGAAAGCAGATTAAGAGCAACTATAATGTCCATATGCAAGATTCGTTAACTACAAAGCTTAGAAAATGTTCA
>NW_011489432.1:11019-11642 GCF_000754665.1 Bison bison bison | reverse complement strand
GAGGCTCTTTAGTTCAGTTTAACAACCCTTTAATATTTCCATCTTTTCTAACTGCAAAGTTCTTGATTTTCCATTGAACTACAATGATCCTTGTTTTAATCTCAACAGCCTGGACCCACACGTGTTAACTGTAGCCAGAAAAATTTCAGAAGCATGTAGGTGAGTCATGTTTCTGATCCAGGCAGGAACAAAGGTGCTCAGATTATCACAATTTTTGGCTCAACGTCTTTTCATTCTACCCTGTTTCCTGTTGAATGTGAGCAATTTAAAAATAGGAAGTTAAGACAAGTATGAATGACTTAAGCATTTTAAAGCTGCACATAACCTAACCCTGACAGCAACATACTCAGTATAAATTGTTTTCTATGACTTGTCTGATAATTACACTTTAAAGTGACTATTAAGAGCAAGCCCACCAAGGATATGATCCTACAGTTTGTATACTGCACAAGGGTGTCTAGCCAAAATGGTAAAAGCAGGGATTGAAATTCAGTTTGTACTATCCTACTTGCTAAACAGTACACTTGAGGAAAGGTAACTTTTTCTAATTTGTCCACCTGGCGTGGATACTTTTTCTGATTTGTTCATAGAAGCAGCAGCTACTAGCTGTGGTTCAGGTTATT
>NW_011489432.1:7888-9786 GCF_000754665.1 Bison bison bison | reverse complement strand
CCTTCCAGGTCTCCATAGACAACCTTCAGTAAATTCACAGCATAGTACTGCACCAGGGGCTGCTCTCTATACCTAGATATTACACCATCACTAAGTGGAAAGTATTCAGTTATTTTCATTTGAAATATAACATCAAATACATATATTCCTTAAAATTTGACACACCATTATTGTTTTTCGTGGGCTTCCCAGGTGCCGTTAGTGATAAAGAACCTTCCTGCCATAGCAGGAGACCTGGGTTCCATCCCTGGGATGGGAAGATCCCCTGGAAGAGAGCATGGCAACCCATTCCAGTATTCTTGCCTGGAGAATCCCATGGACAGAGGAGCCTGGCTCCGGTGCATAGGGTCTCAAAGAGTTGGACACGACTGAAGAGACTTAGCACACTTTGTTCTTCGTATTCCTACAAACACTGATAAACTTTTACTTGGTAACTTATTTTCCCTCTGAACTAAACATGAAATCTTATTCCTTTAAATTGTGACTATATAATTAAATCTTCTGGATCCAGGATCAAACATATGTAGCATCTAGACAGACGTTCACCCATACTTCACTAGATTGTTTGGCTACCAACATAGTCTTGACTTCTGTTGAATTTGTTGTAAACAGAAACACCTGTGCCTTATTTAACTTCAAGATGCTAGGAAGCTAAAATTTCCCTTGCTCTATTTTATGTGATTCTTCAAAATTAGACACAAGAGTTACCTAACTTTTCTCTCCTTAAATTCTCCTTTGCTTATTTAAGTCCATTTTTACAATCTCTGTCATTTGAAAAATGTTCACTGCAAAGTAGTAACATATTTTTTATCCTTATATCAAGTTATGGCATGTAGTTTTAAAATATTTCATGAAAATCACTGGTAATAGGAAATGTGGAATAGTTTCAATGCAAAGTCCTGAGGCATTCCACTAGAGACCTTCCTCAATTAATCAGTATTATGAATATCTGGCCATTTAACCAGTTACAAATGCATTCGACCACACAATAAGCTATTTTCCTATTTTTCCAGAGCATGCAATGAAATATTTTGTTCAAAGGCATACTATGAATGTGGCATTTCCCCTTTAAATAGATCACATTTAAATTTCCACTCAGGATAATGATAAACATCATATAGAAGGGAAATAAGAACCTTCATTTTTATATAATTATCTCCTTAAATTATGTACTTTCCTGAATATTTTTAGGGAAGAGGAAATCACATCCATTGAAAGTGAAATATTAATAGATAGGTGTTATCTGTATAGAAAATGGGTATACATATATTAGACACTTAGAAATAATCTAGTTCAAATATCCAATTTTGTCTTCAAGGAATGTAATGGTCACACAGATCAAGAACTCAGGCTTCTTAAGTAAAATTCCAGGGCTTTGTCACCTCAGCATGCTCTCTGGAAGAGAAACTGTAAGAGATTCTATGGGTATCACTGGAGAAAAGATCACCTAACCACTACCAACCTAGATGCTAAAGAATGTGTGATGATCACCTTTAAAAAGTTTGCAATTCAGTAGTATTATCATAACAAAAGCAGTGATAATGCTGTGACTAGAAGTAGGGCTAACACTTACATTGTTAATTTGGGGGTTTAAAAATAACTTTTTATGTTGGGGGAAGTTGCAAGTTTTAAAAAGTAACACACTTGAATCTGTATAGCAGTAAGTCATAGTATGTGAACAAACTGAATTCAGGAGGTTAACACCTCTTGTTCCACACACACTACTCTATGATTATAGAGTAAAACATTCTAAAGAAAATCTTATACAGAGTTAAGAGAGGGTAAGAGAGCACCAGGACAAAGATGAAGGGTACTTTCTTTGACTTTCCTTCACTTCATGGTCTTTTACTAGCCTTTATTTTCTTCTGTAGTTTTTATTAAATATATAATTAAAAATG
>NW_011489432.1:5089-7052 GCF_000754665.1 Bison bison bison | reverse complement strand
GGGAAGGACTCCTTACCATTAATAAAATAAACCTTATTAAATTTCTGAGTTAATGATTTTGATTGACAAAAAAGACAATTTCATATGGTGGAAACATGCAGGTTTTTGGAAAAGTTTTATATCTTAATTTCTAAGTTGAGATACAATTCATATATCATAAAATTTGCCATTTTAACCTATATGAGTCAATAATACTTTTAAATTCAACTTAAACATTAATTTTTTTTGCATAATTTTGAAGGTTACTTTCCATTTAGAGTTATTACAAGCTAGAAGCTATATTCTCCATGTTATACAATACCTCTTTGAAGCAATCTTACACCAAATAGTTTGTATCTCCCACACCCCAACCCCATATTGCCCCTCCTGGCCTTTCTCTATATCTGTGGATCTACCTTTTTTTGTTATATTGACTAGTTTGTTATATTTTTTAGATTCCACATATAAGTGATATCATACAGCATTTGTCTTTCTCTGTCTGTCTTTCATTCTCTGCCTTGAAGCGCATAATACCCTCCAAGTCCATCCATGTTGCTGCAAATGGCAAAATTTCATTCTTTATGGCTGAGCAGTATTTCATTACACCCTCATCTAGTCAACTGTTGATGGATACTTAGGTTGCTTCTATACTTTGGCAATTATAAATAATGCTGCTATGAACATTGGAGTGCATGTATCTTTTCAAATTAGTGGGTTTTTTTTTTTTTTCTGATATATACCCAAGATTGGAATTTCTGGGTCGTGTGCTAGTTCTATTTTTAGTTTTTTTTAAGAAACCTGTGTACTGTTTTCCACAGTGGTTGCATCAATTTATGTTCCCATCAATAGTGTACAAGGGCTCTCTTTTCTCTACATCCTTGCCAACACTTGCTATTTGTGTTCTTTTTGATGACAGCCATTCTAACAGGTGTGAGGGGATATCTCACTGTGGTTTTGATTTACATTTCCCTGGTGATTAGCAATGTTGAGGATCTTTTCATGTGCCTGTTGGCCACTTGCACTTCCTCTTTGGAAACATGTCTATTCAGTTCTTCTGCCCATTTTTATTTTATTTTTTTAAATGTTGACTTGTATGAGCTATTTATATATATTGGATATTAATCTCTTTTCAGTTACATCATTTTCAAATATTTTCTCCCATTCAGAAGTGTGTCTTCATTTTGCAATGGTTTCCTTTGCTGTACAAAAGCTTTTAAGTTTAAATAGGTCCCATTTGTTTATTTTTGCTTTTATTTCCTTTGCTTTAGGAGACAAATCCCCCCAAAAATATTGCTGACATTTATTTCAAGGAGCATTGTCTGTTTTTCCCAAGGAGACTTGAAGTATCCAGTCTTATATTTAGTATTTAATTCATTTTGAGTTTATTTTTGTATATAACGTTATGGGATGTTCCAATTCATTCTTTTACATGTAGCTGTCCAGTTTTCCCAACACCACTTATTGAAGAGACTGTCTTTTCTCCATTTTAAATCACAACTGTGTAATCATTACCACTATCTAATTACCACATAGCATTCACATTGTTCCCAGAAGAAACATCATACACTGCCATACGACCCAGCAATCCCACTGCTGGGCATACTCACCGAGGAAACCAGAATTGAAAGAGACATGTGTACCCCAATGTTCATCACAGTACTGTTTATAATAGCCAGGACATGGAAGCAACCTAGATGTCCATCAGCAGATCAATTGATAAGAAAGCTGTGGTACATATACACAATGGAGTATTACTCAGCCATTAAAAAGAATACATTTAAATCAGTTCTAATGAGGTGGAAGAAACTGGAGCCTATTATACAGAGTGAAGCAAGCCAGAAAGAAAAACACCAATACAGTATACTAATGCATATATATGGAATTTAGAAAAATGGTAATGACAACCCTGTATGCGAGACAGCAAAAGAGACACAGATGTATAGAACAGTCTTTTGGACTCTGTGGGAGAGGGAGGGGGGGAGTG
>NW_011489432.1:4412-4989 GCF_000754665.1 Bison bison bison | reverse complement strand
GATCATTAAAAAAAAAAATAAACATCATACACATTAGCACTCAGCCTATACTTTCATTCATTCTTACATCCATTTATGAAAAGTTCTTGAGTACAAAACAGGAGAGGGAGTAAGAAGCAGATACAATTTGGACAGATAGAAGCATATGTTAAATGTTATCAGAAAATCAGACATAATGATAAAAGTTTAAAGTATCACAAGCCAATTCTAACTTATTGCTGTTGCTGTTATTGAGTCGCTAAATTGTGTCCAATTCTTTGTAACCCTATGGACTGTAGCACACTAGGCTTCCCTTCCTCCACCATTTCCCAGAGTTTGCTCATTGAGTCGGTGATGCCATCTAACCATCTCATCCTCTGCTGCCCACTTCTCCTTTTGCCGTCACCCAGCATCAGGGTTTTTTCCAACCAGTCAGGTCTTTGCATCAGGTGGCCAAAGTATTGGAGCTTCTGCATCAGTCCTCAGTCCTTCCAATGAATATTCAGGGTTGATTTCCCTTAGGATTCACTGGTTTGATTGCTTTGCTGTCCAAGGGACTCTCAAGAGGCTTCTGCAGCACCACAGTTCAAAAGCATCA
>NW_011489432.1:513-965 GCF_000754665.1 Bison bison bison | reverse complement strand
ACCTGATGTGAAGATCTGACTCATTTGAAAAGACCCTGATGCTGGGAAAGATTGAGGGCAGGAGGAGAATGGGACGACAGAGGATGAGATGGTTAGATAGCATCACTGATTCAGTGGACGTGAGTTTGGATAAATTCCGGGAGTTGGTGATGGACAGGGAGGCCTGGTGTGCTGCAGTTCATAGGGTCACAAAGAGTCGGATACAACTGAACAGCTGAAATGACCTGAAAGTCCTGGATGGTATATATACCTATATATACATATATACATACATACATACATATATATATATGTGTGTGTGTGTGTGTGTATATATATACACATTTATAAAGTGTATATAAAGTGCTGTTATATACATATATATGTATGTATATAACAGCACTTTAGGAATATTTTAGGAAAATGATTGGTTACTAAATGAGCTGGGCTTCCCTTGCAGCTCAGCTGGTAAA
>NW_011489432.1:0-413 GCF_000754665.1 Bison bison bison | reverse complement strand
GATGGGGAACAAGTGGAAACAGTGTCAGACTTTATTTTTTGGGGGCTCCAAAATCACTGCAGATGGTGACTGCAGCCATGAAATTAAAAGACGCTTACTCCTTGGAAGGAAAGTTATGACCAACCTAGACAGCATATTAAAAAGCAGAGACATTAATGTGTCAACAAAGATATGTCTAGTCAAGGCTATGGTTTTTCCAGTGGTCATGTATGGATGTGAGAGTTGGACTATAAAGAAAGCTGATTGCCGAAGAATTGATGCCTTTGAACTGTGGTGTTGGAGAAGACTCTTGAGAGTCCCTTGGACTGCAAGGAGATCCAACCAGTCCATCCTAAAGGAGATCAGTTCTGGGTGTTCATTGGAAGGACTGATGTTGAAGCTGAAACTCCAATACTTTGGCCACCTGATGTGAA
>NW_011489431.1:3794-4000 GCF_000754665.1 Bison bison bison | reverse complement strand
TCATTCATTGATCAGATACTTACAAGCATCTACTATGTGTAACAGCTCTATGCTTGACCCAAGGGGAAAACCAAGATTCAGTATGTGTAGAAAAACAGAATGAAGCAGGGAAAAGGCTAATAGAGTTTTGCCAAAAGAATGCACTGGTCATAGCAAACACCCTCTTCCAACAACACAAGAGAAGACTCTACACATGCACATCACCA
>NW_011489431.1:0-439 GCF_000754665.1 Bison bison bison | reverse complement strand
ATTGGCCCTGCAGTCACTCGAGAGCAATCCCCAGCTTTCCTTCGCAACTCGAATGGAAGATTGGACTTCCCTGGGCCAACACAAGAGGCATCCTGAATTCCCCGTCGTAACTCGAGAATCCCGCCGCAACTCGAGAAAAACCACGTGGTTCCCCCGTCATCGCAAGATGAAGCCTTTCCCGCTACAGCGTCTCAGGAGAAGTCCCACGTTAGGAATTGGAAGTCGAAACGGAACTTGGCACCCTTGATGCGCCCCACAAAGTTCCCCCGGCATCCCGCTCTCCCTGGAGAGGAACACCGAGGTTTTCCGGCACCGCTTCCTCTGAGCCCCTTCGACCCTCCTGATCTCGACAGAAGGGTCGACTCCCCTGCTTTGTCTGGAAGGGGTTCCCGACCTTCCGGTCGCACCTCAGGATGAGGCCGGGCTCACGACGACATTC
>NW_011489430.1:30354-31559 GCF_000754665.1 Bison bison bison | reverse complement strand
CACACACACACACACACACACGGCACACACGGTGCACACACACAGGACACATGCTGCACACACACCACACACATACACGCAGGGTACACACACACACGGCACACACGGCACACACGGTGCACACACACAGGACACATGCTGCACACACACCACACACATACACGCAGGGTACACACACACACGGCACACACGGCACACACGGTGCACACACACAGGACACATGCTGCACACACACCACACACATACACGCAGGGTACACACACACACGGCACACACGGCACACACGGTGCACACACACAGGACACATGCTGCACACACACCACACACATACACGCAGGGTACACACACACACGGCACACACGGCACACACGGTGCACACACACAGGACACATGCTGCACACACACCACACACATACATGCAGGGTACACACACACACGCACACACGGTGCACACACACAGCACACACACGGCACACACACCACACACAGGGCACATGCACAGCTCACATACGACACACACATATAGGACACACACGGCACATACAGGTCACACACACACGGCACACACAGGGTACACACACATACATGGCACCCATGGCACACACACGGACGACACACACACACATCCCTGACACAGCACACACACAGGACGCACACACAGGGAGCCTGAAGGACCAGCAGCATGAGACCTGCTGCACCCCCAGGCCTCCGACCACTGAGGCCCCTGAATTCCCGGTGGGGGCGGCGCGGGCTGTGGCCCTGAGGCCTTACCATTGACCTTTCCCAGCCCTTGTCTGAGGTCAGGCCCCGCCCTGACACCCTCTGACCTGTGACCCCCTGGCCCCACCCTCACACCCTCTGACCTGTGACCCCTATACCCCACCCTCACACCCTCTGACCTACGACCCCAGGCCCCACCCTCACATCCTCTGACCTGTGACCCCCCAGGCCCCGCCCTCACACCCTCTTACCCGTCTCCTCTGGTGGCAGCGCCTCTCCTGTCCGACACCTCTTCCCATGAGCTCGACCTCGGACCCCCTCACCATCCTCTCTGCAACAGATTTCTGTCCCCAACAGTCACCCCTGATCTCAGGGACGGAGTTAAAGCAGCCACCTGTGACCCGTTCCTCCCGGCCCACCCCGGTTGGGGACAGAAGCCCTTGTGAGCCAGCGCCTGGACGGCCTGCCGACAGGCCGTGAGTTCC
>NW_011489430.1:21403-27245 GCF_000754665.1 Bison bison bison | reverse complement strand
ACAGATTTCACAGGAAGCAGGCCAGGTGGTCTGGTATTCCCATCTCTTGAAGAATTTTCCACAGTTGGTTGTGATCCACACAGTCAAAGGCTTTGGCATAGTCAATAAAAAAGAAGTAGATGTTCTCTGGAACTGTCTTGCTTTCTTGATGATCCAGCAGATGTTGGCAATTTGATTTCTGGTTCCTCTGCCTTTTCTAAATCCAGCTTGAACATCTGGAAGTTCTCAGTTCAGATACTGTTGAAGCCTGGCTTGGAGAATTTTGAGCATTACTTTGCTAGAGTGTGAGATGAGTGCAATTGTGCGGTAGCTTGAACATTCTTTGGCATTGCCTTTCTTTGGGATTGGAATGAAAACTGACCGTTTCCAGTCCTGCAGCCACTGCAGGGTTTTCCAAATTTGCTGGCATATTGAGTGCAGCACTTTCACAGCATCATCTTTTAGCATTTGAAATAGCTCAGCTGGAATTCCATCACCTCCACTAGCTTTGTTCGTAGTGATGCTTCCTAAGGCCCACTGGACTTCGCACTCCAGGATGTCTGGCTCCAATATCTGTACGGGGTCTTTTGTACCCACCCTGGTTCCTGTAAGCCGTGTGTAGGGTGCTCAAGTAGCAGGTGTGTGGCACCCCATCTAGTGACTCAGGGTTGAGGGGTGGGTAGCCTCTACCCACTGAGAGTACAGATTGACCAAAATTAACTACACTTTGCCATGCAAGGCTTCCCCTGGAAGCTGCAAGCCTCCAGAAGACTCCAGAGTTTCCAGAGTGTCACATTGGGGGATTCTGCCCCTGCAGTTGTCTGGGTGGGAGACAAGTTCTCACCTGCCAAGTGTTTCGTGCTGCGCCATCTTCCCCTGTCTTTCAACTCCCGTGTCTGTTGGGCAGAATAGTGTTAGTTTCTTCATAGGAAAGCTGGTGTAAAAAGCGTTTTCTACTGGGCTGCCGTCGCCTTTCAGCGTTTTCAGCGGACGGGCTAGGAGGCATGTGTGCTGAAGCACGTCATTTAAAGTCCCTTGGTGTTAAAGTCTCTCAGTTGTTGTTGGTCTGAAAATGTATCTAAGCCTCATTCTTGAAAGACGGTATTGAGGTCACGACTCTGGGTTGCCAGCTCGTTGCTCTCAGTATGTTAGAAGCTCTGTTGTGTTGCCTTCTGACTCCCTTGCTTACTGTTGAGAAATTGCTGTCTTTCCCACAAACACTCCTGTATAGGCGATCTCTCCTCCTCCTCTGGGTCCTTGGAAAGTCTTTGCTCAGCAAAATGACAGAAGTCCCTCCCTATCAGCCATTACTTTACGTGGAAATGGATTAAATGTTCTAATCCAAAGACAGACACTGGCAGAATGGATAAAAACACATGACCCCAACTATATATGGTCTGCAAGAGACTCACTTTAAATCCAAAGACTCAGAGAAATTGAAACCGAAAGGGCAGAAAAAGACACTCCTGCAAATGGGAACCAAGAGAGCAAGGCTGGCTACACAAGCGTCAACAAAATAGGCCTTAAATGAAAATAGTTACCAGAGCCTAAGGCACTAAATACTAATGAAGCCTGCAATACAGTGACAAAATATAGGTTATAAATATCTGCACGCCTGATGATAAAACATCAAAAACATATGAAGCAAAAACAGACAAAATTGAAGGAAGAAATAGCTTGACAATAATAGAAGGAGACTTCAGTACCCCATTCACAGTAATGGACAGAACAAGCAGTCAGAAAGTAAGTCAGGAAACAGAGGACTTAACCAACACAGCAAGCTAACTAGATCTAACAGAGGTGCCCAGAACACTCTACCAACGACACGCACACCATCTTCTCAAGTACACGCAGGACGCTTTACAGACTAGACCGTACATCAGGCCACGTGTGTGTGTGTTAGTCACTCGGTCATGTGCGACTCTGCGATCTTATGGACTGCAGCCTGCCAGGCTCCTCTGTCCATGGGATTCTTCAGGCAAGAATACTGTAGTGGGGTGCCATTCCCTTCTCCAGGGGATCTTCCTGACCCAGGGATTGAACCCAGATCTCCTGCATTGCAGGCAGATTCTTTACAGAGCCACCAGGGAAGCCCAGGCCACATATCAAGTCTTAATCGATTTTAAAAGATTCAGTTCAGTTCAGTCTCTCAGTCGTGTCCGACTCTTTGCGACCCCATGAATTGCAGCACGCCAGGCCTCCCTGTCCATCACCAACTCCCTAAGTTTACTCAAACTCATGTCCATCGAGTCGGTGATGCCATCCAGCCATCTCATCCTCTGTCGTCCCCTTCTCCTTCTGCCCCCAATCCCTCCCAGCATCAGAGTCTTTTCCATGGAAATGAGTCAACTGTTCGCATGAGGTGGCCAAAGTATTGGAGTTTCAGCTTCAGCATCATTCCTTCCAAAGAAATCCCAGGGCTGATCTCCTTTAGAATGGACAGGTTGGATCTCCTTGCAGTCCAAGGGACTCTCAAGAGTCTTCTCCAACACCACAGTTCAAAAGCATCAATTCTTCGGCGCTCAGCCTTCTTCACAGTGATATCATCCAAAGTATCTTCTGCAACCACCACAGGATGAAGTTAGAAATCAACAACAACAGAGGTGAAACTAGAACACTCACAACTTTGTGGAAATTAAACAACACACTCTTAAACCAGTGGATTAAAGAAGGAAGCACAAGGAAATTAGAAAATGCTTAGGGGCAAATGAAAATTCATGCATGCATGCCGCCAGGCTCCTCTGTCCATGGGATTCTCTAGGCAAGAATATTGGAGTGGATTGTTATGCCCTCCTCCAGGGGATCTTCCTGACCCAGGGATCGAACCCACATCTCCTGTGTGGCAGGCGGATTCTTTACCACTGAGCCACCAGGGAAGTTGAAAATGGAGATACAACACACCAAAACATATGGAATGCAACGAAAGTAGTGCTAACGGGGGAAACTGCAGCTGTGAACAGGCTTCCCAAGCGGTGCAAGGGGTAAAGAATCTGCCTGCCAATGCAGGAGACGCAAGAGGTGTGGGTTCAGTCCCTGCATTGGGAAGATCCCCTGGAGAAGGAAATGGCAACCCACTCCAGTATTTCTTATCTGGAGAATTCCATGAACAGAGGAGCCTGGTGGGCTACAGCCACGGGGTCACAAAGAGTCGGACATAACTGAGCGCACATACACGCACAGCTATAAACACATGAAAAATAGGAAAGATGTCAAGTCAACAACATATCTTTAAAATCTAAGGAACTAGAAGAGGAAGAAAGAACTACACGCAAAGCTAGCAGAAGGAAGGAAATAATAAAGATTAGAGCAGAGATAAACAAAACCGAGAAGAGAAAAACAGTAAAGAAAATCAATGAAACCAAAAGCTTGCTTTTTGAAAACATCAGCAAAACTGACAAACCTTCACCCAGATGGACTAAGGAAGAAAGAGAGAAGACTGAGCTCACCAGAGTCGGGAATGGAAGCAGGAACATCAAAATCCATGGAATAAAAGGCCAGACGGACTAAGGAAGAAAGAGAGAAGACTGAGCTCACCCGAGTCGGGAATGGAAGCAGGAGCATTAACATCCACGGAATAAAAGGGATCTCAAGAGTACTATGAGCAACTGTACACAGATTAGATAATTTAGTTGAAATGGGCAAATTCCTGGAAATACAAAACCCACCAGGTCCTGGATCACGCAGGAATAGAAATATAACTAGTAAGGAAATTGAATCAGTAGTAACAGCAATAATAAATCTCTCAACAAAGAAACTGGACCTAATAGCCTCACTGGTGAATTCCATGAAACATTGAATGAGGAACTAATATCAACCCTTCTCAAACTTTTCATAAAAACTTAAGAGGCAGGGACACTTCCTAACTCATTATTTGAGGCATTACCCTGAACCAAAACCAAACAAAGAAACTACAGGAAAACTACAGACAAATATCTTTTATGAGCATGGATGCAAAAATCATCAACAAAATATTAGCAAACCAAATTCAACAGCATATGAAAAGGCTGTACACCATGACCACAGCAGGACCACTGGTATCTTGGCCTGTGTTGCTAGGCAACAGGATGCCCATGCCTGTTCCTCCCAATGCGGTTCTCAGCCCAAATCGGGTGGAGCATCTAGAGGGAGTCAATCCTTGCCCTCAGAGCTGGTCCACGGGGCAGCAGCGTCCCATTGGTCCAAGATGCGCATTGAAAACTGATGAGGGAAAACAACCTCTGATCTAGAATTTGCTTTAAAATACGCCAGGAAAAGTGTGAGTGCGCATGTGTGGGTTAAATGAAATAAGATTGGGGTTCATTGCGCAATCCCCTGGTTTTATGTGTTGAAATTCCATAATGAAAGTTCAGTGGAAGTGCGTGCAGTTGGAGTAGAGATGCCTCGCCGGGACGTCTTCCAGGGGTCAGGCTGTGACACAGTAACAGTAGACATTCTGGAGGTTCCCCATGAGCCAGGGTTCCTACTCTAAGCACGTCACACGTGTATCACATGGGCTTTACAATGCCCCATGAGGCAGAGTCTATTATCACCCCAGTCCTGCCGGTGAGGAGACTGAGCCGCCTCAGTCTCATAGAAGGCACGTGTGGACCGAGCAGCCCAGACTGGCCCATGTTCGGGCTAACACCCCCTGTAGCGCTGTTCACTGGCCCATGTTCAGGCTAACACCCCCTGTAGCGCTGTTCACTGGCCCATGTTCAGGCTGTGAATACCCTCTGTGGCACTGTTCACGGGCCCCTGTTCAGGCTAACACCCCCTGTAGCACTGTTCACGGGCCCGTGTTCAGGCTGTGAATACCCTCTGTGGCACTGTTCACGGGCCCCTGTTCAGGCTAACACCCCCTGTAGCACTGTTCACGGGCCCGTGTTCAGGCTGTGAATACCCTCTGTGGCACTGTTCACGGGCCCCTGTTCAGGCTAACACCCCCTGTAGCACTGTTCACGGGCCCGTGTTCAGGCTGTGAATACCCTCTGTGGCACTGTTCACGGGCCCCTGTTCAGGCTAACACCCCCTGTAGCACTGTTCACGGGCCCGTGTTCAGGCTGTGAATACCCTCTGTGGCACTGTTCACGGGCCCCTGTTCAGGCTAACACCCCCTGTAGCACTGTTCACGGGCCCGTGTTCAGGCTGTGAATACCCTCTGTGGCACTGTTCACGGGCCCCTGTTCAGGCTGTGAACACCCCCTGTAGCGCTGTTCACGGGCCCATGTTCAGCCTGTGGACACCCTCTATAACGCTGTTCACGGGCCGTGTTCAGGCTGTGAACATCCCCTGTAGCACTTCTCAGAGGGACAGCCTGGTGGCTGCTACGGTCTGAATCTGTATGCTGGAATCCCGACGCCCCGCCGTGATGGTGTCAAGACGGGGCCCCGGGAGGTGACAGCTGGGACCACTGCCTTCACAGGACGCCCCTCAGAGCTCCCTCACCCCTCGTCCTGTGTGAGGACTCAGCGTGAGGGCGGCCATCCGTGGACGGAAGCAGGCCCTCACCAGACACCGCCGGCCTCCAGGACCGTGAGAAAGCAACGTCTGTGGTGTTTGGCTGTAATGGCCCAAACAGACAGAGACAAAGGCCAGGGAGGGGCCGGGGTGCCGCGGGGTCCGGCAGGGAGGACCCAGCACGATCCCTGAGCACAGGCGGGGACGGCCCCCAGGGCCAGGAGGGCCGGGGCGGGTCATGGTGGAGACACCGCCGAGGACCTCTGCTCAGCAGCCGTGGCCTGCACCAGGCCTGCGTGCAGCCCCGCCCAGCCGCACGCACCTCGTCCTGGAGGCCCCTGCGTGCCTGGCGCGGAGCCAGGGCCTCACCTGCGCCCGGCACTGCGCGCAGCGGAGACAGCCGCCCCCCCGCCCCGGCCGCCGCCGC
>NW_011489430.1:18946-21303 GCF_000754665.1 Bison bison bison | reverse complement strand
TGCTTGTTTCAAGTGCTCATAAGTACTTGATGTATTATTTTGATGATATACTTGCATTTTTTAAAAAAACAATGCATACGGGCAGAAGCGGGTGAGATCCACGTAAGTCCGTGGTCATGGTTCAGCGCACTCCGCCAAGGCCAGAGTCCCGTCTCCTCGGGGGCGGTGCCATCCCCTGGTTGTGGAAGAGGTCACCTCTGGGGGCTCGGGGGATGGGACTGTTTCTGCAACTTCTCGTGTCTATAAACCTTCAAAACCAAAGACATAAAGAGAGAACACTGGGCGGGGTCTGGGGAAGGGCAGCAGGAGCGCTAGTCGGCCACGAAGGTGGCCAGAAGCAGCCCCTGAAGCAGCCCAAGAAGCAAGTCAGGGAGACGGACAGAAGGTGAGGAAGAAGGAAGGAAGGAAGCGCCGGAGAGGCTCAGGAGCCGACAGCGCGGGTGGTGGGAAAGGCCCCCGGCCCCAGCTGGAATTCAGAAATCTGGCAAAGAGTGAGCTGCCCTTTGTGCCTCCTGACCCTTGGTTCCATCCTCTTTAAGCATCTGGATCCCCTGCCCTCACGTCTGTTGCCACCTATAGCTACAATGAAGTGTCGTCTTGGAGCCCAGTGTACATTTAAGAATGTGCTGTGCTAAGTCGCTCAGTTATGTCCAACTCTTTGCAATCCCATTGACTGTGGCCTGCGAGGCTCCTCTGTCCATGGGATTCTCCAGGCAAGAATACTGGAGTGGGTTCCCATTTCCTCCTCCAGGGGATCTTTCCAACTCGGGGATTGAACCCACATCTCCTGCATCTCTTGTCTCTTGCGTTGGCAGCTGGGTTCTTTAGCACTACAGCCACCGGGGAATAAACATTTGTAAAGAAAAAAAAAAGAAAAGGAAAAACATTGGCTGCCAGAGCTGAAATGTAGTAAATCACACGGGGCGACTGTAACTTTTTTAATGAGGAAACGGATCCTTGGAGGTGAGGATTGGGGTCACAGTCAGGCTCTCGTCTGGCCCCATCCCGGGCCGGAAGCTCTCCCTTCAGCACCTGCATCTTCCTCCACCCTGCATCCTCGCCAGCCTCCCTCCCTGACCTCCTGCCAAGCGGCCATCACTGGGCGTGCGCTGGGTGTGGCACTCTGGGGAGCCCTCCTCGGCTTGTCCCTCGGCCTCACCTTCTTTCATTCCCTCGGAGCACTTCAAAGTCCTTAAAAGGAGCAGGTCCCAAGGAATGCTGATGTCGCACAGAGCGCGGCCCTGGGGCTCCCTGGGACTTGCAATCACCTGCCCAGGTGCAGCCACCACGTGTCACTTCTCACAAAAATCAATTTACAAACAACGAACCAGTGAAATACAAATACTCCGCAGGCAGTACCGCCTGCAGTTGATCCATTTCCAAAGAGGCAGTACAGGGGTGGCTAAAGCAACAGGAATGCGCAAGTTAACGTTTCTTTTGAGTTTTTGTTTTTCGCTTTCAACTGCTTTTTACTTCCACGCTGGGGAACGAGAGGAGAAATGCATAATAGAAGACATTCCGAGCGACACCCTGATAACAGGTGGGTTAAATGAGTTGCTGAACATTGAACTCAGGGTGCTGTCTTATGGCTATTAAGGTTATTATGCTAACTTCTTGATGTTTAAGTTATTTGGCAGAGAGAATCACCCTGTACAGTTTTCTCTTGAGACGTTTTTTGCATATCAAATTATGCAAAACTGACTTGAAAATAGGCTTAAGAGTGAATTGCGTAATTCATAAAACAGGAAAGCCAGACACAAGAGCACAGAACCCAGGCTTGATTTGTTTTTCCGGTTGTCAGGTCTCCTTCAGTTAAACAATCTCTGATGCCATGAATCATGCTGATTGTGGTTGAATTCTTGCAAGATGACCAAGGTCTCTAGACTGGTTCAGTAACGCAAGACAAAGCAGCAGAGGTCAGGGTGTCTTCTGAACTTCAGCCTCGTAACAGGAGGCTGATTTTATGACATAAAAAGAGAAGCAGGAGCTCAATCTAGCAGCATTTTCCACAAGTGCTGATTACGTATTTTTACACACAACTCAGCCTTACGTTGAATGTTGTTGAATTCTCCTCTCAATTTATCTTGGCCATCACATCTGAGTGTTCTGTTGCAAAGTGTTATAACTCATCCTGCAAAAACCCCAGGAGATGCAGCAAGCGTGGATGCAAAGAGAGAGACTGCAGGGTGAGAGCCTGGGGTGAGGGATGGGGAGAAGGCAGGTGAAGACCTCTCCTGCGTCTGCGGCTGCAGTGGGCAGAAGCTGTGTCTATGGCCGCAGGGAGTTAACAAAACCACCCGGATCTAACCCCAGAGCTGCCGGGAACCGCCATCTGCCCTGGGCAAGCTCCTAGCCTC
>NW_011489430.1:14278-18660 GCF_000754665.1 Bison bison bison | reverse complement strand
AGGCCGCGCCGAGTCCCTGGCTCTCCGGCAGCTGGCTGTTCTCCTGGTAACCTGGGGGGTTTCCAACCTGCACTCGCAGGGGCAGAGGAGGAGGACAGGGACAGGAGCGGCCTGCCCACCAGCCTGCTGGTGGTCCGCCAGCTGTGCAGACTTGGCCTGGACATGCCCACGACACAAGCCCAAGAAACAGCCGGCCCAGGTGAGGGTCTGAGGCAGGAAGGCAGGTGCGGCAGGATGGCGTCTGGCAGCTGTGCGGGAACAGGCCCCGAGTCAGGGACTCCCGAGAGTCTGGGACACGGCTCCGCGCAGCCCTCCTTGTCCTGCCCTGCTCCCCACCTCCCGCCCGCCTCTGTCTCTGTCCCCTGCCCCGAGGTCCCCTCAGCCACCACCCCCAGCAGCCACACAGAGTTAGAGTCAGCTACTCGTCGTCTACTGCGACTACAGGGAAAATGTGAAACATGTCAGGACATATGTTTCAATTTTTCTCTAGAAGAGAATATGGTCCTAGAGTCCTAATATGCTAAAGGAGAAAAATGGAAAAAATGCTCAGTTTTTTTTAAAAGGCAAAAAAGAAGGGGAAGAGGAACAAGGAACAAATAGGACAAATGAAAAGCAAACAGCGACACGGTGGCTTAAACCCAACTACGTTTCACAGTAAAGAGGGCTCAGCTGGCAAAGATCCTGCCTGCAGTGCAGGAAACCCCGGGTGGATCCCTGGGTTGGGAAGATCCCCTGGAGAAGGGAAAGGCAGGCCACCCACTGCAATATTCTGGCCTGGAGAATTCCATGACTGTATAGTCCACGGGGTCACAGAGCGTCAGACACGACTGAGCGACCAGCACGTTCACTTTCAAGTGTAAATGGGCAAAATTCTCCAATGAAAAGACAAAGATTGTCACGCTAAACTTAAAAAAAAAAAACACGTGGGACTTCCCTGGTGGCACAGGGAGTACAAATCCACCTGCCAATGCAGGGGACATGGGTTCGATCCCTGGTCGGGAAGATCCCACATGCCACGGAGCAACTGAAGCTCTAGGGTTGCAGCCGTTGAGCCTCAGCCTGAGAGCTGTGCTCTGCAACCAGAGAAAGCCCCTGGGCAGCAACAAAGGCCCGGCACGGCCAAAAATAAACAAGGCAACCCATTTTCCTTCAAAAAAGGCGCAACTATACGCTGTTTCCAAACAAACCACTTTAAATATATGGAAAGGCTGAAAGTGAGCGAATGGGAAAAGACATACCTTGTAAATATAAACCAAACCGAAGTTGGTGTAATCAAAGGAGATTTTAAGAAAATAAATATGACCAGAGTTAAAGAGACAAAAATCACTGAGGCCAGTTTAGTAATAGATGCTTCAGAGGTGCTTCCTACTTCTATGAACTTCTTTTAAAAGAATTTTGAACATGATGGACCATCACTTAAGTCTCTATTCTTGTCATTATTTTTCCTTTAATTATGATCAGATCTTTAATCATCGGCCCACTTTGATGCGCCAAATAGTATAACAGCATACCCCCAAATACAATTCTCGAAACATTTCCCTTAAAAATCCTTTTATAACAAACTTTGCTGCGCTTCTACTGTGCCTCTGTTCACCGGGTGTTGCAAGCCCCTTCGTCTACGCCTCAGCTGTCTGCGGGCAGCGTGCATTCATTCCCAACCACAGCGGGCTCTGCGTGGTGCGGCTACCTGCTCCACAGGCAATTGTGTCCACTCCCTGCCTCACTGAACTAGCGCTAAACCTTTGCTGCCTATCACACCCCGACTTCCGCTCAGCGACACTGGGTCATAAGAGCACAGGTCAGATCCTACTCGGTTAAGAAGTGCCAATCAAGAACACGCTGTAATAAATGCTTAGATCACCAAAGTGGGAAAACAGATGTTAAAACTTTCTGGGGATCTGTGGGGACCTGAGAACACGTCAAGACACCCCGTGTCCAGGAAGAGCCTGCGGCAGGTCTGCCTTCTCTCCTGCCAACTTGGAGTTCCAAAGGGGTCCAGGGAAACACACCTTCCAGATGCTGAAGGGAGGTGACCTCAGGGCCATTTGGTCAAATCTGGACCTGAAAGTGTGTTTTTGCTCCTGGGGGCTAAAAATAGGCCGCAGGGCATCTGAGCAGTCAGCAGCCAGGTGCCCAGGGGAGGCCGCTAAGGGCACCGCAGGCGGGCAGCGTGTGCAGGCGGTGCCCCCGTCGCCAACGTTTGTTGACTCTGAGCCCCGTGTCCTCACCTGTGAGCTGGAGCAGCTGGTGGCCCCTGACAGCCACAGGTGTGTGTGCGGACTTCCTCCCACCCTCCTGGACTCCGTCTCCAACCTGGCCAGCTTGGCCTCCCAGGGTCTGTCTGAGGCTTCCTGGGAAGCAGGGTGGCCTCGACTCTGACTCCAACCCTTCCCTGAAAGGGAGGAAATTTCTGAGAAGAGCCTGGAATTCCTGTGTTGAAGGTTAAAAGGGGAAGGGCTCAGACCACCCCGGTGTGGGGGTGCAGGGTCTGAGAGCCCCTGTGTCCTCTCCGTGGTGGGGGCTCTGGCTCAGGTTCTGAGCTCTGAGCCAGGCCTCACCTGCAGGCTCCCCTCACCTGGCCCCTCTCCCTCCCTCTCCTGGGCTGCGCCCCTGTAATGAACCACTTGTGCCTGAATCCTTGGCTCAGGCAAGGGCGAGGCTGCGGAGGCTCCCAGGCCTCACGCTCCCCTGCGGTGAGGACTGATGGTCCTCCTCCTCCTTGACTTCCTCCTCCTCCCCACCTCCTGGTCTCCGGGAAGCTTTGCACTTGAAGGAAAGAAACTACAGAACCCCAGGAGCTGGCCCAGCGCCAGAGTCACGTTCAAGAACATTTCAGAAGGGAGCGACCAGGAGAGAGACTTCACTGCCTCTGAATTCTAATTCTTTTCTTTTCTTGGCCAGGCCACGGGGCATGCAGGGTCTTTGTTCCTCGACCAAGGGCTGCCCCCGGCAGTGGAAGTGCAGGCCTGAGGGCTGGACCTCCAGGGAGTTCCCTCCTTGCTTTCCTTTTAATGAACAGTCTCCCGCTCATGGTCACTGTGCTGCATGGCGCCTCTCCCCTCGCTTGGCGCCTGCCTTTGTAGAAACTCACGGCCCGGTTTAATGTGTCTGCAGGGACCAGCGAGGAGGTGGCTGCAGTGCCCGTCAGGCGGTCACTGAGCTGATGCTCCCTGGAGTCCCTCGCCCCTCTTCTCTCTCTCCCCTCGAGAGACCTTGCTGCCCGAGTTCATCAAAAAACCCGGAGCTTGTTTTTAAAGAGCGTCGCTAAGAAGAACTAAGAGAAGCAGAATAAAGGGACACGACAGATTTGACTGAAGTTTCCAAACAAGTCTCTGGGGCACAGGTTTCGTGCCGTGTTGGCTGCAGTGCCCACCTGCCTCAGGCCCCTCCAGATGCCAGGGATCCGAGGACTCAGGTCCCAGAGAAGCGTCTGCTCTCCCAGCGTCTCCTGGCAACACCATGGTTCTGACAGCAGAGCGAGTGTGCGAGGAAGATCACACCTCTGCACACCACGGGACGGAGGACTGTCCCATGGTCAGGGGAGGAGGCCCGGCCAGGGAGCAGCTGCCGCCCACAGGAGAGGCGATGCGGAACGGCCAGGGGCGGGCAGAAAGGCTCTGACTCCACGCCCGGCGGCGACTCAAGGCCCAGCCCTAGACGCGGCTGCACACCCACGGGTCAGAAAACAGGAAGTGGCTGGGGTGCTGGCAGGTGTAGGTCCCCGGCTCCGGGCCTAGCCCTCACCCCGACACGCATTGCGCCCCCGGAAGATGAACACACGCCCAGCCTGGATCCGGGTACACGCAGGACTTGCCCAACAGAAACGCACACGAGCTCAGGAGACCCTTAAGAGCAGCGCAACCTGAAAGGGCCCACACCGACCCTGGAGTGCCCAGGCCGGCGAGGAGAGTCGGTCATCCGTTCACGGGACGGGACACTGCACGGCAGCGACGGGGGGCGATGGGCACCTGGTCCGCACGGGAGGCCCCTGCACGCAGGCTGAGCGCGTTCACAGGACACGCACTGGACGGAGTATAGGCAAACGCGCTGCGTCTTCACAGGTCGGAGGGCCAGAGGGCTGGGCGTGGCGCTGAGGGGCACCGGGCGTCTGGAGGCTGGCTGTGATCTGGCCGCAGACTTGGTAGTGACTGCTGGTTGGCTGGGCCCGACAGGGCGCGGGCGCCTCCACTCAGTGTCAGCGGCCCGGGGCTCCCTCCCTCCCTCTGCACAGAAAGAACCTCAGCCAGCTTCACAGGCTGGAAGGAAGGCAAGGCGCCCCGGAGCCTGGGGCACCTGGAAGGGGCCGCTCTGTGTCCACGGTGACCTTGAAAGCACCTGCCTTCGTGCCAGGCTCCTCCCGGGTCGACCGCACAGCTGGTCTG
>NW_011489430.1:12622-14138 GCF_000754665.1 Bison bison bison | reverse complement strand
CGGCGGGGCCAGTTCGTGTCTGCAGAGCTCCAGGCTCAGTGCTGGACATGACGTGGTTCTCTCTTCAGCTCTCTGAACAGACCTCAGTCAAGTTACAGAAGAGCATTTAAGGACACACAAGGATGGCTGCAAAAAGCTGGTGGAAAAATCAAATCAGAGCTGTGCAGTATGACCTCATTTTTTTAATAAAATATACTGTGTGTCCCCGTGGGGAAAGCTAGAAGGGTAACACCAAGCACCAGAAGCCTGTGGTGGGGGCTTTTACTTTCTGAAATTCCCACCACGGCTGCGTCTCACTTGTCCAGTTTCAGTTCAAATGGCCCTGGGCGCCAGCCTTCAGGACTTGAGTCTGGAGCAGAAGACACAGCTGCCTCAGGGCAGGGAGGGGGAGCTGAGAGCTGAGAGTCTGAATGGCTGCACCGTGGGGGTCGGGGGGTGGTGGGGGGAGAGCTGAGAGCCTCAACAGGCGTACCCTGGACGGGGGTGTTCGGCGGGGGAGGGGGGCAGCCTGGCTCCCCGCCAGGGCCGCTGAGTAGAGCCCCAGGAGGAGGGGCGTCTGGAGGGCAAGGGCAGCGCAGAAGGCCTGCAGGCGGGGTTAGCACGCGCGCCACACCGCTGGGGCCAGGCGGCCCGCGACCCGCCGAGCCTGAGAGAATCAGCCTGTGCGGGTTTCCCTCGTTTTCACCCCATGTCATCTTGCTTTAGGGCTTCCCTGGGGGCTTAGTGGTAAAGAACCCATGTGCCAATACAGGAGAGTCAAGTTTGATCCTTGGGTCAGGAAGATCCCCTGGATAAGGGCATTGCAACCCACTCCAGAATTCTTGCCTGGGAAACCCCATGGATGGAGGAGCCTGGTGGGCTACAGTCCGTGGAGTCGCAGAGTCGGGCACGACGCAGAACTTGAGCGCACACGCTCCTGTTGCGGTCTGGAGGGCGTTGATAAGTCAGTAAGCTCTCCAGCTCACGCTCTCCTCCGCTGTAAACGTGGGTATTACTATACCGACTTTGCAGGGTTGTAGGACCTAATGGGAGTTGACAGGAAACACCGCATGTGAAAAGCCCAAGAACAACTAAGAAATAGTTCATCGAGTGCTTGCATCAGGCTCACCATGTGTTACGCTCTGCATTAAGCCGTGTACCAATGGTCACTGGGTCGTCACACCGCAGGGGATATGCGTCAGCGTCGCCGCAGGCAGCGCCGGCTCTGCGCGCCCCCCCCCCCCCACCGCGGGCACCGTCCTGTCCACGCCCACTCGCCCGCCGGCAGTGCTGCTCTCCTGCCACCTGGTGGCGGCCGTGGGGCATGACGCCTCCCGGGGCCAGGAACCCCGGGCCACTGAACACGTACCAGCTGCTACTGCTGCTAAGTCGCTTCAGTCGTGTCCGACTCTCTGCGACCCCATAGACGGCAGCCCACCAGGCTCCCCCGTCCCTGGGATTCTCCAGGCAAGAACACTGGAGTGGGTTGCCATTTCCTCCTCCAATGTATGAAAGTGAAAAGTCAAAGTGAAGTCGC
>NW_011489430.1:9327-12473 GCF_000754665.1 Bison bison bison | reverse complement strand
AAACTCATGTCCCCTGAGTCAGTGATGCCATCCAACCATCTCATCCTCTGTCATCCCCTTCTCCTCCTGCCTTCAATCTTTCCCAACATCAGGGTCTTTTCAAATGAGTCAGCTTTTCACATCAAGTGGCCAAAGTACTGGAGTTTCAGCTTCAGCATCAGTCCTTTCAATGAACACCCAGGACTGATTTCCAGTCACCCCACAGATCTCACCAAGCTTCAACCTCCCTCTGCGCCAGGCAGGGGGCCCGCGGAAGAGGACACGGCGTGTCTCCAGGCCCGGGGTGGTGGCGGCTCGGGGACAGGACGAGCGTGGGTGGTGAGTGTGGGGATGGTGACCACAGCAGGGCCCTGGGGGTCGGGAGGGTGGCTGCTGACGGGCCCGGGGAAGGCGGGGGTGGCCAGGGGCCAGGGTGCTCGTGGTGAAAGCGGGGGACACTGAGCAGGTCCGCGTAGGCGAGGTGGGAGGCACGGAAGGAGGCCCCCAGGGGACCCGGGTGCCCTGGTCCTCTCAGAGGACGGGAACCACAAGCCGGATGTTTCCAGGTGCCCGCGGGCCTGGAAAGCCACCTGCCTGGCCGTGTGCTCCTCCAGGAACACTCAGCAGCTTCAGCAAAGGTGCCAGGGCAGGCTTGGGGCTTTGTTGCCCAACTTGGTGAGACGTCCATGCACACCTGAAGAGCAATGTGTACCCTGCTGTCCGGGGAGACATGTGGGAATGCCAAGCAGGCACGGGGACAGTGCGAGTCAGCTCCTCCACGGCCAGCAGCCCCACCACGCGAGGAGTGCGGGGAGCCCTCAGGGTGCGGTGGACTTGTCCACGTCTCTTCAGCCGGTCTACTTCACGTTGTTTTGATGTATTTAGGATGGTTGTCTTCGTACTGAACTGACCCCTTTGTCATCACATAAGGCCCCTCTGTGTCCCTGGCCACTCCCTTTGCTGTGGAGTCTTCTTTATCTGGTATTTATGGAGCCACACGAGCTTTGATTATTGCAATGATACATCTTTTTTATACTTTTACTTTTAACCTACCTCCCTTCAACTGTCAAACAACTTTTTTTTTTTTAATGGAAGAGAAAATTCTACTGTGGTTTCCCTTCCCTGGGGCTGACCTTCCCATTTTCCCTCCTTCATTGCTGCTATTCCAAATTCTCTTACCATTTTCTCTGTTTTAAGAAGTTACTTTGGCAATCTTTTTACAGCAGGTGTCCTAGTGAAAAGTCTTCCTAGTTTTGCTTGACCTTAGGAATACTCTGCCTTCATTCTGAAGGGTGTCTTTGGTGGGAATAGAATCGTCTGACAATTTCTTCCCCTTTCAGCACTTGGAAGCGTGCCCCTTCCTCTGGCTTCCATGTTCTGATGGGAGGCCCGCTGTTCCTCAGGTCACTTTCCCTACTCAGCAGTGAAGTCTCTCTCTGGCTATTTTCCATAGGTCTCTTTTTTTCCCTTTGGTCTTGAGCTTAATCGTGCCATGTCTGGTGGTGAATCCCTACTCAGCAGTGAAGTCTCTCTCTGGCTATTTTCCGTAGGTCTCTTCTTTTCCCTCTGGTCTTGAGCTTAATCGTGCCATGTCTGGTGGTGAATCCCTACTCAGCAGTGAAGTCTCTCTCTGGCTATTTTCCATAGGTCTCTTTTTTTTCCCTCTGGTCTTGAGCTTAATCGTGCTATGAAGTCTCTCTCTGGCTATTTTCCGTAGGTCTCTTTTTTTCCCTCTGGTCTTGAGCTTAATCGTGCCATGTCTGGTGGTGAATCTGGGGAGTCTGGCCTTGCGGGGTCTGCTCAGCCTCTTGAGTCTGTGGGCGTCTCTCTCACCCAGTTTGGGGAGTCGCTCGTCCTGACTTCTCATGTGTTCACTCAGCCCCTCGCTCTCTCCTCTCCTCCAGACTCACAAATCCTGGACCTTCGGTTAGTGCCCCATGGGTTCATGGGGTTGTTAGAGGTTCTTCTCTGTCCCCATCTCTTTTCTACCCATTGACCAGACTCGATTATTTCATTGATCTAGTTTCAAGTTCGCCAAGTCTTTCCTCTCATCTCACTCTTTTATTGGGTCCATTCAATTTCAGATGCTGTATTTTTTCTGTTCTAATGTGTCCTTTTTTCCCTTTATGTCTCTACTCTTTTTCTGAGACTTCCTACTTTTCCATTTAAGGATGTTCAAAGTCACTGATGTACTTTTATGGTGACTTTAAAATTCTTGTCAGATAATTTCAACTCTGTGTCATTTTGATGCTGGGGTCTATTAGCTGTCTTCTCTCGTGCAAGTTGAAGTTCTCTTAGATCTTTGTATGGTATGTAATTTTGTACTGTATCCTAGACATTTTGAGTATTATGTTATGACGTTGGTTCTTATTTAAACGTTCTATTTTAGCAAGTATTCAACCCATTTACGGCCCCAGGTGGCACTAGCGGTACAGAGCCTGGCTCCCAGTGAAGGAGCTGAAGAGACGGGGGTTCAGTCCCTGGGTGGGGAGATCCCCTGGAGAAGGACATGGCAGCCCACTCCATATTCTTGCCTGGAGAAGCCCACGGACAGAGGAGCCTGGAGGGCTACAGTCCATGGAGTCACAGAGAGTCGGACGCGACTGAGTGACTAAACACGCGCAATCCATCTAGATCCAGACAACACACCCTAACGTCGTTCTCCTGAGGCTCTGTGCCACTCTCCTGGCCTACCTGCTCGTGTGCTACCCAGAGGCCAATCTGAAACCCGGCTGTTTTCCACACCATGGTTGGGTTTGCAAAGGTTTTGCTGTGTTTGTTCTGGCTTGTGGCAAGCACAGGCTGCTCAGAGGAGGTGCCCAGAACACCCCGTGCACAGATTTAAAGATTGCTTCCTCCTGCTCCTGACTGTCTGTAACCCTCCCCTTAAAAGAGGACACAGCGCATCCCCGGACTCCAGCCCTTTATAGAACAGGTGGGGCGCTGGCCCTCCAAGCAGTTAGAAAGCCACGTGTAACTTGCGGGGCCCTCCACGTCTGCGGGTCCACAGCCCCGGGTTCAGGCAGCCGAGAGTCGTGCAGTTTACTACCCTGCAGAAATCCCACAGAGAACACAAGCCGACCTGCACGGCTCAACCTGCGCTGCTGGGGGGCCAGCTGTCCTTCAGAGCCAGCAGGTCATCCGACAGGCGCGTGACGAGCAGCTCC
>NW_011489430.1:8505-9227 GCF_000754665.1 Bison bison bison | reverse complement strand
ACGAGCAGCTCCCTTCAAGAGGGTGACAGCAGCCGGACGAGCTGAGGGCAGATGAGCAACACAGACAGTGTCTTCCTTCTCACAGAGAACAGACAACAGGAAACATAAGACGTCAAAGATGCTAAATATGCTGTAAGAGGAAGCAGGTGACAGGGCAGGGGTGTGGTGGACGCGCACGGATTCTGTGGGGAAGTCAGGCAAGTCTCCTCCGACACTGTGCCAGCAGCAGGTAGGCAGAGCTACAGGAGGAGGGCAGAGGCAGCAGGCCCGTGGGCAAGGCACGGTCCCACCACAGGACATGTACCCTTCAGGGGCAAAGCTTCTGTGGGCTCATTATTGTCAGCAGACCTCGGACAGATGCAATGGAGCGGCAAAGTGACTGGTGAACAACGAGAACCGCACCCAAAACTCTACATGCTAGAATCTTCTGACGCCACTACCGGAGCTGATCGCTAAGATAAGTCGCTGTTCAGTCACTCAGTTGTGTCTGACTCTTTGTGACCCCATGGACTTCAGCATGCCAGGCTTCCCTGTCCTTCACTATCTTCTGGAGCTTGCTCAAACGCATGTATTGAGTCGGTGACGCCATCCAACCATCAACCTCTGCCATCCCCTTCCATCCCCACCAGCATCAGGGTCTTTTCCAATGAGTCAGCTCTTCGCATCAGGTGGCCAAAGTACTGGAGCTTCAGCTTCAGCTTCAGCCTCAGTCCTTCCAGTGA
>NW_011489430.1:4869-6803 GCF_000754665.1 Bison bison bison | reverse complement strand
CATCACTTTACTAGCGTATGAGATGAGTGCAATTGTGCAGTAGTTTGAGCATTCTTTGGCATTGCCTTTCTTTGGGACTGGAATGAAAACTGACCTTTTCTAGTCCTGTGGCCACTGCTGAGTTTTCCAAATTTGCTGGCATATTGAGTGTGGCACTTTCACAGCATCATCTTTCAGGATTTGAAATAGCTCAATTGGAACTCCATATATAACTATTAATTTATTTTATAATAAATGTCATGTCTTTGAAACAGGGAGTTTCAAGATACAACAATGGGACTTAGGCAGACACGACTTCCTTGAATCTGCTCCTGGTCTGGGAATGTTTGTGACCATTACAACTTACAGCGATGAGGTAAAACACACTTTTTGTCTTGTTACTGAAATTATTTTCTAAAAAGTCATGTGTCATGTATGCCCACAGACTTTTTAAATCTCTACACAAGTGCTCACCACCCAGCATTTCATTTTTAATGAGTGTGATCCTGACAAAGGACCACACCAAAACGTGGGAAGTGCCTACAGTCCAGCTGAGCAGCAGGGACTACTCAAAGCGAAAGCTCAAAGCAGTACAGAGGGCAGGCCCCACGCTCATTGCCCCGAGGTCCTGCTACTCTTGCCGGGCAGAAGGAACCAGGCCAACGTGCGCTTCTGGTCTTGCAGGAGCTGCGCCTTACCCAGACACAAGGGCTGCTCAGGCCACCCTTCCCTCCTCCCATCCGGCAGGGTCTCTGTAGGCACGTGGCAGTCTCTGCATCTGTCTGGCCTCCTAAGGCACTTCCTTGCTGGGAGTTAGCAGGGGAGAAAAGGCACCAAGGTCAAAATGGAAGAACGTGGACCTTGGAGTCAGGGCCAAGTGTCACTGCAGACGGCCATCTACAGGCTGACTCTTGAGTAGCTGCCTGACTGCTTTAAGCCTGTTTTCTCCTGGTCCGACGTCGTAGCCAACGTTGTTCCCCACCAGGCCGGCTCAAGGTACAGTACTGTGGCCTGCCCTTCCAATAATTCCAACAGGATTGTGGGAGCCACTTCCCCTTGGACTTGTCCTGGGAATGCGCTCACAGGGTGGCAGGTTAGTGGTGGAGCAGAGCCCCGCAGCACAGACGGCAAGAAGAGGAGGGTGCTTGACACGGACGGGCCTGGGCTCCACTCCTCAGGAGAGCTGTGCTCAAGCCAGACCTGTGATGCCCCCACGCACGTGGAGACCAGGAGATTCAGTCCAGCTGGACCACTGGACCCCTGACTCCTGCTGGCTGTAGCAGCCTTCTCCTGGTGCCCTGGGCACCCTGTGACAAGAGTTCCCCTGGGTCCATTCTCCCAGTTCTAGCACAGCTGCCTGTTCCACCTGATACCCTCCTCCTTCACTTCCTGCCCAGTTAAACCAAAACACAAATCTCTGCTGTCCTATTCTGTCATTTTTCATGCTGCTCAGATGCTCAGTCATATCCGACTCTTTGCAACCACACAGACTGTAGCTCGCCAGGTTCCTCTGCCCATGGGGTTTTCCTGGCAAGAATACTGGAATGGGTTGCCATTCCCTTCACCAGAGGATCTTCCCAACCCAGGGATCGAACCCGAGCCTCCTGCCTGTCCTGCAATGGCAGGCGGGTTCTTTACCATTAGCGCCACCAATGTCTCCACATTTGGCATGGCCTAGGAGAGAAAACCCTCACTGCAAAGCCTTGGTGGTCAGGAAGGCTCTCTCCATTGGGCAGTATGAGGACAAGACACAGCTCTGGCTTTAGTATTTCTCACATGCTAGCACTCCTTGGAAGGGAAGTTATGACCAACCTAGATAGCCTATTCAAAAGCAGAGACATTACTTTGCCAACAAAGGCCTGTCTAGTCAAGGCTATGGTTTTTCCAGTGGTCATGTATGGATGTGAAAGTTGGACTGTGAAGAAAGCTGAGTGCTGAAGAATTGATGCTTTTGA
>NW_011489430.1:4296-4769 GCF_000754665.1 Bison bison bison | reverse complement strand
GCCAGGCTTCAGCAATACGTGAACTGTGAACTTCCAGGTGTTCAAGCTGGATTTAGAAAAGGCAGAGGACTCAGAGATCAAATTGCCAACATCTGCTGGATCATAGAAAGAGAAAGAGAGTTTCAGAAAAACATCTATTTCTGCTTTATTGACTATGCCAAAGCCTTTGACTGTGTGGGTCGCAACAAACTGGAAAATTCTTCAAGAAACGGGAATACTAGACCACCTTATCTGCCTCCTGAGAAATCTGTATGCAGGTCAAGAAACAACAGTTAGAACCGGACATGGAACAACACACCGGTTTCAAATCGGTAAAGGAATACGTCAAGGCTATATATTGTCACCCTGCTTATTTAACTTCTATGCAGAGTACATCATGTGAAATGCTGGGCTGAATGAAGCAAAAGCTGGAATCAAGATTGCTGGGAGAAATACCAATAACCTCAGATACACAGATGACACCACCCTTATGG
>NW_011489430.1:3976-4196 GCF_000754665.1 Bison bison bison | reverse complement strand
AACTCCGGGAGTTGGTGATGGACAAGGAGGCCTGGCGTGCTGCGATTCATGGGGTCGCAAAGAGTCGGACACAACTGAGCGACTGAACTGAGCACCCCCTAAAAGATGATGCTGTGAAAGGGCTGCACTCAATATGCCAGCAAATATGGACAACTCAGCAGTGGCCACAGGACTGGAAAAGGTCAGTTTTCATTCCAATTCCAAAGAAAGGCAATGCCAA
>NW_011489430.1:0-513 GCF_000754665.1 Bison bison bison | reverse complement strand
CAGTACTTTGGCCACCTCATGTGAAGAGTTGACTCATTGGAAAAGACTCTGATGCTGGGAGGGATTGGGGGCAGGAGGAGAAGGGGACGACAGAGGATGAGATGACTGGATGGCATCACTGACTCGATGGACGTGAGTCTGAGTGAACTCCAGGAGTTGGTGATGGACACGGAGGCCTGGCGTGCTGCGATTCATGGGGTCGCAAAGAGTCGGACATGACTGAGTGACTGAACTGAACTGAACTGAAAGTAAATGGTATTGTTTTTCATTTCACATTCTATTTGTTCATTTCAGACACACAGAAACTGATTCACTTAACATATTAACGTTGTATCCTATAACCTTGCTATAATCATTTATTAGTTCTGGTAAGTTTTTTATTATTTTGAATTTTCTACATAGACAATCCTATCATCTGTGAACAAACACATCTTCATTTCTTCCTTCCCAACTTATATACCATTTTTTCTTTTCTTCTTTTACTGAATTACCTAGGAATTGAACTGTGATGTT
>NW_011489429.1:16865-17941 GCF_000754665.1 Bison bison bison | reverse complement strand
GCCCAGCTGCTGACACACCACCTCGGCCTCTGCCAGGCTCCAGGAGTCATCACACACAGTGCCCCAGGAGCCATTGTGCCAGACCTCCACCCGTCCTGAGCACTTGCTGTCTCCTCCCCTGAGCCGGAGCTTCTCTCTGTCTGAAAAGGCAGCAGCCCCTCCTGTGACTGCCCTGGTGGGAGGAAGGAGCCCCTGGGAGCCACAGGGGAGGCAGTGGGCTGATATACCTGTGCAGGGGGCAGCAGTTGGACAGCTCTTGGGTCTTCTTACTGCAAACAACAGGGATACAGTGGATCAGCAATAGCTGGGGGAAGTGTTGTCCCCAAACATGAGTAACTAAGGATTTTTGTCACAGTCAAATGACAAGAGACCACAGAAGCTTCATCATCTACTTGGCTGAGAGGGTCAGTGCATGTTATCAGCAGCTGAAATTACTGTATCTAATTAGTTGTTTACCATAACAACAGCAAACAAACAGACACAGAGACAAATACAAATATACACCTACATTTTGTAGACTCAACCAAAACCCATCAGTTAGATTTGAAAATATGAAATCATACTAATGACGTCCTACATGGTTCGCAGTGACACAGAAACAGAGAGTAAGTCACCTGCACACGAGATGTAGGCTTCCTCCTTTGGAGAGCATGAGTTGTAATTCCAAGGGTCAGAAGGACACTGCCAGAGAGAGGGGTCAGTTCTCTGGCACTGGATTCCATCTACCCAGTGGGGTCTAGAACCTTCCCTGAGACCAACGGAGGTGTTGAGACTTCCACTGTCCCCACAGCCAAGCTGACTGCAGATGATGGACACGGTGACATCATCCATGGGGCTGCGGCAGACACTACCCCAGGTCCCGTTGTAGAAAACTTCCAGCCACCCAGCACACTCCTGGTCCTCGCTCACCATCCTGAGGGCCAGGAACTCTAAGATCGAAAGGGAGGAGACAGGACACAGTGAGCACCCCACTCAGTGCTCTGGGTTTTCCTCTCCCCCAGAAATAATGATCATTCACCCCGACCCAGTGGAGGAGATGCCCACTGGGTGACAAGACTGACTTTTACCTCCCTTTC
>NW_011489429.1:15567-15934 GCF_000754665.1 Bison bison bison | reverse complement strand
TCCAGCCAGATGGGCCCTGATCCTGCCCCAAAGTGAGCAGACCTCGTGGCATTGAGGGCTTGTCCACAGCCCAGCTGCCTGCACACCACGTGGGCATCATCCAGGTCCCAGCCGTCATCACAGATGGTGCCCCAGGAACCCTGGTCAAGGATCTCCACTCTCCCGGCGCAGAGACCTCCTCCGTCCACCAGACGGAGCTGTCTGCTCTCTGAGAAGAGAGAAATGGGACAATGGGGTGGTGACCTCAGGGGTTGAGTAGCATCTTCTCTCCTGTGGGACCCTCACCTGAGCAGTAGGGGGCGCTCTCCTCTGAGGCTTCAGAGCCTGCTGGTTCAGACACAGAGTCGTTGCACTGGGGCAGCACCTG
>NW_011489429.1:3967-14756 GCF_000754665.1 Bison bison bison | reverse complement strand
TAATATTTGAATTTAAGAACTAAAGAATGAATGTATAAGCACATTAGATCAGCATAAGGCAGTTATTAAAACAGAAGATCAGAGGACAAATATTCTATTAGGTTGGTGCAAACATCACTGCGGTTTCAGACCACGAATTTTAAATCATTATAATTAGGCTCAGACATATCTTTATTAATTAAAATAGGAACCATTACAATCAACACATTTTTGCCAATGAGAAATTAGTTTGTTTTTTCCTGTAGTGTAAAGCTGTGCTTTGGGATTTGATGAACTCTTGGAAAGCATTTTCTGCCTCCTGTTGGTTGTGGAAGCATTTTCTCTGCAAAAAGTTGTCGAGATGCTTGAAGAAGTGGTATTCAGTTGACAAGAGGTCAGGTGAATATGGCAAGGTGAGGCAAAACTTCATAGCCCAACTTGTTAAACTTATGAAGCGTTGGTTGTGTGATGTGTGGCCAGGCGTTGCCATGGAGAAGAATTGGCACCTTTCTGTTGACCAATGCGGACTGCGCCTGTTGCAGTTTTTAGTGCATCTCAGTGATTTGTTGAGCATACTTCCCAGGTGTAATGGTTTTGCTGGGATTCAGAAAGCTGTAGTGGATCAGACTGGCAGCAAGTTTGGCCTTGGGAAGTGCTTTGCAGCTTCTCAGTCCCACCACTGAGCTGGTCATCTCCAGTTGTCATATAAAATCCACTTTTCATCACAGGTCACAATTCAATTGAGAAATGGTTCATTGTTGTTGTGTAAAATAAGAGAAGATGATGCTTCAAAATGACAAGTTTTTTGATTTGTGGTCAGCTCATGAGGCACCCACTTATCAAGTTTTTTCACCTTTTGGCGTTTGCTTCAAATGCCAAATGACTGTAGAAAGGTCAACATTCAGTTCTTAGGCAACTTCTCATGTAATTGTAAGAGGATCAGCTTTGATGATTGCTCTAATTGGTTGTTGTCAACTTCCAATGGCAGGCCATTGCACTCCTCATCTTCAAGGTTCTCATCTCCTTTGCAAAACTTCATTTAAATAAAATTCTTTATTATTTATTTATTTTTGGCTTTGCAGGGTGTTTGCTGCTGCTCAGGCTTTTCTCTAGTTGTGGTGAGTGGGAACTAGTCTTTGTTACAGTGCGCAGGCTTCTCACTGTGGTGCTTCTCATGTTACGGAGAACAAGCTCTAGGGCTTCTGGGCTTCAGTAGTTGTGGTTCCCAGGCTCTAGAGCACAGGCTCAATAGTTGTGGTGCACAGGCTTAGCTGCTCTGCAGCATGTGGCGTCTTCCTGGACTAGGGATTGAACCTGTGTCTCCCGCATTGGCAGGCGGATTCTTTACTGCAGAGCCACCAGGGAAGCCCTGCAAATCTTCTTGAACAACCACTGAACTACATGTTCATTAGCAGTTCCTGGACCAAATGCATTGTTGATGTTGCAAGTTGTCTCTGCTGCTTTACGACCCATTTTGAACTCGAATAAGAAAATCACTTGAAATTGCTCTGTGTCTAACATCATGTCTATAGTCTAAAATACATATGAAATAAGCAGCAAGTAATAAACCATTAGCAAAATAAAAAGCAAGAAATACACATTAAATGATGTGTAACATAACCAAATTTATTTAAGAATGCATTCCAAGATCAAATGGCAAATTTCAATAATGCAAAACAGCAATTACTTTTGCACCAACATAACTGCAGGTCACATGGTAAGTGTCCTGGTTATACTGCTGTGTAACAAATTTCCCCCCAAAATTTAGCCACTGGAGGAAAAAATATATACTTCATTTTGCTTAAGACTTCCTGAGTCAGCAATTTCGGAAAGACTCAACAGTTCTGTTTTGGGGTCTTTCAGTGCTTGCACTTAGGTATCATCTGGGGCTGCAATCAGCTGAGAACTGGACTGAACCTGTGGTTACATAAGGAAATTCCTCATAGTATTTTAGTGGTAAAGGGACATCATGACAGCAACCTAATCCAGAAAGATTTTATATGTTCAGAGAGAAATGAGACAGAATGAACCAAAAACTAGCATTGAGGGATTCCAGTTAAAGGTCATCTGGAAATGTTTATATTATTCTTCTAACTTTTCAGTGTCTCATATTACATCAAAATTTTAAAAAAATGTTAAAAGGTGAAAACAAGTCAGAGATAATTCATTCCTAGGACATCGTCCATAAAAGAAATACTAATAACATAAAAAATAAATAAAATGCTTAGGAAAAATGTAGAAGAAGGTGGACAAAACTTCTGAGAGAAATTCAAGACCTAGCTAAATGGAGGGATATATTATGTCAATGGCTTCCCAGATGGCTCAGTAGTAAAGAATCTGCCTGCCAGTGCAGAAGTGGGTTCAATATCTGGGTCAGGAAGAAGCCCTGGAGGAGGGCATGGCAACCCACTCCAGTATTCTTGCCTGGGAAATCCCATGGACAAAGGAGCCTGGCAGACTGCAGTCCATGGGTCACAAAACACTTGGATGCAACTTTGTGACTAAACAACAATAAAAATTATGTCAATGAATTGAGAGATCCAAAATTGTCAAAGTCAGTCATTCTCAAATTTCTGTGTAGATTAAATCTAATCTTAATCAAAATACTCTTATGCTAATTTTTTAGGGAGTGTGAAAAATAACAAGCAGATTCCAAAATTTAGACAAAATACAAAACACCAAGAATGACCAACACAGTCGGTAAGAAAAGGAACAAAGTTAAAGGAGTTAATATAAAGTAACCCCTGTAAATTAAAATTATCTAGACTTATTATAAAGTTATAGTAATTAAGAAAATGCAGTATTGGTGCAAAGATAGACAAATGATACAGTGGAACAGAATACAGAGTCTTTAAAAGGACTCAGACATATGTGCTCTTCTGCTTAAGATAAAGGTAGCACTGCAGGGGGGAAAAAAGTCTCTCCAGAAAAAGATTCTGAGTGAATTGGATGTCCATGTGAAACATGACTTATCTTACACAGATATCAATCCCAGAAGGAAGGTACAATTACATGCAAGAGAAAAAGAAACTTTTGTAAGATACTCTAAGAGAATATTTTCATGATCTTGGAGAAGGGAAAGTTCTTTTTAAAGGGATATAAGAAGTATTAAATATACAGGGAAAAGTTGGCAATTGTATTAATATTTCCTTCAAATTAAAAACTTGCTTTATCAAAGGATCCTGTACCATTTAGAAAAAGAAAAGACCAAGTGTTAAACACACAAAATAAGTAACATATATTTGTGCCCCAAGTCATTGTCATGCTACATTCTAGCATCATATTTATAATAGTCAAGAGCAGGAAACAACTCAAATCTCTAACATCAGTTGAATGGATCAATGGCCATGTTATCAATGAAAGCAATATTCTACTGTAATAAAAATGAATAAAGTACTGCTATAAACAACATCATGAGTGAATCCTAAACATAATGTTGAGTCGAAGAAGTCACACACAAAAGAAAACACACTGCATGATTTTATATAAAGTTCAAAAACTGATAAAACACTCTATGGTAGTAGAAATTAGATAAGCAGTTTTCCCTGGAGAGGAGGGAGGCCAGTTATTGGAGGCAACAGTGACTCTTGGGGCTGGGAATGTTCTCTTTGCTGCTCTGGGTACATGACTGAAGTCTACACGTATTGCTTATACACTGTCTTCTATGATCATGTGTCAATAACAATGTTGCTTTAAAATATATTATTCCCCTTCACACTTCTTGCCCTAACCTGAAAAATGAGTGAACAATGAGGAGCACCATATTTCATCATGAAATATCTTCCAAAGCCAGTTTTCCCTCACTCTCTGCTCTTGGGGACATTTCACTCCAGGAGCATCCTAAGTACCAATAGCCCTTCCCTGTCTCTTACCTGAGCAGGTCACAGAGGCCGTGTTGCCATGGGAACAGTCAGGACCACCCAAGGCAGTCACAGGGCAACTCCACAGGAAGGACTCTGCCCCCGAGCAGTGAAATCGGACTGTTGAGATCTGATCACCTCTCTCCACCAAGTGTGGTCCTCTGGGGGTGGAGATGGTGATTCCACAGCCGAGCTGACGACAGACAACATTGGCATTGGCCAGACTCCAGTGGGAGGCACAGAGCGCTCTCCATTGTCCAGAAATCTTCATCTCCACCTGCCCCTCACATTGAGAGGAGCCATTTGTCATGAGTCGGACTTCTGAGTATGCTGGTAGAAGAAGACAGAGTTTCAGCAAAATCACATGGCTTTCTCACCTGAACAGAGTGTGCAGGGAGGTTAGTCCTGACCTGCATCTCACCTGAACAAACAACCTGAGCAGCTCCACTGTGGTGACAAGTGCCCCCTGGACAAGGCACTCTGGGGCACCACCAGAGCTTATGTTCCTCCCCCTCACACCTGAACTCTTCAGCCCAGACCTGGCCATCAGACTCTCTGAAGAGCTCGTGTCCCAGAACAGACACAGCCTCGCCACACCCCAGCTCTGCACAGATGACTTGGGCAGTGGGGAGTGTGAAGTTTCCATCAGACACTGGGGTCCAGTCTTCTCCAGGACGTACTTCTACTCGTCCTGAGCAGGGTCCATCGTCTCCAACCAGACGCACAAATCCTAAGAAAACAACAACAAGAAATCCAGTGAGTGCCCATAGACCTGGTTTGGCAATTGGAAACAATGTCACAGGCAATAATGTGAAAATTTTTCTTTTCCAGGAGTGGTGCCTGGAAAGAGAATTGGACAGTTATTTTCAGAATTTCATGAGCAAGTATTTTCAAGACCAAGTTTCTGAAAAGAAACCCTGAAGGATTTTCAGGGTCAGTTTGAAATGGCTGATTTCCAAAAACATGCATTTTGAGGTTAATTAGGGATGTGAATTTCTCATCTAGAGGCCTGGAAACTACAGAGCCCAAGGATACTGCTCTGTAGTGGGCACCAGCCTCAGGTTCAGAGCTGTACTAACCCAGAGTGAAGTAGATCCATAGGCCTCAAGAGGTTAGAGGACTAAGAGCCACACAAGGTTAGAGGGCCATCCTGAGATTTCTGGGGCCAGAATACTGGCCAGTTTTCTCTCAGGAAACAACACTTAAGTCTCTGAAGATAAGGAAAATCACGCAGGCTGGATCTGTGAGTGCTCAATGACAGTAGACAGACTTCTGGCTTAATAGGAGGAAAGCTAGACATTATAACAAGATTTCACACATGTTTCTTAAAATTTTTCACAGTGAAAAATTCCAAGAATTTCTTAGGTGACCTGATTTTGGAAAGTTGTCCAGAAATCAGTTTGGATAGGAAGAAAGCTCAGAGTCATAGGAGAAGGGGCTGGTCATAGCCATCTTTCTTGAAAACTTAGAATTTATCAAAGAACCTGGGAGAGAGTGAGTTCTCAGTGGGAGCATGTAAAACAGCTGAGGTTTTTAATTACTTCATACTAGACATGTGATGGAGAAGGCAATGGCAACCCACTCCAGTACTCTTGCCTTGAAAATCCCATGGGCGGAGGAACCTGGTAGGCTGCAGTCCATGAGATCGCTAAGAGTCGGACACGACTGAGCGACTTCACTTTCACTTTTCACTTTCATGCATTGGAGAAGGAAATGGCAATCCACTCCAGTGTTCTTGCCTGGAGAATCCCAGGAACGGGGGAGCCTGGTGGGCTGCCGTCTATGGGGTCGCACAGGGTCGGACACGACTAAAGCGACTTAGCAGCAGTAGCAGCAGCAGACATGTGAACTTTAGGAAATGCTAAAGAGTGAAGATGAGTTAAAGTATTTTAATCCTGTCTATATGCTGTTTTTTCCTTTCCTATTTGGGTTCTTGAGAAATAGCTACCATGCTATAAAGAAAGAGAGGAAGAGAGCAGAAGGCAAATAGTGAAGTGAAGTGAAAGTCACTCAGTCATGTCTGACTCTCTGTGATCCCATGGACTATACAGTCCATGGAATTCTCCAGGCCAGAATACTGGAGTGGGTAGCCTTTCCCTTTTCCAGGGGATCTTCCCAACCCAGGGATCGAACCCAGGTCTCCCACATTGCAGGCAGATTCTTTACCAACTGAGCTACAAGGGAAGCCCAAGAATACTGGAGTGGATAGCCTATCCCTTCTCCAGTGGATCTTCCCAATCCAGGGGTCTAACTGGGGTCTCCTGCACTGGAGGTGGATTCTTTGCCAACTGAGCCATGAGGGAAGCCCAGAGAGCAAATTAGCCATACATAATTTAGAAATTTTCAAATTGCAAAAGCCTCAATATGGATGAAAGATAGAATATTTGGGGGAAATATTTGTCCAACAAGTTTTTGACACATTTTATCCCCTGTGCTCCTCCCATCAACCACTTCACCCTGCCACCTTTCCCATTTCTCCCACTGCAGACAAGAGAAAACAATCTTAAGAACCACAAATGGGTGCAAAGGAAATTCTGAACGGGAAGAACTTCTGTAGGAGTGGAGTGAGGTAGGGTGTGTGGTAGGTTAAATGGGGAGTGGATGGGGTATGAAACTGAGAGAGAGACCAAAGAAAAAACTCATGATCATGGTTTGAACTTCAGGGACCATATTTTGGGTAGAGGAAGGTAATCCAAATAAAAAAGAAACCCACAACATAAAACACTTTCTTTAACACACTTGTCTGGTTTCGAAGTATGCTCATGATAATTTATGTACATGGTGAAATTCCATCTGGTAAAGGATTCTGATTATATAAATATGTGAACTTTGAAGGTTCAGAAAGAATATTCTAACAAAATAAAAATCTACTACAGAAAAACAGGAAAGAACAGAAAAGACCTAAAAGAAATTAAAGACTTGAAGGATCAGCTTGACCACTTATACAATGGTGAGAGAGAAGATGGTCTGCTTGCCTTTTATTATTTATCACTCTCATCTCCCCAGAGAGACACAGGTTAGAACTCCTAGTCTGGTCTGGTTGGGAGTTTGCTCATAGGCAACACATTCTAATTAAAGCATTTTCAGTCAACACTTTTTAGTTGCTATATTAACCCCGAAGATTACAGATTAGGCAGAACATGAAAGAAATATTTGTTATATGCTGTTTTATGTACCCTGATATATGTTAAATGCTCAAATATACACTGAATAATCAAAAAAGTCTTATACACATAAGGATAGACTCTTCTGAGACAAATTAAGACTTTTTTTGTTTTCTATTTGATTTTAAAATTTGTGTGGGAGATTATGTGTGTGAAAACTGCGAGAAAGTTTGTGGAATAGAAGGCTGATGTCAGTTGATAAGGATATTAAATATAATAAAAATATATCCTTCTCTGGTCTCTTGCTGTACAGACATCCTGCTTTCTTAGGCACACACAGCATCCTCCACACCACTCCTGGACCATCAGTGCTGCTCAGAACACCCCACATGTGCCTTTTTCAGTTCCTATTACAGTCCCTCTCCCTCCCAGCTGCCATAACTCTCTTCTACCTTCTTCAAAAATTACATCTGTCCCATTACTCCTATTCATATCAAACAAACCCCCAAATTCAATTCTCTTAAATCATTGAAGTCATCAGGTATAAACTATATAATTTCTTACCATAAAACACAGAAATTGTATTACTTCCACTTTTGACTTGTCAGTGTATGGCTAAGTGTTCTTCCAAAGTTTTGGCCTATACAGATGTCTTAAAAGAAAAAATGGGCAGAGAATCTCTGATAGTAACAATCAAAGGAGAACCTATGACTCAGAGCACTTCATCCAAAGTTCTCTGGTCTTACCTGCAAAGGCCTATGAATATTTACATCTAAAATTTCAAAAGAGACTTGCAATTTGGCACAAATCCATCAATTCCTGTCTCATGTGATTGATCTTCATCTTCATTATGAAGATCAGTTTTCATTGGAATAGTTTAATCTACTATGTCAGTAAGATCACTGGAGAATAAATAGCAGAGACTTACAGCAGGAAAGTAAATGAAGCACATCACCCACAGAAGCTTTGTGCATTCAGGGAGGATGGGTCTGTCAGTCCTCTCTAGCCCATCTATATCCTATTGCCCCAGTGATCGGACACCAGCTTCCATGGCACTTTTCATTCTGCCATCACAGGGCAATACACTGACCATACCTGAGCAGACGACTCCTGCATCGTTGTCGTGACTGCAGTTGTGCACTCTCCAGCCCCGGGAAGGGCACTTCCACACGTGGGATTCCTTTCCTCTGCAGCCCAATGTGTCAAGCCAGATGGGCCCTGATCCTGCCCCAAAGTGAGCAGACCCCATGGCATTGAGGGCTTCTCCACAGCCCAGCTGCCTGCACACCACGCGGGCATCGTCCAAGTCCCAGCCGTCATCACAGATGGTGCCCCAGGAGCCCTCGTCAAGGATCTCCACTCTCCCGGCGCAGGGACCTCCTCCGTCCACCAGGCGGAGCTGTCTGCTGTCTGAGGAGACAGAAATGGGACAATGGGGCATTGACAAGGGGGATAAAGGTCTTCTGTCCTGTGGGACCTTCACCTGAGCAGTAGGGGGCGCTCTCCTCTGAGGCTTCAGAGTCCCCTGGTTCTGACAGGGAGTCATTGCACTGGGGCAGCACCTGAGTCTGGTTTCTTACAGCAGTGATAAGAGAATAATAACATTGAAAATGGGCAAAAACAGGAAATATTACACAACTGAGTAGGGTGAGACAGAAGTGTTAACCTCTGATTTGTAGAGTTCTGCACAGCATCTGAGAAAGACTTAAAAGAAATGTTAATCTCTACCAGAAGCAATTGAATGAGTTCAGAGTCATAGGTATGGGCTGGCTGCTGAATGGATTCCTTATAAATCACACACGCGTTGGTGCCCTTGACCTGAAAGTTAAAGGGATTAGATTAAAGGAAATGGAGTCAGGACCCAGCCTCATCAGAAGCCCTAGGTAGCAGCCATGAATCCTCTATCGTTAGAATCATTCTCCTTGGTACAGTCATGCAGAATTGAAAAACAAATGGACATTGAGATGTCTTGGTTTGCCCCAGAATATTTCACTGATGGCTCTAAGCTTCAGACTCCAGATCTGGACACTTTGTTTTAAGAAAATGTGATCTCTTTGAGTGGATTGGGCAACCTTGCACGAGAAATGTCTCAGGTGATATTGACTGACATTGACCAGATTCCACTGGGAATCTTGGAATGCTGCTTCTTCTCTCAAGTAAATATTATCTTTTCTTGCACTTTGTGTCAGGAATCGCTATTATTCAAAGTTAGGGGTTATTTGTTCTCCAGGGGGAAAATATTATGCATTTATAACTTTACTATAGAGCAGAAATAGGTTAAATTCTTGCTCTGAAAGCATTTGAACAAACGATACTGACAGACTCACTGCGTTGTTCTTCTTTAATACATAAAAAGCAATGTAAAGAAAGGTTAAATGATGTCTATTCAGTGTTGCATTTTAAGTGAATGATGAAGTAGAGAATAAAATTTAGAATTTTATACTTTCATGAAGAAGGGTTCCAATGGAGGGGTTCACAGCAGGCCAGTGGTCTGCTGGATACAACTTTAAATGCTATAAAATGTTAGATAAAAAATGAAGATATTAGACATTTGTGGACACAATATGAACTAAACATGCTAAAATTCTACAGAATGGAGATCATTTCATTGTTAACCAAGGATCTGAAGCTTCTCTTTATGGGAATTTCCCAATTTGTTGCCGGGGTTAATGGATCAAAATGTGACAGAGAAGCCTGCATGATTTGGGGGTTACCTGGTGCTGCAGTGACAAAACTGGAGATTTGAGAGCCTCTCTCATATAGCAGATTTTCTCCTCAAATATCTGCCCAGTAAACACGCTGTCAATGGCAGGAGGCCAAAGAACTGTGTCAAACACCTTGCAAACAGAGTGGATATTCCTTCATCCCCCTGACTGCTGAGCTACCAAAACATTCAGATTTTCAATTATAAACTCTAAAAGCCCATAACACAGGGGCAGAGAAATCAGAGGTAGACTGAGTGCTACAAATACTGCAACCCAAACTTGTTACAGCTCAACCCTAGCTAGTATTTAGACATCTGGGTGGTCTGAACCCCTTCTCCCACTTGCTTAACAAAACAGAATATGAATCCTTTCAGGTGTTAGAAAATGTATCTGGGATATCTTACTTTCTTATGCATCATTTTTCTCATTCAGTTAAAAATTGCATGGTATGTAAACAGATGGATGACATGACAAATTTAAAAATTGAAAAAAGGAAGGTAAGAGAAGGCAGAGACACACATGCTAGATATGCTGGACTTAGCAGATAAGGATTTTAACTATGAACAATGTGTTTAGGGGGAAAAGAGGAAAGGAAAGAATCAATAGGTGAAAAATGTTAACAAATAATTGTAACTATAAGAAAATCAAAGGAACAGTTGCCAACTGAAAATGAAATATCTAGAATTAAGAACTGAATGAATAGGTTTAAAAGAATTTTAGACAGAACTGAACACAGAATTAGTGTCTTAGAGGAGTCCTAAGAGAGATGAGGAGGAGGAAAAAGGGAAGGACGAGAAGGAAAAAGCGGGGGAATAGGAGGAGAAGAGAAACAGAGACAGTGCTGCAGAAGTAATATTTGAAGATATAATAATTAAGAATTTTTTAAATGGATAGAAGTCTATGAAAGCCTCCACATCTAGTAAAGCTGCAAAAAATCAAAGGAAAATCTGGAATAAATTTTTTTAATACCAAAGAAAGAAAAAAAGGAGAGAAAAAGGAACATGAAGCACATGGGTCAATTAAAAGGAAATGGAATACTGTATTGGGATGACCCAGAGGGATGGTATGGGGAGGGAGGTGGGAGTGGGGTTCAGGATTGGGAACACGTGTACACCCGTGGTGGATTCATGTTGATGTATGG
>NW_011489429.1:2376-3676 GCF_000754665.1 Bison bison bison | reverse complement strand
TATACCTGTGGCGGATTCATTTCAATATATGGCAAAACCAATACAATATTGTAAAGTTAAAAAAAAAAAGAAATAATTTTTTGTAAAAAAAAAAAAACCTCCTATATCCTCGAAGAAAATAATCTGATTAAAAGCTATTTTGAGATGAAGAATGGCATCTGAAACACTGCATTAAAGGCAGAATTCATAAAAGTAAAACATAGTATATTTGATCATATAACCACTCCACATACACAACCCTAAAGACATGCAAAAAATGGGGTAAATACTTTCAGTAGTATTTAAGAAAAGCAGTAAGTGGTGTTAATTTGTAGAGAGTTCCTATAAATAGATGAAATTTTAAACATTCTAGAGAAAAAATATAAACGATGATGGAAGATATCTTATCTGAAATACCTTTAAGTATTTATTTGTTTATCATGTCCACATTCCACGACAAATACACACACATATATACCCCTGAATGAAGGTTCCACTAGAGGAAGGACCTTGCATATCTTATTTACCCCTTGTTCTGCTATTAGGATCGTGACTGCACATTCACCATTCAACAAGAATGCATGGAGAAGCTTTTCTAAATACCATGATGGGGCTTGATAAATATTTACTGAATGAATACGTAGATGAATAAAATTCAGTGAAATAGAATTTCTTTAAGTTCACGGTAATCAGCAAAATAGTAAAGCAAATATAAATTAATAGTAATGTTTTCTGATAATAAATGGTGCATATAAAAAATAATTAGTGCATAAGCACAGAATTAATTTATATTCAAATTTCCACTTATGTGATTTTTAAAAAGCTTGTCTTAAATTTATTTTTGGCTGTACTGGGTGTTGGCGCTGCACGTAGGCTTTCTCTAGTTGTGGTGCACAGGCTTAGTTCTTCCATGGCATATGAAATCTTCCTGGTGTGTGCGCATGTGTGTGCTGTTTCTTCAGTCGTGTCCAACTCTTGTGACCCAATGGACTGTAGCCTGCCAGGCTCACCTGTTCATGGGATTCCCCAGGCATGAATACTGGAGTGAGTTCCCATGCCCTCCTCCAGAGAATCTTCCAGACCCAGGGATCAAACCTGCATCTCTTATATCTTCTGCACTGGCAGGCAGATTCTTTACTGCTTCCTGGATGGGAGATCAGATTCATGTCCTCTGTACTGACAAGTGGATTTTAACCACTGGACCACCCGGGAAGCCCCACTTATGCAATTTTCAACGGACAATTATTAAATGAATTCTAAGCTACTGTTATGTGTTATTCAGTATGACATTGGTCAAGCAAAGATTGCTGTAAAGAGAGAA
>NW_011489429.1:0-2276 GCF_000754665.1 Bison bison bison | reverse complement strand
GAAGAAAGGCTGAAAATGAAAAAACATGTAAGCTTCTATTTAAGAAACTAGGAGAAGAGAAAATAAAGCTTAAAGGATACAGAAGTTGGGATTAACAAAGAAAAGAACAAAAATTAATTTTAAAAAAGAAGGTTAGGATGGTGGTAGTGATGGTGGTTTAGCCCCTAAGTCAAGTCCTACTCTTGCGACTCCATGGACTGTGGCCCACCAGGCTCCTCTGTCCATGGGATTTTAGGAAAGAATATTGGAGAGGGTTGCCGTTTCCTTCTTCACGGGATCTTCTTAACCCAGAGATTGAACCTGCATCTCCTGTGTTGCAGGTGGTCTCCTGCACTGCAGGCAGACTCCTGCATTGCAAGTGGATTCTTTACTGCTGAGCCACCAGGGAAGCCCAAGGTAAGCATGATAGAGAAAACAGAGGAAAACCTTTCAAACATGGCTCCTTGAAAACTGATAACCACTGAGCAATACTAACGAGAACAAAGAGAAAATGAAGTTAACAATACCAAGAATGAAGAAATGTCACCATAAATCATATAAATTTTTTTGGTCATAGTTTTATTGAGATTAAATTTACATATCTAATGTGGATAAATACTCAGAAGATATTCAATTTCTCCACAACCTTGCCAAAACTTCTTCTTTTTTTTTTTTTAATCACAGCCATTTTGAGAGGTGTAAAATGATATCTCTTATGGTTGTGATTTACATTTCCCTGATGACTAATAATGTTGAGCATATTTTCCTATACCTATTGGCTATTTCTATATCTTCTTTGGAGAAATGTCCATTCAAGTCTCTGGTTAATTTTTTAATTGGGTTATTATGTTTTTTTTCTTCTTGTTGTTTTGCACTTGAGTTTTAGGATTTCCTTATATATGTTGCAAATTGTCTATTTTTGCCTGTTCTTTTGGTGTCATATCCATGAAATCATGAAATAATGTATATTTATTTGGTGAGGAACTAAATTATCAGGTATCTAAAATGTAATTTGTATATGTTGATGATATTACAACATCACACACAGTAAAATAAATTCAGATTCAGTAAGGTTATAGATTCATCTCACATGCTAGTAAAGTAATGCTCAAAATTCTCCAAGCCAGGCTTCAGCAATACGTGAATCATGAAATTCCTGATGTTCAAGCTGGTTTTAGAAAAGGCAGAGGAACCAGAGATCAAATTGCCAACATCTGCTGGATCACTGAAAAAGCAAGAGAGTTCCAGGAAAACATCTATTTCTGCTTTATTGACTATGCCAAAGCTTTTGACTGTGTGGATCACAATAAACTGGAAAATTCTGAAAGAGATGGGAATACCAGACCACCTGACCTGCCTCTTGAGAAATCTGTATTCAGGTCAGGAAGAAACAGTTAGAACCGGACATGGAACAACAGACTGATTCCAAAGAGGAAAAGGAGTATGTCAAGGCTGTATATTGTCACTCTGCTTATTTAACTTATATGCAGAGTACATCATGAGAAATGTTGGACTGGAAGAAACACAAGCTGGAATCAAGATTGCCAGGAGAAATATCAATCACCTCAGATATGCAGATGACACCACCCTTATGGCAGAAAGTGAAGAGGAACTAAAGAGCCTCTTGATTAAAGTGAAAGAGGAGGGTGAAAAAGTTGGCTTAAAGCTCAACATTCAAAAAACGAAGATCATGGCATCTGGTCCCATCACTTCATGGGAAATAGACGGGGAAACAGTGGAAACAGTGTCAGACTTTATTTTTCTGGGCTCCAAAATCACTGCAGATGGTGACTGCAGCCATGAAATTAAAAGATGCTTGCTCCTTGGAAGAAAAGCCAAGACCAACCTAGACAGCATATTAAAAAGCAGAGACATTACTTTGCCAAAAAAGGTCCGTCTAGTCAAGGTTGTGGTTTTTCCTGTGGTCATGTATGGATGTGAGAGTTGGAATGTGAAGAAGGCTGAGTGCTAAAGAATTGATGCTTTTGAACTGTGGTGTTGGAGAAGACTCTTGAGAATCCCTTGGACTGCATGGAGATCCAACCGGTCCATTCTGAAGGAGATCAGCTCTGGGATTTCTTTGGAAGGAATGATGCTAAAGCTGAAACTCCAGTACTTTGGCCACCTCATGCGAAGAGTTGACTCATTGGAAAAGACTCTGATGCTGGGAGGGATTGGGGGCAGGAGGAGAAGGGGATGACAGAGGATGAGATGGCTGGATGGCATCACTGACTTGATGGACGTGAGTCTGAGTGAACTCTGGGAGTTGGTGATGGACAGGGAGGCCTGGCATGCTG
>NW_011489428.1:18365-19077 GCF_000754665.1 Bison bison bison | reverse complement strand
CTTTGGCCACCTCATGCAAAGAACTGACTCATTGGAAAAGACCCTGATGCTGGGAGGGATTGGGGGCAGGAGGATAAGGGGACGACAGAGGATGAGATGGCTGGATGGCATCACCGACTCAATGGACCTGGGTTTGGGTGAACTCTGGGAGTTAGTGATGGACAGGGAGGCCTGGCATGCTGTGATTCACGGGGTCTCAAAGAGTCAGACACGACTGAGCGACTGAACTGAACTGAATGGTAGAGAAGTAGGAAAAGTTTAAATAATTGCCATGAATAAATAAATAAATGAATAAATAAATAAAACCTAGGCTTTGCCTCACCATTTTTAATCATTCTGGGTTGTAACTGGAATTGAAAAACAAAGATCAATGACCCTCATCTTCCACAATGTGGCTCAGAACTGGGTTTGCTCACATTAAAGTGAAGGGAAGGGAAAGGAAGGAAAAAAAGCAGATATTTCAACCTAATAAAGCTAATTTCATGTGAATTGGCATCAGTGCAAAACAAATTAGATGAGTAGTTTACAGTATACCTCCCATAATAATCTGGCTTTTCTTAAAACACTGAGCTTCTTAAACAAATTTCACTGCCTAGTCTATGGCTTTGTGGTTCCATCATGTTCAAGGAAAAATGCTGACAACTTGTTTTCTGTTTCCACTGGCAGCATTACTGTTTTTAAACTGAAATGATAAATGGTCAGGTTTGGTGCA
>NW_011489428.1:13321-14834 GCF_000754665.1 Bison bison bison | reverse complement strand
ATTTTGATGAAAATTTGGTTCCTTGTGTTCAGTACTTACATGGTTATCAATTCTCTATTGTTTGTTACAGATCTACCATTTGCACCCCGTCCCACCATTTCAACAGACTTCAACATGTCCCATTTTGCTCTTGTGAACATTGTCCACTTTCTCTGTTTTTTCTTTCATTTATTATCTCTTTAAATTGAAGTATAGATGATTTACAATATTGTATTAGTTTCAGGTATACAGCATAGCAATTCATATATACATATATATGTGTATGTATATATGTCTGTATAGATCTATGTGTGTATATGTATATATTCTTTTCCATTATGGTTTATTACAAGAAATTGACTATAGTTCCTGTGCTATACAGTAGATCTTTCTTGTTTATCTGTTTTATATATGGTACATGTATCTGTTAATCCCATATTCCTAATTTCTTTCTTTCCCCACTTTTCCCTTTGGCGACTGTAAGTTGGTTTTGTATTTCTGTGGATTTGTTTTATAAATAAGTTCATTGGCATTATTTTCAGATTCCACATATAAGTGATAACATGTAATATTTGTATTTGTCTGACTGACTTCGTTTAGTCTGATAATCTGTAGATCCATCCATGTTGCTGCAAATGGCATTATTTCATTTTTTTATGGCTGAGAAATATTCCATTATATATATATGTATGTATATATATATTCCATTATACACACACACACACACACCCTACAGCTTCTTTATCCATTCATCTGTTGATGTGCATTTAGATTGCTTCCATGTTTCCATGTCTTGACTATTGTAAATAGTGCCACTATGAACATTGGGGTGCATATATCTTTTCTAATATCTTTTATAGGTTTTGAGTTTTCTGGATATATGCCCAGGAGTGGAATTACTGAATCAGGTGGTAATTCTGTTTTTAGATTTTTAAGGAACATCTGTATGGTTTTCCATAGTGGCTGCACCAATTTACATTCCCACTAACTGTGTAGGAGGGTTCCCTTTTCTTCACATCCTCTCCAACTTTTATTGTTTGTAGATTTTTTTGGTGATGGCCATTTGACTGGTGTGAGGTGATAACTCACTGTAGTTTTGATTTGGATTTATCTAATAAATAGCAATGATGAGCATCTTTATATATGCCTGTTGTTCATTTGTATGTATTCTTTGGAGATATGTCTATTTAGGTCTGCCCATTTTTTGATGGTGTTGTTGTTGTTGTTGTTAAGTTGTATGAGCTGTTTGTATATTTTGGAAATTGAGCCCTGGTCAGTTGCAATGCTTGCAAATATTTTCTCCCAGTCTGTAGGTTGTCTTTTTGTTTATGGTTTCCTTTTTTGTGCAAAAGCTTTTAAGTTTGATTAGGTTCCATTTGTTTATTTTGCTTTTATTTATATTATCTTGGGAGACTGATGTCAATGGCACCCCACTCCAGTATTCTTGCCTGGAAAATCCCATGGATGGAGGAGCCTGGTAGGCTGCAGTCCATGGGGTTGCTAGGAGTCAGACACGACTGAGAGGCTTCACTTT
>NW_011489428.1:11700-12062 GCF_000754665.1 Bison bison bison | reverse complement strand
GCTTCCCTGTCCATCACTAACTCCCTGAACTTACTCAAACTCATGTCCATTGAGTCAGTGATGCCATCCAACCATCTCATCCTCTGTCAATCCCTTCTCCTCCTGCCTTCAATCTTTCCCAGCATCAGGGTCTTTTCAAATGAGTCAGCTCTTCACATCAGGTGGCCAAAGTATTGGAGTTTCAGCTTCAACATCAGTCCTTCCAATGAACACCCAGGACTGATCTCCTTTAGGATGGACTGGTTGCACCTCCTTGCAGTCCAAGGGACTCTTAAGCATCTTCTCCAACACCACAGTTCAAAAGCATCAATTCTTCTGCACTCAGCTTCTTTATAGTCCAACTCTCAGATCCATACATGACT
>NW_011489428.1:6808-10918 GCF_000754665.1 Bison bison bison | reverse complement strand
CTATCCTGCATATTTGGGAAATTGCCTTCTTTCACCTCTTGTTCCCTCTATTCCAAACTTACCTCTTGCACAGTTCAAGACTGAATCACCCCACCTCACTTATCAGCACTACATGTATATTATTAATTTTTCTACTTGGACTGTATTTTGCAAATACCCTTTTCTTCCTGCATTTGATGTGTAAACTCATTGAGAACAGGGACTTCAGTGTTTTAAAAAACATTTCTGTTTTACTTTTTGTAGTGGACAGTACATGGTGGGCACAATTGACTTTACTAATATCTGGAGAAATGTGCTTGATTGACTAGCAGTGAGCATTTGGAAAGATAAATTTTGATGGTTGCAGGTGATTTTGCAAGTTCTGATCTCACAATAATTAAATAGAGTGCTGAATAACCTTCTTAAATTGCCTATGGTTAATTTTAGTTCTAAAAAAGACAAATTTGATATGAAAGAGTTTGAAGTGAATTATTGCTTATCAAACATCCCCATACATTCATCAGAGTGCCTTAATGTTCAACACTCTGACCTCCTATCAAACCTCTTAGAACAAAATTGCATGAGTAATAGAGCAATTTGAGTCAAATAGTTTTCAACATTAAATTCTCTCCCAGAAAAAAGCAACAATTTCAAGTGTTCAAACTTAACTGGACACTATGAAACTGTTCTCTGTCTTAACTTCACTCTCTGATTTTATCAGATCACTACCTAACCTTGGGAAGTGAATACAAGGAGTGTAAAGATTTATATTGCAATTTTCAGGATATTTCCCCCAGTCATTATTTAATTCTCTAGAAAATGCTTGGTGAAAGCCAACTAATTTATTTAAAAATAAAAACTCATTTCAATGCCATTCTCCATTGAAACATGTAAAATATCATGTAAGAAATGAGTTGCCAGTCCAGGTTCGATGCACGATACTGGATGCTTGGGGCTAGTGCACTGGGACGACCCAGAGGGATGGTACGGGGAGGGAGGAGGGAGGAGGGTTCAGGATGGGGAACACATGTATACCTGTGGCGGATTCAGTTTGATAGTTGGCAAAACTAATACAATTATGTGAAGTTTAAAAATAAAATAAAAAAAATAGAAAATAAAAAATACAATTTAATGTTAAAAAAAATAAAAATAAAAACTCTGCTTTCAAGCATTAACTGCCCTTTGGCATTTTATTTTTAAATAAATTAGTTGGCTTTCACCTAAGCCCTTCAAACCACCAAGAGTGTCAGGGAATGTCCTCCTTTTTCTTGCCATAATTTCTTTCCTTCTCACGAGCCATTTTCTATATTGTACAGAGTTATAGGATATGACTCATTTCCATGTCCTCTTGAAAATCCTCTATAAATTTCTTTCAGAGTCTCCATAGTCGTATTGGAGAACGTAGATTGCCAAACCTGTCAAATGTCATCCTTTGTTAAATTGTAACAATGTACCTGTTGTCCATCCCCTGGGCATTGCTTATTATTAATGCAGTTTTCCTATGTATCTATTGTTTTCATGCATTTCTCATTTGTCTCATAGTTTGTGACATTTTCAGAATTTTCACCTTAAAATAGCCTCAGTTTTAAAAATTATGTATACTGTTGAAGGATGAGCTTTATAAATTTGTTGTGAATGTATAGAAACTAGTTGCAGCAGTATTTTTCTACATTTCCAAAATCCATTTCAGTGAGAAACTGAAAAGAAAAAGTTTCCCTCTGTGAAAGCAATTGGAAGAATGCATCATGTTCTAGACGAAATACTTATTATGCCCATACAGGTTATATCTTTTAAAAATTCTCAGATGAAAATTGAATTTTGAATTGCCATCTAGAAATAAATTTTTATAGATAGTGTACACATTGGTTCCTGAAAATGGTAGAAAAGGTTTCTTGTCGAGTTCCCTAACACAAGTGTGAATGCTCTGTTTTTGAGTACCTACTTGTAGTGAAAGGACACATTGTGGCCAGCCAACTCAAATTGCTACCCACGTTTAATCATTGTAAATAAAGGAAGCAGAGAGACCCATGTTATATTTTCAGAACTGGCATGCTCAATACAGAACTATTAGTTTAAAAATACCACTGAACATTCTATTTGAATTAATCTAGACTTCTGTGAAAAACAAAATAATAAAAAGTACAATTGGTCACTTAAACATATACTATTTCATGCAGGTTATTAACTTAGTAACTACACATATTATTAAAGAACAATGAGAGTAAATACAACTTTGTAACACTTGGCAAACAGTTCAGAATTGATAAATTTCCATTTTGAAATACCTATAGTTTCTACAGAAGCAAAATCAACTTTCTCAGTGGAAAAAAATGTATCTATAAAACACCTATGTGCTGAACATTACTTTTTAAAGGAGCAACTAATTGTCCCAGTGTGAAATGAACGTATATCACTCCTAAGGTTTAACATACTGTTTGTGCATAATGCATTTTCCGAGCATCTGGATATAGAAAAGCAACAGAAAAACAAGTACTTTGAACAAAACCCATGGATTATAGGGAATCAATCATGTAGAGAGGTTGAAATAAATAATAAAAACATATTACCTAATGTTCTCTTAAACATTTGTGTTTCACAGTTACCAGGACTGGGAAAATTCTTCATTTTTACACACTGTGTACACTTGTCCTTGTTTATATTCGCCCCCAAACATGATTTAAGAACCATACGCAAAATGCCAGAATGAACCTTAATTAATTGACCCCCACAGTAATCTTTGTGGACAGCACACCAAAGTTCACTGGAAATAACACAAAGAAGTAATTCACAATAAGTACTAGAATAGGGGCACATTCCTTACAGCAAATCCATAAGATTTTAGAATATTCACAGGGATTTTCTGATATGGTACAATCACAGTCACTTTGTGAGGGTGAAGAAGTTTAGTCTATAAAATATACTCTTTGAAGCACCAAGAACAGAGATACTTCTGAAGGAGCCTTGCACACATGGCCAAGCAGATATTGTGTATATTCAGAACAGTCTGTTTCACAACTACATTTCAGATGAGAATCACTGCAATTGCTTCTCTACCACTAGTAAACTTGAATCGTTTAGCACTTCATCTGTGAATATTGTTGTGTAACTTCTTTTCTACTGCTGACTCTTGCAGTCAATATTTATTTAAATTCAGACTCCAACGGTATTGCAAAAAAGGAAGATGTGAGCATCTTCATGTAAAACTTACAGCAACTCAAGAGATCATTTGGAAAAAATCCAAATCTCAATTTGTTAGCAAACAATAAAATGCCTAACTTAAAATGTGTTTTCAAATTTGTAAAACTTTGTTAATAGGGTAAAAAGCCATAAGGTTTGTTAAACATCATTCTAAAAGAGCTAACAGCCTATCTATTCATTTGCTTAAGAAATGCACGTTGTTTACCTACCTACCAGTTTGCCTACAGAAAATGTGCTTGCCTAATAAAACTAAAAGCTGTCATCATGCACTGTTGATTTAGTATACAGAAGTTGTCCATTATGTTGAAGAAGTTCTAAATGTATCAACCACATTTTTTTCTTAACTGATCTTCCTCTACATACAATCTTCCAATTGGGATGTCTCAACACTTCTTTATTGATAATTCCTGATTTTCAGTTACTCTATAAAAGTTCTCGTTTCCTCTTAAACTTAGTTCAGAATTTTCAAATTCAATTAAAGTCTTTAAGTTTTTCTTCTTTCAAATACTATGTGAATACTGAAATATTCATAAATATGGGGAACATAGCTTACCTACCAAAGTTGCTGTCTAAGTAGTATCATAAAATCTACTCTAAAACAATAGAATTTAAAATTGTTTTCTTTTAAGGAAGAAATCAAAACTGTACATTGGAACAAGGTACTATACTACAAAAGCAGGTCCTTCTATCCCCCCACTATTCTGGAAATGTAAACAAAAATTAGATACAAAAGTGATTTCTGTGCGGTATTCTTTGAACACTTTTTCAGCACCTCAATGTTATTAGGTGTACTTTTTGCTTGGTATAGGAGAAATTTTGTATGCACACATAGCTGTTCAGAGGACTTCAGATTTTCGACTACCAAATATCACTGGTGAAGCTATACTCTTTGGATGATAAAGGTAGCAGGGAACTGTTCCTATGAAATTCCTG
>NW_011489428.1:4240-6708 GCF_000754665.1 Bison bison bison | reverse complement strand
GGTTATCTTTCAGGGCATTGTTAAGGGGTAGCTGTCCATTGAGTAGTGTCAGAGGCAGGTTACAATAAGTGTGGTGGTTGCCTAAGGAAGGTACTGGCAAGGTGGTGGTTGGCATCTCCTGTTTATAACCTCTGCAACAATGCCTCATTTGCATCGAATCTGAATGGTGGAAATCCGGGAGATCAGCTTGAGATGACACCAGAGAGGCCGAGGTATTGGTCATGGCAATAGAGGGTATAGGCTGGAGCTCTCCAAAAAGTCCTTGTTCTGCAGAGTCCAGAACATGGCACCGAGAAAGCATTTCTTTTTTCTTGGTGGGCATTTCATATACTAAGTGCTTCCAAAACTTAGAATTTAATTTGCTGCTCTTGGGTCCCTTCCACTTGATCAGGGACAGAACTTTGATGCTGCGTTTTAGTGATTCCACTTCCTGGCAATTCACCTTTCCTTTTAATTCTGTACATTCAATCAAAATCACTTTGATTTCTCCACTGACTAGCATATTATGGAGTCTGCTTTCCAATTCGAAAATACTCCATCCTCGTCTGAGAATATAGTCTGGAGTTAGCACGATAATAAGTCTTCTGCTTTGCTCAACACATCTTGTGAGATCTTCAACGTAGGCTACAAATCACAGAAAGAGAGAAAGAGTAAAACAAAGACATTCCCAGTCTTTAAAGCAGTAGGTTTGCATTCTAGTATAGCAAAGATGCAGTCTTTCACTAAGGTACATCGCTTTTTCTTTTCTTGTATTGCACACTCAGAAAGCTTATTGCCTAAAAAAAAAATTCTAATACTTTTCTTTCCCCTCACCATTACTTACAGTGTTTTAGCTAATATAAACTGACTTCTTCAGAGCTTAGGTGTATTTCAGTTATTTTTATTTACTGAATCATTTAATTCAAGATAAGCCTTCAGGCTAATATTCTAAGTGAACAATCAGTGGGTCGATGAAGAGAGAAATGGAGCCTTTTAATGAAGGTCACTGTATTTATGGGTTTGGTTTGCTTTTCCTTCAGTTTCCAACTACTAAGCAAGTAGGGGTCTATGTACATCATTTATATATATTACATTATACTTCAAAGATAATTATGAAAGAGATGGTGGAAAATCTCTTCTAAAATCGTAGCTTGTTTCTCAGAATATCTTCTGTTATTTGCAACCTTAGTTTCTCCATTTTGTTCTTCAAACATGGAGATGGGGAAGTGGTGTGTGTGTGCCCATGAGTTTACTTTGAACCAGCTGCTCTTTGTTCAGAGGAGGAGTGAGGGGTGGAGTTGGAGCGTGGGGGATGGTGTGGAACGGTCAGCATAGGAGGAGGAGTCTATCAACTGAGAAGTCTTTGCTCTACTTTGTGGGAAAATTCTGAAAGTAAGGTGAATACGTTATGGTCTTTTCCTAGTAGAAAAGCACTCAACTAACTCTAGGTTTGTTTATCCCATGGAATAATCCTTTTGCAACCAGGCTTCCCAAAGCCTTATCCGCCAAAAAGGGAAACACACACATGTGTTAACAAATGGAGACTTGGACACAGGTGCTGTAACAGCGAGCTGTCTTTACTAAGCAGAGCACGAGGCCTTGTCTAATGTACAGTGCCCTCTAGCAGAAGCAGTGCTTACAGAAGCATAGCAACATTTGTCACTACAAATCTGCCCAAGGTTACAGACTGCTTTCAGGGTGTCACGTCCAGTACATAGTGTGGGGCCACCAAGCAGCTCAGTGCAAGTCATTTGAAAAGAGAAACTTATTTTACAGATGCATATTTTTACAGATGATTTCTCTTTCCCAGGGTTTTATTTCTACCGTTTGGCAGCAAGAACACTTTCACAAGTGAAAAAGAGCAAACTCTCTCTACACCCTACAGATAAACAACTTTTTGAGAGGTACACAGAGAATTGCCCATTTAACAAATTGTTGTTAACTGCTGTTTTGCTTTTTACTTAATACATTTCAGGACTTTCTCATGCACTAGTTACAGAGACTGTATCTGAGGTGATAAGGCAACTTCTAAGTGGGGAGGGAACCCCTTAAGAATTTTATTAAAATTAACCCCTCCAGAATTTTATTTTAGAGATTATGTTTTAAAAAACAGCATTGAAATCTGCAAAAAGTAAAAATGAAAACAAAACAAAAACACCACATAAGTAGCAATGGGGAATTTATCACTCTGTCATTTATAGAACTGGTGAAACAATGGAAGGAAAGGTAGAAAGTTTCAATAGAGTGGAAAAATATTATCCCAATGTATCAACAGCTCTGACTCTTCATTTTCTTCCTTTCTTTCTGCTCCCAAAAAGAAAGAAGTTATGTGGGAAGCTTCATCATTAGAAGTTGAATCTGTAAGATACAGTAAAATAAACTATCATGCATCTTTCCCATTATTCTTTTCACCTTTCCTCCAAACAAAACAAAAACCCAAGCTAGAATCATGGTATAAGTGCAGGAGTCCATGAAAACACAATTTTATC
>NW_011489428.1:782-1060 GCF_000754665.1 Bison bison bison | reverse complement strand
TCTAAACAGTGTGTAATATTACTTGCCCTACAAAAACCTTCCCTGCCCCCTCCTCCAAGTCCTTGACTTGATAGCTCATAGTTCATAGGGATAAAATTATTTTTGGCAGGATTTTTGTTTTCTATTGACTATCGTAAGGGTTCTAATTGATTCTGATTAGTAAGCTGATCAACAGTTAACATGGATTTGTCGAGTCTTTGTGAGTGCAGGAAACCATGATGTATTTAGTTTTGACTTTGGAAGCTGCATTTTTGGTAATGAATCCTTTGCTTTTGTGT
>NW_011489428.1:0-324 GCF_000754665.1 Bison bison bison | reverse complement strand
CAGGAAGGCATGATGCTGGGCAGAATCTACTCCGGAATGTTGTCCATATTTCTGAATTCTTTTGCTTTCCTCTTTACCTCTTCACTGAGAATAGAGGTAGGTAATGGAACACTTTCAGAGGATACTGAAATAAAGAAAATGTGGAGAGTAGCAAACAGAGAGTCTGCAAAATGTCCTTCCCCTCCTTTTCTCTTTTAACCTCATGCCCTAAAATCTGTAGATTTGTCATTCTAATCAGTGCAGTCTTGATAAATATGGAAAAAGACAACTTGCTGCTTATATAGTATTTTCTATGGTTCCTTTGGTACTTAAGACAATTTTATC
>NW_011489427.1:9600-10137 GCF_000754665.1 Bison bison bison | reverse complement strand
ACAGTGATCAAGAGCATACTTAAGAAAGATAAATTCAAAAAGGCAAAAGGGTTGTCTGAGGAGCCCTTACAAATAGCTTAGAAAAGAAGAGAAGCTAAAGGCATAGGAGAACAAAAAAGATAATCTATTTGAATCCAGTTTCCCAAAGAACACCAAGGAAAGACAAGAAAGCCTTCCTTGGCGGTCAATGCAAAGAAATAGAGAAAAACAATAGGATGTCAAAGAACGGGCATCGCCTCAAGAATGTTACAGATACTAAGGGAACATTTCACGCAAAATTGGCACAATAAAGGAGAGAAACAATATGGACCTGACAGAAGCAGAATATATTAAGAAGCGGTGGCAAAAATACGCAGAACTGTACCAATAATAATAATAATAATAATAAGATATTAATGACCCAGTTAGCCGTGATGGTGTCTTTACTCACCTAGAACCAGACATCCTGGAATGTGAAATCGAGTAGCCCTTAGTAAATCACTATGAACAAAGTTACTAGAGGTGATGGGTTTCCAGTCGTGCAGTTTCAAGTCCTAT
>NW_011489427.1:4879-5726 GCF_000754665.1 Bison bison bison | reverse complement strand
GCAGAACAAAGGAAACTATTAGCAAGGTGAAAGACAGCCTTGAATGGGAGAAAATAATAGCAAATGAAGCAACTGACAAACAACTAATCTCAAAAATATAGAAGCAACTCCTGCAGTGCAATTCCAGAAAAATAAATGACCCAATAAAAAAATGGGCAAAAAAACTAAATAGACATTTCTCCAAAGAAGACATACAGATGGCTAACAAACACATGAAAAGATGCTCAACATCACTCATTATCAGAGAAGTGCAAATCAAAACCACAATGACGTACCATTTCACACCAGTCAGAATGGCTGTGATCCAAACACCTACAAGCAATACATGCTGGAGAGGGTGTGGAGAAAAGGGAACCCTCTTACACTGTTGGTGGGAATGCAAACTAGTACAGCCACTATGGAGAGCCACAATGTGGAGCCACAATGTGGAGATTCCTTAAAAAACTGGAAATAGAATGGCCATACAACACAGCGATCCCACTGCTGGGCATACACACCAAGGAAACCAGAATTGAAAGAGACACGTGTACCCCAATGTTCATTGCAACACTATTTATAATAGCCAGGACATGGAAGCAACCTGGATGACTGTCAGCAGACAAATGGATAAGGAAGCTGTGGTACATATACACAATGGAGTATTACTCAGCCATTAAAAATAATACATTTGAGTCAGTTCTAATGAGGTGGATGAAACTGGAGCTTATTATATAGAGTGAAGTAAGCCAGAAAGAAAAATACCAATACAGCATACTCATGCATATATATCGAATTTAGAAAAATGGTAATGATAACCGTGTAAGCAAGACAGCAAAAGTGACACAGAGGTATAGGACAGTCTTTTGGA
>NW_011489427.1:0-915 GCF_000754665.1 Bison bison bison | reverse complement strand
GTGGAGGCTTCGCCCCTCTGGCCTTCATCCTTTCCCAGGACTCTCCCTTAGCTGTTGTTTATGACACCCTGATTTTTTCTTTTGCAACTGTTAAGTATTTGTCCATACTTTACTTTGTGGACAGTTCACTACTGGTGAAAATAACTGCTTCTTTGTAAGTGAAGTGAAGTGAAGTGAAGTTGCTCAATCCTGCCCAACTCTACAACCCCATGGACTGTAGCCTACCAGGCTCCTCAGTCCATGGGAGTTTCCAGGCAAGAATACTGGTGTGGGTTGCCATTTCTTTCTCCAGGGAATCTTTCTGACCAAGGGATGGAACCCAGGTCTCTCACATTGTAGGCAGACGCTTTACCATCTGAGCTCCCAGGAAAGGGTAAATCCATGTTGCATGTTTAGGTTCATGTCTGCCGGTTTACTTTCCTCTACCTGTCACAAACCTTAACCATTTTTTTTAGAAGGCACACATATCCCAACGTGTTCAGCCTTCTTTTCTCGTAACATCGATGCTGGCACTATGCGTTTCTACTTATCTTTATTTCTGAGGCAGACAGTTCATAAGTAATCAGATTTGACAATAACTTTACTGTAACTTTCAAAACGGTACTTCTAAACTAATTGAAAGAGGGCAGTGGGACAGTTATTCCTTGAATTCTCCTTTTTTACAGACCTGAGTTCTGTTGGGTCATGTTTAATATCCTTGTAATGCCTCCTGAAAAACTGTAACTGCAAGGAATGAGAATACATCCTTCAGAATAGGACCATATTTCACATTCCACAACAAATCTCTCTTCATAATTCATTCCTTGCACTTCATTTTAGCTCTCAAGGCTTTCTTAAACTTTGTCATATTCGGTCACACTTCTTTGCCTTTGACTTCAGTGCTCTCTAGAGTCCCCAAACCAACTGGTACAGCCT
>NW_011489426.1:17796-28425 GCF_000754665.1 Bison bison bison | reverse complement strand
CTTCCAACAACACAAGAGAAGACTCTACACATGGACATCACCAGATGGTCAACACCGAAATCAGATTGATTATATTCTTTGCAGCCAAAAATGGAGACGCTCTATACAGTCAACAAAAACAAGACCAGGAGCTGACTGTGGCTCAGACCATGAACTCCTTATTGCTAAATTCAGACTGAAATTGAAGAAAGTAGGGAAAACCACTAGACCATTCAGGTATGACCTAAATCATATCCCTTATGATTATACACTGGAAGTGAGAAATAGATTTAAGGGAGTAGATCTGATAGATAGAGTGCCTGATTAACTATGGAAGGAGGTTAGTGACACTGTACAGAAGACAGGGATCAAGACCATTCCCATGGAAAAGAAATGCAAAAAAGCAAAATGGCTGTCTGGGGAGGCCTTACCAATAGCTGTTAAAAGAAGAGAAGCGAAAATCAAAGGAGAAAAGGAAAGATATGAGCATCTGAATGCAGAGTTCTAAAGAATAGCAAGAAGAGATAAGAAAGCATTCCTCAGTGATCAATGCAAAGAAATAGAGGAAAACAACAGAATGGAAAAGACTAGAGATCTCTTAAAGAAAATTAAAGACACCAAGGGAACATTTCATGCAAAGATGGACTCGAAAAAGGACAGAAATGGTATTGACCGAACAGAAGGAGAAGATATTAAGAAGAGGTGGCAATAATACATGGAAGAACTGTACAAAAAAGATTTTCACGACCCAGATAATCACGATGGTGTGATCACTCACCTAGATCCAGATATCCTGGAATGTGAAGTCAAATGGGCCTTAGAAAGCATCACTACAAACAAAACTAGTGGAAGTGATGGAATTCCAGTTGAGCCAGTTCAAATCCTGAAAGATGATGCTGTGAAACTGCTAAACTCAATAGGCCAGCAAATTTGGAAAACTCAAAAGTGGCCACAGGACTGGAAAAGGTCAGTTTTCATTCCAATCCCAAAGAAAGGCAATGCCAAAGAATGCTCAAACTACTGCACAATTGCACTCATCTCACACGCTAGTAAAGTAATGCTCAAAATTCTCCGAGCCAGGCTTCAGCAATACGTGAACCATGATTCAAGTATTGAATTTACTGATGTTCAAGCTGGTTTTAGAAAAGGCAGAGGAACCGGAGATCAAATTCCCAACATCCGCTGGATCATGGAAAAAGCAAGAGAGTTCCAGAAAAACATCTATTTCTTCTTTATTGACTATGCCAAAGCTTTTGACTGTGTGGATAACTATAAACTGTGGAAAATTATGAAAGAGATGGGGATACCAGACCTCCTGACCTGCCTCTTTAGAAACCTGTATGCAGATAAGGAAGCAACAGTTAGAACTGGACATGGAACAACAGACTGGTTCCAAATAGGAAAAGGAGTATGCCAAGGCTGTATATTGTCACCCTGCTTATTTAACTTCTATGCAGAGTACATCATGAGAAACCCTGGGCTGGAAGAAGCACAAGCTGGAATCAAGATTGCCAGGAGAAATATCAATAACCTCAGATATGCAGATGACATCATCCATCTGGCAGAAAGTGAAGAGGAACTAAAAAGCCACTTGATGAAGGTGAAAGAGGAGATTGAAAAAGTTGGCTTAAAGTTCAACATTCAGAAAATGAAGATCATGGCATCTGGTCCCATCACTTCATGTGGAATAGATGGGGAAACAGTGGAAACAGTGTCAGACTTTATTTTTTTTGGCTCCAAAATCACTGTAGATGGTGACTGCAGCCATGAGATGAAAAGATGCTCACTACTTGGAAGAAAAGTTATGACCAAACTAGATAGCGTGTTGAAAATCAGAGACATTACTTTGCCAACAAAGGTCCGTCTAGTCAAGGCTATGTTTTTTCCTGTGGCCATGTATGGATGTGAGAGTTGTACTGTGAAGAATGCTGAGTGCCAAAGAATTAATGGTTTTGAACTGTGGTGTTGGAGAAGACTCTTGAGAGTCCCTTGGACTGCAAGGAGATGCAACTAGTCCATTCTGAAGGAGATCAGCCCTGGGATGATGCTAAAGCTGAAGCTCTAATACTTTGGCCACCTCATGTGAAGAGTTGACTCATTGGAAAAGACTTTGATGCTGGGAGGGATTGGGGGCAAGAGGAGAAGAGGATGACAGAGAATAAGATGGCTGGATCGCATCACTGACTCGATGGACGTGAGTCTGAATGAACTCCGGGAGTTGGTGATGGACAGGTAGGCCTGGCGTGCTGCGATTCATGGGGTTGCAAAGAGTTGGACACGACTGAGTGATTGAACTGAACTGAAGTTCCTAAGGCTCCTGGCATTTTCTTTCAGCCTATGGCTCATACCTTGCCTACTCTGGATTCAGGGATCAGCAAGATGGTAGACCATGATTGAACCTAAAGAATGCAGAGAGATATTGGTGTGGCAGATGTTGTGAAGCACTTGCTTTCAAACACAGCTGCCTTCTTTCTTGTACATGTGTCAATCTTAAAAATGCTCCCTTAATAAAATTCCGGTTTTATAATCTCTTTCTAGTATTCTGCTTCTCTGGGAACTCACCCTGTAACAACTGGGGAGCAAATTTAGAAAATGGCCTGACATGCAAACTCTTCAGGCAAGATGAAGAGGCATCCCCTAAGCCCCAAGTGCAGAGTGACTGCTAAATAGAGCCAAGAGATTTCATAACAGGGAAGAACGAATCCACTTTGATATTGGATCTGTTTCTTTTACTTTAACCTTTGTATTCTATTGCTTTTGCTACAAATTAGTCACTAAAGGGATGTTGCCTATAAGCTCAAATTATACATAATGATCTGTCTTTGAGAACTCTGCCTTCTGTGTAATGAACATTGTAAGCTAAAACACCTCTTTCTAGTTCACATAAAATATCCTGAATGGGCCCACTGGTGAATGACTGCAGGAAGGGAGAATTAACATATGCTCTCCAACGTTTGACTAGGACTAGGAAATGATGACTGTACCTATTGAGTCTAAAAGAAGCCTGAATTCTAACTCTCTAACTCGAGGAAGATCGTCCTTTGGGACGATAGTCCACCACTTTCTCTATCTGCTGGTTTTCCAAATACAGTTGCTATTCCTTACACCAACACCTTGTCTTTCAATTTATTGACCTATCATGTGGTAAGTAGTATAAGCTTGTACTCAGTAGCACTTTCATGTTAGAGACCAATCTGGGTTTAGTATGTTTTAGAGATAAGGTCAGTTCAGTTCAGTCACTCAGTCTCATTTGACTCTTTGGGATCCCATAGACTGCAGCATGCCAGGCTTCCCTGTCCATCACCAACTCCCAGAGCGTACTCAAACTCATGTCCATCGAGTTAGTGAGGCCATCTAACCATCTCACTCTCTGTCGTCCCCTTCTCCTCTTGCCTTCAATCTTTCCCAGCTTCAGAGTCTTTTCAAATGAGTCAGTCTTTGCATCAGGTGGCTAAAGTATTGGAGTTTCAGCTTCAGCATCTGCCCTGCCAATGCATATTCAGGACTTATTTCCTTTAGGATTTACTGTTTTGATCTCCTTGTAGTCCAAGGGACTCTCAAGAGTCTTCTCCAACACCACAGTTCAAAAGTGTCCGTTCTTTGGCACTCAGTTTTCTTTATAGTCCAACTCTCACATTCATACATGACTACTGGAAAAACCATAACTTTGACTAGATGGAAAATTAAGATCTCTGCTTTTTAATATGCTATCTAGATTGATCATAACTTTTCTTCCAAGGAGCAAATGTCTTAATTTCATGGTTGCAGTCACCATCTGCAGTGATTTTGGAGATCAAGAAAATAAATTCTGCCACTATTTCTTTTGTTTCCCCATCTATTTGCCATGAAGTGATAGGACCAGGTGCCATGATCTTAGTTTTTTTGAATGTTGAGTTTTAAGCCAACATTTTCACTCTTCTCTTTCTTTCATCAAGAGTCTCTTTAGTTCCTCTTTGTTGTCTGCCATTAAGACGATAATATCTGAGGTTATTGGTATTTCTTCTGGCAATCTTGATTCCAGCTTGAGCTTCATCCAGCCCAGCATTTTGTATCATGTACTATGCATATAAATTAAATAAGCAGGATAACAATATACAGCCTTAACATTCTCCTTTCTCAATCTTGAACCAGTCCATTGTTCCATGCCCAGGTCGAAATGCTGCTTCTTGACCTGCATACATGTTTCTCCTGAGGTGGGTAAGGTGGTGTAATATTCCCATCTCTTTAAGAATTTTCCATAGTTGTGATCCAGACAGTAAAATGCTTTGGTACAGTCAATAAAGCAGATGTAGATAATTTTCTGGAACTCTCTTGCTTTTTTGATTATCCAGCAGATGTTGGAAATTTGATCTCTGGTTCCTCTACCTTTTCTAAATCCAGCTTGAACATCTGGAACTTCTCTGTTCATATACTGTTGAACCATGGCTTAGAGAATTTTTAGCATTACTTTGCTAGTGTGTGAGATGAGTGCAGCCCTTTTTAGAGCTAAAATGGGCTGCAATTTGATTATAGCTCTGTCACTTTGACAATAGAGAACCTGAAGGTCAAAAGAGTCATGATTCCCCTAGTTCTGCACAGCCAATTAAGCACTGGGTTGAGGATTCCACATCTTCTCACTTCTAGCATATTGCCTTTTTCCAGCATAAAGAAGTAGACCTCTGCTTATCAAAAATATGTGTTTCTGGGAATTTTCTTCAGCATATTGTTTGCTTATAGCCACAGGAGAAACATGAAAATTCCTAGAGAATGTCTTCACTTCCCTCTTATATCACTATTTATAAAACGTAAGGAGCATGTGGTTTTTAAGATGAAAGAAACAAAAGCCTCCCAAGATCTTTGGAATTTAGCTTAGAACCCTTTTTTGTAGAGTTGAATTTCCTCCACTACTAGGGATAAATCAGTGTACATATTTGAAAAGAACCACAGAAAGAAATTCCATTATTCTAGGTGTTTGATTCTTTTTCATCCTGGTTAAAATGTACTTATATTAGTGTAATAGCATCTATTGATATGAGGACTTTATTAGTCACCAAACTGCAGATAATTCATGATAACTATCTCCCATTCCAAAGATGGTACACACATCTAAGCGGTACACATTAAGAAGAGGTCAGTTGGTCCAATTATCCTCACCCTCCAAATCTATATTAGAGAGGGCAGAGCCCAGCACAGAGAGAAGTGGTGCAGGGAATCACCAGCAAGACAGTCATGCTCCTGTGGTGAGAGAATGAACTTGTTCTCTCCATCAGGAGCCACTGAGAAATCAGATTTCATGCTTTTCCTGATTTCTTCTACTCTTGAACTGACCCTGGGAAGAGATGTAACTATGGAAGAGATAGGAGGATGTGAACAATCTCAAACTGGGTGTAGGAATGAAGCAGTTAGGTCAATTGGATTAAACTTTTTTTATCAGCAAGTTACCTGAAAGCTTTGGACTGTATCTATGTTATCTCAAATAAAGAAAAGATAAACATAGCAGAAAATATCTTGATTGCTGGGAGAAATTAATTATTCCTGAATGTAACCTGCCAATCCAGCTCATTTAAGAAACTAAATTCATTACAATGTCAATATAGATGACATTGCATACCCTATATTCTTAAGGGAGATTTTAAAACAGAAATGAGTGAGTGGTTAAAAGAACAATTTTTTTTTTTTTTTTTTTTTTTGCATCAAATTCAACTTGGTTTGAGTTCTGGCTTTGCTCATCACTGTGTGACCATGGAAAATTACTTTCTCTGTGCCTCAGTTTCTCCTTTAGTAGGATGGGGATATTGACAATTGAGGTTTACACATTTTATGGTGAATTCCAAGCCCACCAGGATTCCTCTTCTTGGGCGGTGCTTTCTGATATCTTTTAGCAGCCAGGCTGATACAGCAGTTTTAGCCACAGTTACTGGGCTATGGGTGGTGAACTTAGTCATGCATCTCCTCCCCAGGGTTGATCTTAGACTCAGTCTTTCCCTAGAGGAAGGACTCTACAGTGTTGAGTAGGACTCTACAGTGTTCAAACACCATTGTCAGCTAGGACCTGACAAGAAGAATGAAACACAACTCCAGCAGAGAAAGTATATGGATGCTTTTGTTCCTAGTTACTGGGGAACTAGTTTTCTGGAGATACATTTTCATCTTATTCTGGAGTTTTATAAGATGCCACATTTATATTTTCAAAATTAAATTTTTCTGTCTTTGCTGACATTAACTTGGATTAGAAAAGAAGCATAGTTTAAAGAACTTGGATTCAAATTCCAATTCCAAACTTATTGGCTAAGTAACCATGTTACTTAGACCCTGCATCATTTTCTCTCCCATAATGGGGAAAGAATAGTAATTACTTTGACATAATACTCATCCTTGAGTTACATGACTCACTACAGGCTAAGGTTAAGAGAAGTGCCTAAAACATCTTAGTTCAATTCAGTTCAGTCTCTCAGTCGTGTCCGACTCCTTGCGACCCCATGAATTGCAGCACGCCAGGCCTCCCAGTCCATCACCAACTCCCGTAGTTCACTCAGACTCACGTCTATAGAGTCAGTGATGCCATCCTCTGTCGTCCCCTTCTTCACCTGCCCTTAATTCCTCCCAGCATCAGAGTTTTTCCAATGAGTCAACTCTTCGCATGAAGTGGCCAAAGTACTGGAGTTTCAGCTTTAGCATCATTCCTTCCAAAGAAATCCCAGGGCTGATCTCCTTCAGAATGGACTGGTTGGATCTCCTTGCAGTCCAAGGGACTCTCAAGAGTCTTCTCCAACACTACAGTTCAAAAGCATCTATTCTTCGGCGCTCAGCTTTCTTCACAGTCCAACTCTCACATCCATACATGACTACTGGAAAACCATAGCCTTGACTAGACGGACCTTTGTTGGCAAGGTAATGTCTCTGCTTTTGAATATGCTATCTAGGTTGGTCATAACTTTTCTTCCAAGGAATAAGCGTCTTTTAATTTCATGGCTGCAATCACCTAAAGTATCCAATAAATATGAGCTATTATTTTTTGAATTGATTTTCATCACTTTGGAAACTAAAATAACTTCGACTAATAAAGTATCATTTACAGACTTCCCTGGTTGCCCAGTGGTTAAGAATCCACCTGTCTGCAGGAGGCATGGGTTTGATCCCTGGTCTGGGAAAAGCCACATGCTGTGGAGCAACTCGTTAATTGCCAGCAACACTGAGATTACCCATATCATCCATTCCTTATTTTTAATCCACAAGCAACAAACAGGACTAGAGAAAGAGGGTGACGAATATACATGTGCAGAGTGGTTTTGATTTCCAATTCTCTCTCTCAGTTCAGTTCAGCCGCTCAATCATGTCCAACTCTTTGCAACCCCAAGGACTGTAGCACACCAGGCCTCCCTGTCCATTACCAACTTCCAGAGCTTACTCAAACTCATGTCCATTGAGTCAGTAATGCCATCCAACCATCCCATCCTCTGTTGTCCCCTTCTCCTCCTGCCTTCAATCTTTCCCAGCATCAGGGTTTTCTCCAATGAGTTAGTTCTTCACATCATGTGGCCACAGTATTGGAGTTTCAGCTTCAGCATCAGTCCTTCCAATAAGTATTCAAGACTTATTTCCTTTAAGATTGACTCATTGGATCTCCTGGTAGTCCAAGGGACTCACAAGAGTCTTCTCCAACAGCACAGTTCAAATGTGTCAATTCTTTGGTACTCAGCTTTCCTTATAGCCCAACTCTCACATCTATACACAACTATTGGAAAAATCATAGCTTCGACTAGATGGACCTTTGTTGGCAAAGAAATGTCTTTGCTTTCTAATACAGTGTCTAGGTTGATCATAGCTTTTCTTTCAAGGAGCAAGCATCTTTTAATTTCATTCCTGCAGTCACCATCTGCAGTGATTTTGGAGCCCAAAAAATAGTCTGACACTGTTCCCATTGTTTCCCCATCTACATATTATCTCTCTACATATTCATATTTATTCATATCCATATCTATGATCCTAGAACAGATAATATATATCCACAGAGATATCTTAACAAAGTAAATTAAAGTAATTGAAATTGATTTAGTATTTCAAGGGCAGACAGTTTAACAAATAAATTCTTTTGCTCAGATGTTTTTCAATTTCAGTAATCAAATTGCATTTATGAGTAAGGCTATGATGTTGCCACTTAAATACAATTTCTATTGATTGTTTCCTGCCAAAAGCACATTATAATGATGAAGAAAATACTTGCTTAAAACTCAGTTTCCCAGAGGCCATGTGATTTTTTTTTTTTTTTTTTTTAGCTCTGGGCCTCCTAGGTCTTCTGTTTTGCTATTGTTTTAACAACTCTGTAGGACAGGTCAACATCAGCCATCCTGTTTGCTATTGCTTTATTATTGTATCCTCTAAGTTTATGTGTTCCAATTATTTGTGCTGATTTCTTCTAGATAACTGTAAATTGGAATTTTACTATTTCATACTTTGTATTAAAGACCCAGGTTCAATCCCTGGGCCAGGAAGATTTCCTGGAGAAGGAAATGGCAACCCACTCCAGTATTCTTGCCTGGAAAATCCCATCGATGGAGGAACCTGGTAGGCTACAGTCCATGGGATTGCAAAGAGTTCGACACAACTGAGCAACTTCACTTTCATAGTATAATACAAAAGTTTAGTACAGGTTTTTCTTTCATTATGTAACTGTTAAAATAAAAGAAAAAGGTACTATTAACAAGCTGTAATTAACTATCAGTAATACATTCTCATATAGAAGAGCTTAGTGCTGTCTTTGAAAGAGTGTACTGCAGCAATTGTAAGAAAATAGCCATTATTATGACTAAAAAATAGCACCTGATCATAAAACTTTACCATATTTCTTGAGATGGGGATCAGTAGACCTACTAAAAATTTGAATAGATGAATGAGATTAATGTAGTTTTCTCTTCATTAATTTGTTTTATTCTCCTCTCCAACTTTAGCTAAAAAAAAATCATTTCTACTTACAGTTTTTCTTTTAAAACAATAACTGGTAGAAAGCCATTCTTACATATTCATTTTCATGATAACATAATATTCTCTTTGTCTCAATCACTCATTTCTCTTTTCCAAAAGCCTGGCACCTTCTGATTTTTAATTTTAGATTAAATGACATTTGCTAGTTGTAAATTTATAAGTGGGTCTTCCTCCACTTCCACCACACCCCAGCCTATTTTTATTTGCTACACCACTCTGTTTCAGAGTCTGTATGTCAGTTTGAATTATATATTTGAACATTTACTTCTCAATTGGTTTATACTTCTTGTAAAGACAAAAAGCAGGGAATATGTCCATCTTATTCTTCAGCATGTGACCATTGTTCAAAGCAGATAAGAAAAGAATGAAAATTAGAACACTTCCTAACACCATACATAAATATAAACTTAAAATGGATTGAAAAACTAAATGTAAGGTCAGAAACTATAAATCAGAGGAAAACACATGCAGGACACTTTCAAATCACAGCAAGATCTTCTATGACGCACATCCTAGAGTAATGGAAATGAAAACACAAATGGGATCTAATTAAACTTCAAAGTTTTTTGCATAGCAAAGGAAACCATAAAAAAGACGAAAAGACAATCCTCAGAATGGGAGAAAATAATTGCAAATGAAGCCACCAAAAAAGACTCAATGTCCAAGCAGTTCATGCAGCTCAATACCAGAAAAACAAACAATGCAATCAAAAAATGGACAGAAGACACAGACAGACATTTCCCCAAAGAAGACATACAGCTGGCTAACAAACACATTAAAAAAAGAAAAAAAAAGTTCAACATCATTTATTATTAGAGAAACACAAATCAAAAGTACAATGATGTATCATCTCATGCCAATCAGAATAGTCATCATAAAAAAATCTACAAACAATAAATGCTGGAGATATGTGGAGAAAAAGAAATTCCCACCTCTTGCACAGTTGGTGGGAATGTAAATTGATACAGCTACTATGGAGAACAGACAATAGTGATTTAGATTCATTTATTGCAAATTCAAGTTTAAGTGTTCCATATTTACAGTTTTATATTAATTTTTTTTGCACTTTCAACATGACTATATTCCAAAGGACTGTGTCAGTTTTATTTAGGTAAATAAATAAATAATAATTCACTATGTTTTCAAAGGAAAAAAAAAAATTACCATAGAACCCAGCAACCCCACTACTGGGCATATGCCCTGAGAAAACAACAATTTTAAAACACACATATGCCTCAATGTTTATTGCAGAACTATTTATATTAGTCAGGACAAGAAAGCAACCTAGATGTTCACCAACAAATAAATGAATAAAGAAGTTGTGATACATATATACAATGAAATATTACTGAGCCATAAAAAGTAATGAATTTGAGTTAGTTCTAGTGAGATGGATTAACCTAGAACCTATTATATAGAGTGAAGAAGGTCAGAAAGGGAGAAACAAATGTCATATATTAACTCATATATATGGAATCTAGAAAAATGGTACTGAGGAACATATTGAAGATGCAAACATAGAAAAGAGACTTGTAGACATGATGGGGGAAGGAGAGGGAGGGACACATTTAGAAAGTAGCATTGAAACATATACATTACCATATATAAAATAATTGGTTAGTGAGAATTTGCTTTATGATGCAGGGAGCTCAATCCAGTGCTCTGAGATAACCTAGAAGGGTGGGATGA
>NW_011489426.1:5882-17570 GCF_000754665.1 Bison bison bison | reverse complement strand
TGGTGCACTGGGACGACCCAGAGGGATGGTATGGGGAGGGAGGAGGGAGGAGGGTTCGGGATGGAGAACACATGTATACCTGTGGCGGATTCATTTTGATATTTGGCAAAACTAATACATTTATGTAAAGTTTAAAAACAAAATAAAATTAGAAAAAGAAAAAAAAAGAGATATGTAAATAATGTGTGGTGAAAATGTGCACGAATGACTTCATCTAATAATTTGCAAATGAATTAATACATTATTATGAGAATGAGAGAGATTGCCTCTGAAAGAGTTGAAAGGTTGTTGCTGAGCCATGAAAGGCACCGGGATTCTTGACCTCTGGAGTGGAATTCAATCCAGGACCAGTGACAAGGCTTGATCACTCAGAGTTTTTGTGTAATAAAGTTCTATTAAGGTATAAAAGAGATAGAGAAAGCTTCTGACATAGACATCAGAAGGGGGAAGAAAGAGTGTCCCCCTGCTAGTCTTTAGCTGGATGTTATATAGCTACTAGCAGGCTGCTAAATAGAGAAAGAAAATATCTCAAAACTCAGAGATTGGCACCAGGCCCCTCACTCACAATATGCATTCTGAGATAACATTGGCATAAAGTGAGTTGTCCCCTGCCATAAAATGATTGACATGAATCTTAAAGAATGGCAGGTTTCCAAGCAAAGACATAGTCTCATTAACATAGCCTATGAGGATATTTGCATTAGTAAAACACACTGATTTGTCAAGTCCATTCTGAGTCTTAGGCGGAACTGACTTGAAGACTGAGTCTAGGGTAAATACATAGTTCATTAATATAGTTGAAGACAAACATTTCCATAAGAAAAACACATTGGTTAGCTCAAGGTTTGAGAAAAGTTAAATTCAGGTGGAAACAGGTGTCGTCATGGCAACACAGAATTTAAAAAGAAGCCTCTTTTTAAATTTGTATAGAGAAGGGATAAAAATCTAACACTTGTAGTTTGTTTACTACTGCTGCTTAAGAGAGACATAAAAAATGTTTGACACTTGCAGACCCCTGGCCTTCCTGCTGTTACCCCCTCATTCCCCCCTTTTCTTTTAGGAGAATTATGTTGCCTGGGGAAAGGGGCATCATTGTAACTCTGTAAATGCTTCCAAGCTGAGAAAAGGAGTCGTCCCTTAATTGTTGTGGCAACATATTCTCCTAACCCTCATAATGAGGGTCTCTGATCCAGGAGCCCCAAGTAGTAGTTGGAGGAAGCTGCTGCAGTCACAGGAGTTTGAACAGCCATTTGTAACTTAAAAACCTTCGTGTGACTAGAAACAAATCCAGCTACACAATTACAGATGCAGCAAAAGCGGAACAATCAGAATTATTGCAGTTAGGATAGTTTTCCACCATGGGGAACTAGTTAATGTCTTCCAAAGTCAGGCAGTTGAGGTTTTATGAGTATCCATAGCCTGAATTATCTTGTTCATGTGCTTAGTAAAGTGAGTAACATTAGTGTTTATATTGGATATATATATATACAGCACTGGGTATGAATAATGGCACAAGTTCCTCCTTGTGCAGCTGTCAGAATATCTAAGGCCAATCTGTTTTGTAAAACCACCTTTCTAATTTGTATTTGTTCAGCATTAAGAGCTGAAATAGCTTTTTGAGAATCTTCTAAAACCTGTTGAGTAGAGTTAGTCAGAACATCAACTCATAGCATAACATCTGTACTTCCCAGAGAGGGAACAAATATTGCAGCCAAATAATCATACCAGTGAAATACAGACCTTCCCCAGTGAGTTCTAAGGTGTGGTAAATTATCAAGCTTCTCTGGAAGCTCTGAAAATATGAAGCCCTGAGTAAAAGCTAGACTTAGGCTGCATCTCCCTATCCAGCCAGGGGGAAGTCACGCTCATGTATAAGACACATATCCAGTAGGTCCGGTTTCGAGCAAGCCAGCATGACTGAGGGATCCAGTCCCAATCAGTGCCTGGCTAGGCAAAAGGAGGACCTGAACTGGGGTTGGAAAACACGGGAATGATTACATTGCATATTTCCTAAGCAAAAATCCCAATTGTTTAAATCATTATAATTAAGTTGTTGGCTAACTTCTGGGGATGGCTCTATTTGTTCCAAGCATATGGGGGTGCTAGATATTAGAGATCCTTTTTCAGGAGTTAGCCATATAACCTCATCCCATATTTGATAAATGTCAGGTAAAAAGCCGCCAGATCTAGACCCATTTACCTTCTTATGTGTAGCAAAATAGTCATTAAACCAAGACAATATATAATCAAAATTAAAAGTCACATTATATGCATAGTTAAAGCACAAAGTGTTGCACCAGTCCATTTTAAGACTGTTAGATGTCATCAGATTAAGAAAAGGCATCACGTATGATTGTTGTTGTCAAAGGTATTCACAGACTTGGAGAAAGTCTTTTCCTTGAGGTGAAGATGTCTACTATGGGAATCCTTCCACTAATGAACAGGGGAGCACTCTGCAGACCCAGCAGTTAGACCAATTGTGGAATGCAGCATAGGAGTGAGCCCAGGACAGGAAGGCATTGTCTTGAGGATCAAATGGCAGACTCAGGATTTTTGGAGTCAGTAGAAGCAGGCTCACATAGATTATCAGGCCCATCTGAAAAGCACAAAATCAGAGCAGGAAAGTGAAAACATAAAATTACATCACTTAATTCTGGTCAGGGTGCCACCTTTTAAGTAGAGTGTGATGCACCCACAAATCAATTCATGGCACTTTGACAACTGTAGGAGAAGAAAGAATAGCCTGGTAAAGGCCATCGCAGAGGGGCTCGAGGGATTGGCTCCCAGATCCCAGTGTTTTTTATCAGGACCTTGGTTCCTGGCTCAAATAGAGGCTTGCTTGACTTAAAGGCTGGGTCAGGAATCACCTCCCAGAGTTCTGCTATTGCCTGTTGAAAAGCTGAGAACTGAGTTACATAATTAGTTAATTCCAAGGCTCAGGCTCTATAACAATGTCTGTGCATAAGAAGGCCCTTCTATAAATATATTAAAAGGGGCACAGTCCCTTCTTTTTGGGGGCAGTTCGAGCTCTCATTAAAGCTATGGGTAGAACTTTAAGCCAATTGTCCTGTGTCTCTTGAGTTAATTTGCACAGACGTCTCTTAATAATGTCATTAGCTTTTTCTACCTTTCCTGAGGATTGGGGTCTCCAGGAACAGTGTAAGTGATACTCTATTCCTAGAGCTTTTGACACCCCTTGAATTACAGCAGATTTAAAGGCAGAGCCATTTTCACTCTGGAGGCTCTGTGGCAGCCCAAACCTGGAAATAATTTCATGGATTAAAATTTTTACAACCTCCTTAGCCTTTTCACTATGACAGGGAAAAGCCTCAATCCATCCAGTCAAAGTATCCACCCAAACTTGTAAGCAAAAATATCCATTTGCTTTTGGCATATGAGTGAAATCAATTTCCCAGTCCTCTCCAGTATATTTTCCACTTCATTGTAACCCAGATTTTGCTAGCTTTTCAGTCTTCGGGTTATTATTATTTTTTTTTTTGACAAACCTCACATCTTTTGATAATGTTCTTTAAAGTTTTCATTACATTTTTACCTTCAAAGAAACTAGAAGCCATGTGGGTAAGTACTCTCAACACCTAAATGAAAACTCTGGTATAAACCCTTAAGAATTTTCCATTGAGCATTTTCGGAAATTATTAATCGTTCATCCTTGGACTGTAACCATTCTTTATCAGCAATCTTCACTCCTCTTCTCTCATATCTTTCTAATTCTTCCTCAGTATATTGTGTTTTTTCCTGTTCCACAGGACCTGTCCAGATAAAGTCGTCTGCAGTTAAGGGATTTCATAAAGCACGGCCTTTCTGGCTTGACAGTCAGCCAGCTGATTACCCTTGGCTACTTTACTCCCATTCCTGCTGTGCCCTTTGCAATGCATAACAGCTACTTCTTTAGGAAAATATGTAGCAGTTAAAAGTCTCTCAGTCTCTCTGAAATGCTAAATAGGTTCTCCTGTTGCCTTTTAAAATTGTCTTTCTTTCCACATTGCAGCATGTGGATGTAAAGTCAAACAAGCATACTTAGAATGAGTGTAGATATTTACTCGCTGCTGCCTCTGGTAGAAAGATGGCTCTGGATGTTTTTTTTTTTTCTCTCTCTCTCTCTCTCTCTTACAGATGGGAGCTAACAATTCCAGCCTCCCTCCTTTGAACTGTATTCTGAAAACCTAGATAGATTTGATCCCCAGAACTTAAAGAAGACATGCCTGATCTTCCTATAGGATAGTGCATGGCCACGGTATCCATTGGAGGATAGCAAATGGAGGCTGGTTGGAGGGTCTCTTAATTATAATACTGTTTTACTATTAGGCCAGTTCTAGAAAACCAGAGGAATGGGTAAAAGTAGCATATGTGTTGCCCTTTTTCTCTCTGTGAGGCATGCCAGACTTACATTCTAAGGGTATAGATTTGGGTATGAAACCTTCAGCTCCCTCCTGTCCTCCTATTTTGCCCCTGTACCCAGGGCTCCAAACTGAGCAAACTGAAAGTCAGGGGACCCTCCCCAGGAAGAGTTGCCCTGGTCTCAGTAGAAGCCCAAACCAAAATTCAAGTTACCTTGATCTTGGTAAAAACCCAAATTGAGATTCAAACTGCCCGAGTAGTGGTCTAAACAACCCATCTGAGTACAAAATCAGACTACTCTGGTTTCAATAGAAACTCAGACAATCAAAGTAAGAGAAGCTCAGACAGCAAAAGCTAAGGGTGAAATACAGCATGAGATGGAAGATAGGAGACAAAGAGATAAAGAAAAGCAGGTTTCTCCAATCTATCCCTGGGATCATATGCGCAGAACAGCCAGAGAGGCTGAGGAACACAAGCTGTTGTCTCTTCAGGAAGCACCCATCGGGAGAAATAATCAGTCTATGAGAGTTAATAAGCCATTTTTCTCATCAAGAAATACAAAGAATCAAGGAAGATCTGGGAGACTATTTAGAAGACCCAGAAAAATATATTAGAGCTTTTAAAGGTGTTACCCTGCTTTATGACCTTACTTGGAAGGATGTGATGTGTATCCTGGGACAAACACTAACTCCCAACCCAAAAACTCGGGTTTTGGGGAAAGCTCTTGCCTATGGAGATGAATGGCTTGGTAATAAATCAGTAGGGAAGAGGAGGGATGAGATAGTCACTCTCCCTAGTGGGAATCAGGCAGTTCCAACTATAGAACCAAATTGGAACTATGCTACAACATGGCTAAAGGAAGATGGGATCAGAGCAATTTTGTCATATGTGTTCTTGAAGGACTCAGGACATGCTAAGACTTTATGCCAAATTGGCCTAGATAGATTGAGGGAAACCTTTTGCAGATTCACTGAGATTGATCCTTGAGATTGATCGCTGAGATTGAAAACGAAGGCAGAAGAGTGATCTTAAAATATTTCTCACTCAGTCAGTTCCAGATATCCACCATAAGCTATTAAAACAAGCATATGGATCAAATTAGAAAGGACCCTGATGCTGGAAAAGATGGAAGGTGGAAGGAGAAGGGGATGGCAGAGGATGAGATGGTTGGATGGCATCATCGACTCAATGGACATGAGTTTGAGTAGGCTCCAGGAGTTGGTGATGGACAGGGAAGCCCAGTGTGCTGCAGTCCATGGGGTCACAAAATCAGACACGACTGAGCTGAACTGAACTGACAGGCCAAATCAGTCTTTAGATAATCTGTTGCAACTGGCTCAGACAGTCTATTATGGTAGGGAATATGAGGAAAAGAAAGAAAAATAGAGAAAACAAAGGAAGAGGTGGAAGCCTTTGTAATGGCTGTCAGGACTGTTCTTAAACAGCCCGAGAAAAATTTCTAGAGGGATGCAGGTGAAAAGGGGTGGGCTTGCTATTATTCTGGAAAAGAGGGGCACCTCAAGCGGGATTGCCCCAGGGATCTAAGTTGCCCCCCAGCTCCATGTCCGGTCTGTAAGGGACCACACTGGAGAGTTGTGTGCCCCAGAGGTGTATGTTTCAGGGCTCAGACTCTCAAGACAATCAGGACTGAAGGTGCTCTGAGGTCCCCACACAAGGTCCCATCCTAATTACACCTGAGGAACCCCAGGTATTAGTAACTGTGGGGGTCAATCTTTAGATTTCCTTTTGGACACTGGGACAACTTACTCTGTGCTTACTGAAACCCCTGGCCCACTTTCTCCCCGATCTGCTTCTGTAATGTGACTGTCGATATGAAGCCAAATGTTATTATTTCAGTTATCCTCTAAGCTGCAACTAGGACTCTGTGCTATCTTCACATGAGTTTCTGATTGTGGCAGTCTCCCTCACCCCTTTTGGGGAGGGATATACTGAGCAAGGTCCATGCCTCTGTTTTCATGAATATAGAAGCATTCCTTTCTCCCCCTTTAATTGAATAAAATGTAAATCTTAGAGTGTGGGCTGATGGGAAATCTGTGGGTCGAGCACAAGATGCTATTCCTGTAGTTGTCAAGCTCAAAGACCTGCACTTATTTCCACATAAAAAGTAGTATCCACTGAAATGTAAAGTTAAGTAAGGGTTAAAAACCCGTCATTGAGAATTTGATGGAGCAGGGGCTATTAAGTCCCTGTAACAGTCCATACAACACTCCTAATTTGGGTGTAAAGAAGTCAAATGATAAATGGAGACTAGCTCAAGATTTACAAATAATAAACGGGGCTAAAGTTCCCTTTATACCCCATGGTGCCTAATCCTTACTCTCTATTGTCTGAAATTCCTGAAAAAGCCAAATATTTCTCAGTAATTGATTGAAAAGAAGCTTCTTTATAAATTTGTTTAGAAAAGGGGAAAAAAAAATCTAATACTTGTAGTTTGTTTTCTCCTGCTGCTTAAGAGAGACATAAAAAATGTCTGACACTTGCAGCCTATTTCGTCTGTTTGGAGACCTCTGGCCTTCTTGCCTGTTACCTTCTCAGAGTCAAGGCCCGTTTTTGTGTGAAAGGTCTTGTTTGATATACAAGTGTAACATGTATGTCTGGCAGACAGTGAAGGTTGGAGCTGAATTGCAAATAGGTAGCTATCATTGTAGATGTCATGTGAGGCTTCAGGGTTCTGTTGGACCCTCTCATCTACCAGGAGACAGATAATGTAAACACAGTTAAGTAAAGAGAGATCAAAGTGAGTGCTCTAGAGTTTGTTAAGTCAATGCCTTTTTAACACATACTGCAACTGATTCCAGTATTCTTGCCTTTCAAATCCCATGGACAGAGAGGAGCCTGGTGGGCTACAGTACAAGGGGTCACAAACAGACACAACTTAACAACTGAACACACACACACATTAAAAAATAGGAAAGTTTAGTATTTTAATTGACATATTCTATTATTTTCAGTTCAGTTCAGTCGCTCAATCGTGTCTAACTCTTTGGAACCCCATGAATTGCAGCACACCAGGCCTCCCTGTCTTTTACCATCTCCCAGAGTTCACTCAAACTCACGTCCATCGAGTCAGTGATATCACCCAGCCATCTTAACCTCTGTTGTCCCCTTCTCCTCCTGCCCCTAATCCCTCCCAGGATCAGAGTCTTTTCTAATGAGTCAACTCTTTGCATGAGGTGGCCAAAATATTGGAGTTTCAGCTTTAGCATCATTCCTTCCAAAGAACACCCAGGACTGATCTCCTTTAGCATGGACTGGTTGGATCTCCTTGCAGTTCAAGGGACTCTCAAGAGTCGTCTCCAACACCACAGTTCAAAAGCATCAATTCTTTGGCGCTCAGCCTTCTTCACAGTCCAACTATCACATCATACATGGCCACAGGAAAAACCACAGCCTTGACTAGATGGACCTTTGTTGGCAAAGTAATGTCTCTGCTTTTGAATATGCTATCTAGGTTGGTCATACTTTCCTTCCAAGGAGTAAGCGTCTTTTAATTTCATGGCTGCAATCACCATCTGCAGTTACTTTGGAGCCCCCCAAAATAAAGTCTGACACTGTTTCTACTGTTTCCCCATCTGTTTCCCATGAAGTGATGGGACCAGATGCCATGGTCTTCGTTTTCTGAATGTTGAGCTTTAAGCCAACTTTTTCACTCTCCACTTTCACTTTCATCAGGAAGCTTTTGAGTTCCTCTTCACTTTCTGCCATAAGGGTGGTGTCATCTGCATATCTGAGGTTATCGATATTTCTCCCAGCAATCTTGATTTCATCTTGTGCTTCTTCCAGCCCAGCATTTCTCATGATGTACTCTGCATAGAAGTTAAATAAGCAGGATGACAATATAAGCCTTGACGTACTCCTTTTCCTATTTGGAACCAGTCTGTTGTTCCATGTCCAGTTCTAACTGTTGCTTCCTGACCTGCATATAGGCTTCTCAAGAGGTAGGTCAGATGCTCTGCTATTCTCATCTCTTTCAGAATTTTCCACAGTTTATTCTGATCCACACAGTCAAAGGCTTTGGCATAGTCCGTAAAGTAGAAATAGATGTTTTCCTGGAACTCTCTTGCTTTTTCCATGATCCAGCGGATGTTGGCAATTTGATCTCTGGTTCCTCTGCTTTTTCTAAAACCAGCTTGTACATCTGGAAGTTCACGGTTCATGTATTGCTGAAGTCTGTCTTGGAGGATTTTGAGCATTACTTTACTAGTGTGTGAGATGAGTGCAATTGTGCTGTAGTTTGAGCATTCTTTGACATTGCCTTTCTTTGAGATTGGAATGAAAATTGACCTTTTCCAGTCCTGTGGCCACTGCTGAGTTTTCCAAATTTGCTGGTATATTGAGTTTAGCAGTTTCACAGCATCATCTTTCAGGATATGAAATAGCTCAGCTGGAATTCCATCATGTCCACTAGCTTTGTTCATAGTGATGCTTTCTAAGGACAACTTGACTTCACATTCCAGGATGTTTGGCTCTAGGTTAGTGATCACACTGTAGTGATTATTTGGGTCGTGAAGATCTTTTTTGTACACTTCTTCTGTGTATTCTTGCCACCTCTTCTTAATATCTTCTGCTTCTGTTCGGTCCATACCATTTCTGTCCTTTATCGAGTCCATCTTTGCATGATATGTTCCCTTTGTATCTCTAATTTTCTTATAGAGATCTCTAGTCTTTCCCATTCTGTTATTTTCCTCTATTTCTTTGCATTGATCACTGATGAAGGCTTTATTATCTCTCCTTGCTATTCTTTGGAATTCTACATTCAGATGCTTATATCTTTCCTTTTATCCTTTGCTTTTCACTTCTCTTCTTTTCACAGAAATTATTAGTTATGTTTAAATAATTTTACCTTAAAACTTTTTAATAAGCAATAGTAAAAATCATTTTAATTGATTTTTCTTCAATTTTATAAGCAACTTAACCTTGGAAGGAAAAATAATTTTAATCATGCCTATCAAAAGAAAAATCAGTAAATTTATCAAATATCATGCCTACATGCCAATAGAGTTAAATATATCTATATCCATTTATAATATATACAGATATAAGTTGGTACAGTTGAATTCATTAGTGTCTTAATTTCATCTAAGTATGTAATGTTTATTTCAAGTACCTGCACCCGAATATATTTTTCTTGAATTTCAATTTGAAATCTACCATCACTGGACACTCTGGAAAAGCTATGACCAACATAGAAAGGATATTAAAAAGCAGAGATGTTATTTTTCTGACAAGGTCTGTCTAGTCATAACTTTGATTTTTCCATTAGTCATGTATGGATGTGAAAGTTGGACAATAAAAGAAGCTGAGCACTGAAGAATTTATTCTTTTGAACTGAGGTACTGAAGAAGATGCTTGAGAGTCCCTTGCAGTGCAAGGAGATTAAACCAATCAGTCTGAAAGGAAATCAGTCTTGAATATTCATTGTAAGGACTGATGCTGAAGTTGAAGCTTCAATACTTTGGCCACCTGATGAAAAGAACTGGGTCATTGGAAAATATTCTGATGCTGGGAAAGATTGAAGGCGGGAGGAGAAGGGGATGACAGAGGATGAGACGACTGGATGGCAATGCCAGCTCTATGGACATGAGTTTGAGGAAGCTCTGGGAAATGGCGATAGACAGCAAAGCTTGGCCTGCTGCAGTCCATGGGATCACAAAGAGTTGGGCATGACTGAGTGACTGAACTGACTGACTGGACACTCTAGAAGACACACATTGTGGCAGATAAAACTATAGATCTCGAATATGGACATTGTGTTTCAGATTTAGATTTGACATAAGCTAGCAGTTTCCATGAGTTAATTCTCTTGGATTTGTTTTCACACCTGTAAAATACAGGGCTCAACTAATGTAATTCTAAGATATTTTCCAATAATAGATAGTTTTAAAGTCCCCCAAGGATCCTAAGCTTATATTGTATTAATCTTTCATGTTTTAAATTTTATCTGTGTGTTTATGTGTACAGTATGATATAATTCGTTAGAAATACATTTGCAAACAATGAAGTTGTGGTTCTCTGGAAACTCAGCATGGAGGTGAGAAAGGTTCATGACACTTCCCAGTGTGCATGTAAGCAGGTTGTTATACATGTTTACCTCACTGGTTATTAACTTCTTACTGAAAAATCCCCCATCATCGCTATATTATCCATGATTGTAATGTGAAAAAGTTTTACTGCATGTGGATATAAAATTAACACAGAGAAACCCCTTGAATTCCTATACACTAACTATGACAAAACAGAAAGACATTAAGGGAACAATCACATTCACCACTGCAAAAAAAAAAAAAAAGAATAAATACATAGGAATAAATTTACCTAAAGAAACAAAAGACCTATATATAGAAAACTATAAAACACTGATGAAAGAAATCAAAGATGACACAAATAGATGGAGAAATATACCATGCTTGTGGACTGAAAAAATCAATATAGTGAAAATGAATAAATTTATAGATTCAACTAAATCCCAATCAAGCCACCAAAGGTATTTTTCACTATAACAAATAATTTCACAATTTGTATGGAAACGCATACACACACACACACACACACACAAACCTCGAATAATCAAAGCAAGCTTGAGAAAAAAGAATGGAACTGGAGAAATCAACCTGCCTGACTTGTCTATACTACAAAGCTCCAGTCATCAAGACAGATATATAGATGAATGGAACAAAATAGAAAGCCCAGAGATAAATCCACGCACCTTTGGACACTTTATCTTTGACAAAGGAGACAAAAATATACAATGGAGAAAAGACAATCTCCTTAAAAAGCAGTGCTGGGAAAACTGGTCAACCACTTGTGAAAGAATGAAACTAGAACACTTTCTAATACCATACACAAATATAAACTCAAAATGAATTAAAGATCTAAATATAAGACCAGAAACTATAAAACTCTTAGGGAAAACAGGCAGAACACTCTCTGACATAAATCACAGCAACCTTCTCTATGAGCCACTTCCAAGAGTAATGGAAATAAAAGCAAAAATAAACAAATGGTACCCAATTAACTTAAAAGATTTTGCACAATGAAGGAAACTACAAGCAAAGTGAAAAGGCAGCCTTCAGAATGGGAGAAAATAGAGCAAAAGAAGCAACTGACAAAGAACTAATCTCAAAAACATACAAGCAGTTCATGAAGCTCAATACCAGAAAAATAAATGACCCAATCAAAAAATGGACCAAAGAACTAAACACGCATTTCTCCAAAACAGACATGCAGATGGCTAGGAAACACATGAAAAGATACTGAACATCACTCATTGTTAGAGAAGTGCAAATCAAAACCACAGTGAGGTACCAT
>NW_011489426.1:4581-5782 GCF_000754665.1 Bison bison bison | reverse complement strand
TTCCACAAAACAACTTCTGAATGCCGGCAGAGGACATCAGGCACCCAGAAAAGCAACCCAAGTCTTCAAAAGGAGGTAGGAAAAAAATATAAAAGACAAAAAAAGAGACAAAAGAGGGAGGGACGGAGTTCCGTCCCAGGAAGGGAGTCTTAAAAAGAGAGAAGTTTCCAAACACCAGGAAAGCTTCTCACTGCCGAATCTGTGCCGAGCTTTGGAAGCACAGAGGGCAACATAACAGGGAGAAAAAATAAATAATTAAAACTCGCAGATTGCAAATCCTACGGTAACTCCCCCAGCAGAGAAGCAGCGCAGACGCCTGCACACGCCATTAGCAAGCGGGGGCAGGGCAGGGAGGCACAGCGCGGGCTGCATCGCTTAGAGTAAGGACCTGGCCTGAATACTCTGAGCACTATCTGAGCGAAATAATTTGGGCTAGCACACCAGACTGTGGGATATCTATCACGCGAAAAGCCAGCCCTAACCTAAGATACCACCAGGCCCATGCACTGAACAAAGGACTGAACAGAGATAGCCAGCTGCAGACCTTCCCCCTCCGGTGACACGCAGCCAGAGCCGGAAGGGGGCAATCTCAGCCCCAGAGAGACATTATCTATAAAACTGTACGCAGGCTTCTTTGCTAACTAAAGCTTCTTGGGGGTCTGGACGGTCAATATCTGCCTGAGAAGGTGCACCTGTTGTACACCTAGATAACCGAGCGGTGGGGAGGCGATAAGTCGCAGCAAGCGTGCTTGCTAAACACCTCATCACCTGAGCTGCTTGGACCTGGGAAGGGCACAAAACGCAGGCCCAACCGATTCTATGCCTCTGAGGACTGCCCGAGTGCCTGAACCTGAGCAACTTGGACCTGGGAGGTGCAGGGAGCCCAGGGCTGGCCACGGATGGTTCCTGGCGGAACAACCTAGAGCCTGCGCAGTGTGGGCAGGGAGGCTACATGCGCCATGAGCGGGGGCAGACCCAGTGTGGCTGAGGCACTGCGAGCACATGCCAGTGATACTTGTTTGCAGCATCCCTCCCTCCCTCCCCACGGTGGACTGAACAACGGAGCCTAAAAAAAAAAAAAAAAGTGTCCTCCACTGTCCCCTTTGTGTCAGGGCGGAAACCAGACACTGAAGAGACCAGCAAACAGAAGAAGCTATAACAGAGGGAACAGCCTTGGAAGCTACAGGCAATAGATTAAAAC
>NW_011489426.1:1919-2996 GCF_000754665.1 Bison bison bison | reverse complement strand
CCTCCCTCTTCTCTTCTCCATGTAACGCTGTGAACTTCTCTGGGTGACCCTCATGGTAGAGAAACTTTTCATCTTTAACGTAGATGTTTTATCAAAGGTGCTGTATAGAAGGAGAAGTTTTGAGACTACTGTAAAAATAAGACCAATAACTGGAAGCAGGAGGCTTAAGTGCAAACCCTGACTCCAGGGAACTCCTGACTCCAAGGAACATTAATTGACAGGAGCTCATTAAACACCTCCATACTGACACTGAAACCAAGCACCACACAAGGGCCAACAAGTTCCAGGGCAAGACATACCAAGCAAATTCTCCAGCAACAAAGGAACACAGTGCTGAGCTTCAAGATACGGGCTGTACAAAGACACCCCAAAACCATAGACATCTCATAACTCATTACTGGACACTTCATTGCACTCCAGAGAAGAAATCCAGCTCCACCCACCAGAACACCGACACAAGCTTCCCTAATCAAGAAACCTTGACAAGCCACCTGTACAAACCCACACACAGCGAGGAAACGCCACAATAAAGAAAACTCCACAAACTGCCAGAATACAGAAAGGACATCCCAAAATGAGCAATTTAAACAAGACGAAGAGACAGAGGAATACCCAGCAGATAAAGGAACAGGATAATTGCTCACCAAACCAAACAAAAGAGGAAGAGATAGGGAATCTACCTGATAAAGAATTCTGAATAATGATAGTGAAATTGATCCAAAATCTTGAAATCAAAATGGAATCACAGATAAATAGCTTGGAGATAAGGACTGAGAAGATGCAAGAAAGGTTTAACTAGGACCTAGAAGAAATAAAAAAGAGTCAATATATAATGAATAATGCAGTTAAAAACACTCTGGAGGCAACAAATAGTAGAATAACAGAGGCAGAAGAGAGGATTAGTGAATTAGAAGATAGAATGGTAGAAATAAATGAATCAGAGAGGATAAAAGAAAAACGAATTAAAAGAAATGAGGACAATCTCAGAGACCTCCAGGACAATATTAAACACTACAACATTAGAATCATAGGGGTTCCAGAAGAAGAAGACAAAAAGAAAGACCATGAGAAAATACT
>NW_011489426.1:1425-1819 GCF_000754665.1 Bison bison bison | reverse complement strand
TCGCCTGTGTCTCCTCCCTAACCCCTCTCTACTCTACCCAACTCTGTGAATTTCTGTGTGTTCCAGACGGTGGAGAACACTTACGGGACTGATTACTGGCTGGATCTGTCTCCCTTCTTTTCATTCCCCCCTTTTATCCTTCTGGCCACCTCTGTCTCCTTCCTCCTTCTTCTCTTCTCTGTATAACTCCATGAACATCTCTGAGCGGTCCAGTTGTGGAGTGCACATAAAGAAGTGATTACTAGCTAGCCCACTGTCTCCACTATTGATTCCACCTCATCTCATTCGGGTCACCTCTAACTCCCTCCTCCCTCTTCTCTTCTCCATGTAACGCTGTGAACTTCTCTGGGTGACCCTCATGGTAGAGAAACTTTTCATCCTTAACGTAGATGTT
>NW_011489426.1:0-398 GCF_000754665.1 Bison bison bison | reverse complement strand
GACAAACCATTAGCCAGACTCATCAAGAAACAAAGGGAGAAAAATCAAATCAATAAAATTAGAAACGAAAATGGAGAGATCACAACAGACAACACAGAAATACAAAGGAACATAAGAGACTACTATCAACAATTATATGCCAATAAAATGGACAATGTGGAAGAAATGGACAAATTCTTAGAAAAGTACAACTTTCCAAAACTGGACCAGGAAGAAATAGAAAATCTTAACAGACCCATCACAAGCACGGAAATTGAAACTGTAATCAAAAATCTTTCAGCAAACAAAAGCCCAGGTCCAGATGGCTTCACAGATGAATTCTACCAAAAATTTAGAGAAGAGCTAACACCTATCCTGCTCAAACTCTTCCAGAAAATTGCAGAGCAAGGTAAACTTCC
>NW_011489425.1:18064-20954 GCF_000754665.1 Bison bison bison | reverse complement strand
GGCCCACAGGAACGCCGAAGGGGAGATCCACCTTCCACGCCCCGTGACGCGGGCAGGGGTGGGGGCGTGCGGCTCATTACCCACACCTGGCAGCACAGACGCCAGGGGAGAGGCCCCAGCTTGTCGCTGGCGTGAGGAGAGGAAGGCGTATCACACTTCAGTCGTGGGCCCTGGGTCCCAGCCCAACTGAAGCCCGGATGTGTCCGCGCCAGGATGAATCAGGCCCTCCAGCACGGCCACTGTTTGTCTTGGGCTGAAGGGAGCCAGGAGGTGCTTGCTTATGTGCTCTGGGAGACCTTGTGGTAGACGAGGGGGCAGGTCTGAAATCTCCACAAAAAATTTAGTGTTCAGCCCCATCCGTCAAAAGAAGAAATTTAAAAATGACAACAGAGTTTCAAATGTTCTCTGAAGCAGAATTTTAAAATTATAGTCAGTGATGTGCTGTCCAATTACTCCAAATATGACAGCTTACAAGGAGAAAGGAGCAGTGCGCAGATGGTCCACTCACAGTCGATGAACGGCCTCTCCTTAGGGGGCAGTGTCCTGCATCGGCTTTGATCTTTTCTAATCCATTATTAGAACCCCCTCATCCTATGATACTTCTGGACTTTCTCGGGTAGCCAGAATAGAGCCAAAAGGAGACCTCTCCAGCTCTCTTCCCCTTTTTTAACCTTGTACAAAACGTTACAGGCTAACGTACAATAAAATGGTAAGACCATGGATGAAGCAACCTAAATGTCCATGGGCAGAGGAATGTGGCAGGTGTATACGACGGAATAGTACTCAGCCACAGTGAAGAGGGGAACGACGCCATCCGCAGCGACGTGAATGGACCTAGAATGTTCACTTCACGCTAAGGGAAGTAAGCCAGCCAGCCAGACGAATATCACATAGTATCACTCAGACTTGCGCTCTAACAGGTGCAGACTGACGTCTGTGAGACTTCCCTTGTAGCTCAGGCAGTAAAGAATCTGCCTGCAATGCAGGAGACCCGGGTTCAATCCCTGGGTTGGGCAGACCCCCTGGAGAATGGAATGGCGACCCACTCCAGTACTCTTGCCTGGAGAATCCCACGGACAGAGGAGCCTGGCAGGCTGCAGTCCATGGGGTTGCCAAGAGTCAGACATGACTGAAGTGACTTAGCATGCATAAAAGAGACACAAGGAGACACGGGTTTGATCCCTGGTTTAGGAAGATCCCCTGGAGAAGAAAATGTCAACGCACCCCAGAATTCTTGCCTGGGAAATCCCATGGACAGAGGAGCCTGGCAGGCTACAGTCCAGGGTTTGCAAGAGTTGGACATGACTGAGCGGCTACACCACCACCGCCGTTTGTGACACACGAGACACACACATGCAGAGGCACTAACAGCAGCTGCTTTCCCGCCAGTCCTCACCCTCCCCACCCCCCGCCTTCTGCAGGAAGGGCTCCAGCAAACTGGCCTGGTTTTGGAGCTGAAGGGACATCACTGTCCGGACACTGTGAGCTCCTGCACAGAAGACACTTGTATGCCCATATTGTTTTTTGCGTTTCCCAAAGTCAAACCCTCCACAAATCCCCTGCCTCTGCTGCTGTTTATATATCATCCTTCAGTCGGGCCACAGGATTTGGGAGGTGAAGGAAACCTTAAAAACACAAACTAGATTTTCCTCCAAGTCCCGACACTAACACGAGGCATCTCCACCCGCTGTGAAGTCGCAGAGCTGGCCAGGGAAGGGGTCCCTGCCTCACGGGCCGGCCAACTCCCCCAGGCCTCCGCAGGTGCTGCTGTGAACCCCGGGACCCTAACCAGCTGGGGGGCTGCAGCCCCAGCCGAATCCTTCGGCAGCAGCTCCACACAGAAGCTGTGCCTTCACAGCAGCAGGAAGTGCAAGGATTTCGTTTGGATTAAAGGCCTCAGACAGGCTCACATTTGAAAGTGCTGGCTTCAGGCCCTCTCGGCAGAGAAGGGCTTGAGAGGGCACCGACAACCCTCGCTGCCGCCCGGGTGGCCACCCCTGTGTGTCACAGGTTTCAGGAAAGCAGCTCCCCCGACGGAGCATCGCCCTCCACGGTGAGTGACCAGCCTCTCCTGCGGGCGCGGCGCCCCGGTCAGATCGCGGCCGCCGCAGCCGCCATCCTGATCGTCCAGGCCCCACGCAGGGCCCCTGGCTCCCGTCACACTCCTGGTCGAGGAGCCCAGGGTTCCCAGGGTGGGTCTGGGTGGCGGTTTCTGAACTCTCTGCTGGCAGCCCACGGTGAGCTGAGGGCTTGCATGCTGTCATCCCATTGCTTCTCCAGCCCCTCTAATCCAGGATAAACATTCCCATGTCCTTCCAGTTTGCCGAGGCCCACATGTGGAAATGTTTTGTGGGCGTCCTCCGGCTTCTCCAGGTGAGCGTCCCTGTAACTCAGCCCCAGCCACGCGCACTGGGGAGGGCTCTGGCCCCGGGGGGCTCTGTGGACAGGTCTGCCTGGGGTGGCCTCACCCAGACGGCATGGTGCCAAACCGGGGGCCCAGGGACAAGTGCGTCCTGGACCGGCCCCTTGGCAGCCTTCCGAGACCAGCCTGGGGCAGGGTCCACGAGCGTGGGGCAGTCCCCACAAAATCCTTGCACTTCCTGCTGCTGTGAAGGCACAGCTTCTGTGTGGAGCTGCTGCCGAAGGATTCGGCTGGGGCTGCAGCCTCCCAGCTGGTTAGGGTCCCGGGGTTCACAGCAGCACCTGTGGGGCTCTGGGGGAGTTGGCCGGCCCGTGAGGCAGGGACCCCTTCCCTGGCCAGCTCTGCGACTTCACAGCGGGTGGAGGTACCTCGTGTTAGTGTCGGGACTTGGAGCGTGGGGACAGTTGGCGGTGGGATGTCCCCAGCCCAGGTGTCCCGGTGAGGACGGGACTCCAGCGGTCTTGCCCT
>NW_011489425.1:13315-16944 GCF_000754665.1 Bison bison bison | reverse complement strand
AGGAAAGACTGACCATGCCTCTCAACCAAAAACAAGTCTGTAAATTAAAATTATAAACACACTTAAATTGAACCCTAAGGCAGAGAGTTGAATAACAGCTGGAAGATAAATGCATTCCAGATCAATTTGAAATAAATAAATAAAAATGATAATTTAAAATATGTACGCTTATAATCCACAGAGATGAATGGACAATAGCAAAATGAAAAGCAAGAAGCCATTTTACAAATTGCAATGAAATATAAGAAGGTAGAAATGCTAAAGAACATACTGCAAATTTAAAAATACTAGAAAAAAATGCAGAATACTGCCTACTGAGACAAAACATTTGAAAGAAGTTCATTAGAATATAATATTAAAGAACCATCCAAATTTCAGCTTAGAGAGACCAACTGACTTAAAAATATAAAAGATCAGTTAAGAGACATGGATGATACTTTAAGAGTTTCAAAAACATATGCTGATATATGGCAGAAATCAACATTACGGTGTAAAGCAATTCTCCTTCAATTAAAAATAAATAAATTTTAAAAAATATGTCTGAGAGAATCCAGAGCAAACAATAAAGGCAATTTGAGAGAAACAATACTTCAGAGGTAAAGGGCAGCAAATTCCTTATCAGCAGCATTAGATATCAGGAAGCAATAATATATTCAAAGTGCTAATAATAAAATTAATATGTTAATACTATATCTAAAAATGTATATCAAGCTAACCTATCATTCAAGAGTGATGGCAAAAATGAAGACATTTTCAGATACACAAAGACCAAGAGATATTATCGCTTTCAATACCTCACTGGAAAACATGTTATTATGAAAAACAGCCTTTCAGCAAGAGAACGTAACCCAGAGGAAGAAACAAGGTACAAGAAACAGACACAGAAAGTGATCAAGCTCCAGACGGTAACACAGCTCGTCACACGACATCAGCTCTTGGAGTCTTCCTTCTTGTCCATGTACAAACGGAGACGTGGAGTAGCCCCAGAGTTCTCATTACACTGCATGACCAAGCATATAAATGACAATGTTAAGGGCAATCGTTAAAATAGGAACTACGTTCTTCAGATGCCAACCAACACTGAGAAAAATATTTAAAAATCAAACTTGCAGAGGCAGAACGGGAAACAAAAGAATCAAAGCCCAATATGAAAAACAGCAAAATTCACTTGTAAACGTTTTCTATCAGTCGTCCACAGTATCATGAATGTAAATTCTCCAGTTGAAAGGCAGTAACTATGAACTTAAGAAACGCAGCTAGAGAGACTGAAACAGGCAGGTGAGAAAGTTACGCCACATGTATATTAACAGGTGTGAGGTTTGTTTAGTGCTGTTGATGTAAAAGAAAGTTAATTTAACTCCAAAACATAAGTGGGGAATAAAATTGAATGAAAAATAACAACACAAAGTAAAATCCTTGGGAAGATCACAAGCTCTAGACACAAACTGCATCAGATGCCTGACGTGGAAGCTGGAAGGGCTGCAAGGAGACACTGGAGCAGCAGGTTTAACTCACTCCCATCATAAACCCACAGATCAAAGGCCGGTATATGTTAAGTTTTAGAAGATCTGAAAAGAAGCATCAAATTTGATCCAAAAGATATGACATAGTAGATATTAAGCATAATCCTGTACATATAATTCATGCATATCTTTTCCAGAAACACATGGACACCTTATGATAATTGATTGGAAAGCAGGTTACTGTGCCAGGGGCTAGGTCAATATCATACAAATCATAACCTTTGTAAATGATTCATCAGAAATCACATTTGGAAACATTTAGAAAATGCATTCCTAAGTAATTCATTGACTACAAAGGAATTTGTTATAGAAATTTTTTAAATAATTAAAAATTAAATAAAGGAAGTACTTCAGGCCAAAACTGAAACAAAACCGATGTTGGAGAGAAATCTGTAGCTTTAAATGCGAATGTTAAGAGAAAAAAGTCTGAAATAAATAAGTGAAAGATTCGACACTATAAGCAATAAGCTTAGCAAAGTACAGATGAATGATACTAAACGCAGAAGGAAAGGGAAAAAGACAAGAGCAGAGACTAGAGAGTAGGTTAAGAGGCCCGAGTGAGGCCAAAGGCTGCTCCGCTGAGACGACTGCTCCAGCGCCCTTGCCTGCAGCAGCCCCACCTCGACGGAGCGAGGAGAGAGGCAGCCATCCCTGAGACAGCAGCAAGCACCCGCGGCCAGCGCAGGAGGACTCGTCCCTCTGCCTCACGGCAGCTCTGTGAACTCTCTCTCTGCGAAGCCCCACACTCAACCCGAACTCAACACACCTCCTCTCCCACCAACCCTGAGAGAGTAACCCCCACCCGTCTGCTCTCGAGTATGCCTGTGGCGCACAGCATGCGGCTCCTGTGCCTTTAAAAGGAAAGCTTGCTAACACGTGAGGCAAAATTCCAGTTTAAAATGGCCATAACAGGTTAAAAGTTCAGATATGGAGGTACTGGCAGGAAGTGTACTGACATGTAGATTTATTTTGAAATGCATCAAAAATCAGATGAGTGGATAAAGAGGAAGATAAACGGAGAGTTATGTGATGAAGCAAATATGGTAAAATATCAATCATAGAATCTAAATAGTGGGAATTCAACTGCTTCCTGCAAACTCTCTCAACTTTGATTATATTAGAATAGGCTCATAATAATGCTGGACAGCATAGCAGCCTCTGTCTTCAATGAAGGTATCTGGTTACCCACTCTTAACATCCTCTCAAAGCTTTGATGAAAATCAATTATTTTAGGCTTAGGGTTTCCATAAAAGAAATGAAAACTTTATCTTCTACTTTCTGTGTAATTTGCCACAGATCCTCAGATGAGGTCTGTCAACACAGACAGTATTCCTTGGCTGTCATTCATCACAACAGGGCCACCTGGGGTTCCATGTGACAATGACCAGATTGGCCCTTGGCAACAAATAGCGATTATATAAAAACGTATCAACATTAACTTTGTGAGTCAAGTTACTGTGGGGTCTTCTTCGGGTCCTGATGAGCTCTAGTTAGTTAAAAACCGCGTCAGGATCTAGTGCCATTCATGGGGTCTCTCTGGAGGCAGGAGGAAGTTAACGTTGAGTGACCTCTCAGTGAACCCACGGCCCCCTGGATGAAACCACCAACCTGGACGCTGGAGCAGCAGCAGTGAGAGCCTCTCCCAGAGATGGGCACACACATCGCCCCCCGCAGGATGGGGCCCCCTGCTCAGTTCAGTTCACTTCAGTTGCTCAGTTGTGTTTGACTCTTTGTGACCCCATGGACTACGGCACTCCAGGCTTCCCTGTCCATCACCAACTCCCTGGAGCTTGCTCAAACTCACGTCCATCCATTTAAAGATGTCATCCAACCGTCTCATCCTGTCGACCCCTTCCCTCACCTTCGATCTTTCCCAGCATCAGGGTCTTTAGATGGGTTGGCTTTCGCATCATGTGGCCAAAGTATTGAAGCTTCAGCATCAATCAATATTCAGAACTGATTTCCTTTGGGACTGACTGCTTTGATTTGCCTGCAGTCCAAGGGACTCTCAAGAGTCTTCTCCAACACCACAGTTCAAAAGCATCAATTCTTCAGCTCTCAGCCTTCTTTATGGTTCAACTCTCACATCCATACATGACTATGGGA
>NW_011489425.1:8489-11448 GCF_000754665.1 Bison bison bison | reverse complement strand
TATAACAGAGAAGGAAATGGCAACCCACTCCAGTACTCTTGCCTGGAAAATCCCATGGATGGAGGAGCCTGGTAGGCTACAGTCTATGGGGTCGCAAAGAGTCGGACACGACTGAGTGACTTCACTCACTCCCTATAATATAGAGGACATCTTTTTTGGGTGTTAATTCTAGAAGGTCTTGTAGGTCTTCACAGAACTGTTCAGCTTCGGCTTCTTCAGTGTTAGTGGATGGGACATAGACTTGATCACCATGATACTGAGTGGTTTGCCCTGGAAATGATCAGAGATCATTCTGTCGTTTTTGAGATTGCACCCAAGTACTGCATTTCAGACTCTTCTGTTGACTATTAGGGCGTCTCCATTTCTTCTAAGGGATTCTTACCCAGAGTAGTAGATGTACTGGTCACGAATTAAATTCACTCATTCCAGTCCATTTTAGTTCGCTGATTTCTAAAATGTTGATGTTCACTATTGCCGTCTCCTGATGGCAATTTACCTTGATTCATGGACCTAACTTCCCAGGTTCGTGTGCAACATTGTTCTTTACAGCATCGGACTTCACGTCCATCACCAGTCACATTCACAACATGTGTGGTTTTCGCTTTGGCTCAGCCTCTTCATTCTTTCTGGAGCTATTTCTCCACTCTTCTCCAGTGGCATATTGGGCACTTACCGACCTGGGGAGTCCATCTTTCCATATCATTTTTTTTTTTTTTTGCCTTTTCATACTGTTCATGGGGTTCTCAAGGCAATAATACTGAAGTGGTTTGCCAATCCTTTCTCCAGTGGACCACATTTTGTCAGAAGACTCCACCATGATCCATCCTTCTTGGGTGGCCCTACACGGCATGGCTCATAGTTTAATTGAGTCAGACAAGGCTGTGGTCCATGTGATCAGTTTGGTTAGTTTTCTGTAATTGTGGTTTTCATTCCATCTGCCCTCTGATGGATAAGCATAAGAGGTTTGTAGAAGCTTCCTGATGGAAGGGATTACCTGTGGGGGAAACTGGGTCTTGCTCTGATGGGCAGTAAATGGTAGATGGTAATCCAATTTCTGTTGATGGGTGCTCCCTCCCTGTAGTTTGGCCTGAGGCCAGACTATGATAGGGCTAATAAGCCCTCCTTACTTTAACAGCAGCACCTCCCAGGACTGTTTTCAGTGCCCCTGACACTGCAGCAGGCCACTGTCCACCCACACCTCTGCCAGAGACTCCTGGACACCCACAGCAAGTCTGGGTCAGTCTCCTGGGGCCACTGCTCCTTTCTCCTGGGCCCTCGCGTGCACAAGGTTTTGTTTGTGCCCTCCAAGAGTCTGCTTCCCCAGTCCTGTGGAGGTTCGGTAATCAAATCCCACTGGCCTTCAAAGTCAAATTCCCTGGGGGTTGTCAGTCCCTTTGCCATATCCCCAGGTTTGGAAATCTGTTATGGGTCCTAGAATTTTCACAACAGTGCAAGGATTTCTTTGGTGTGGTGGTTCTCCAGTTCATGGGTCATCTGCTCGGTGGCTCTGTGGTGGGCTAATGGCGACCTCCTCCAAGAGGACTGATGCCACAAGCCTGCCTCCCAGGTCTGCTGCAGCCAGAGTCCCTGTCCCCACGGCACCACTGCTGGCCCATGCCTCCGCAGGAGACACTCCAAGGCAGGTTGGGCTCAGTCTTCTTTGAGCCCTCCAAGCATCTCTGGTGGGTATGAGGTTTGATTCCAAATGTGATTTTGCCCATCCTACCATCTTGCTAGGGTCTCTCCTTTGGTCTTGGATGTGGGATATCTTTTTTTGGTGGGATCCCACATTCTCGTGTTTATGGTTGTTCAGACCCCCTTCTGGACGCAGGCAAACAGGACTTGGACCATCTGAGTGACTGACAGGTTGTTGGCAGAACTGAGACTCAACCCCAAGTGGACAGCCAGTGTGCCCCGGACCGGACGCCATGACCACTGCTTGTGAGCTTGTTTGAAAGGCAGGTCTCTGGCCCACCCAGAGCCACTGAATTAGAGCTGCCTCTTCCAGATCCCAGGTGCTTGCAAGGCGCTGAACTCTGAGAAGTGCTGGCAGACCCAGTCCCTTAACCACACCACCAGGAACAGTGTGTGGGCAGAACCAGCTGGCAAAGCTGACTCAATAGGAGTGCAGGCCTGCCCCCAGGAGTCTGGATTCAGTAGGACTGACTGGGAGGGGTGGGAAGGAGGAGCCTGCATCCAATAAGTTCCCTCCCATGGGAATAGCATGCCGGTCCAAGGGCCACACCTGGAGAACCGCTGCTCTGTGGCACTGCCTCCCAACATGGCCTCGGGTGCCGCGCCTGTGTCAGACACAGTGCTACTAACAGCTTCCCAGCTGTTAAACTGACAGGCGATGCTTCCAGAAATTAACTCCATGGTGCACATTTGCACTTGTATAACACTATCCTGTTTTCAGTGGAATTGCAATTTCTCTGCAAGTGTGCGGTATTTCATCTGACCTAAAAGTTGAAATGCTACAACTTTACAAGCTGAACCTGGGAGACGTCCAAGCACTAATTTTTCCATTTTAATCAGAACTCCTTTGCTTGGAGAAGACTGGCACACGTCGGGACGTGGGTGATCTCCAGGGAGATGACTGTCAGCATGCATGTGATAATCCTCGTGTGGTCACACCCTCTGCTCTACACAACACTGAGCAACTGCAAATCCCAACCATTCACATGCTGACAGGACTTGAACTAAGTGATCAGAAAAGAAGTCCAGGGGCCTTGTTGGTGCCTTGTTGTTGTTCAGTGCTCAGTCATGTCTGACTCTCTGCCACCCCACCCACGGAATGCAGCACCCCAGGCTTCCCTGTCTTTCACCATCTCCTGGAGCTTGCTCAAACTCATGTCCATTGAGTCAGAGATGCCATCCAACCATCTCATCTTCTGTCGTCCCCTTCTCCTCCTGCCCTCAGTCTTTCCCAGCATCAAGGTCTTTTCAAATGAGTCAGCTC
>NW_011489425.1:4470-6138 GCF_000754665.1 Bison bison bison | reverse complement strand
ATCTTATTTGAGTCTTCTCATCTGCAGATCCTGTATTACAACAAAAACTGCACTCAATTTTACAATTATATTTTGAAAGTCACTGGTGAAACACTGCTGAGATCTATTTCCTTTCTTCTTATGTAAGTACATACATAACATCCTCAGTTCTCCTCCTGGCTCACGCCTGAAATATTTTCTTTCTAGCCCTTTACCAAAAAAAGTTTTCTAACCTTTGCTCTGGATATCACCTTAGTCCCCAAATTATACTTGGTGTGCTTAGGTAATGCCTCTGTCTATCATCATCATCCGTGAGGATGAATGGATAGATGGATAACTTCCTGTTTTGCAGTCTTAACACGATCCACGGCTGTTAGTCTGCTGCTATCAGTGAAAGGGACATGGAGCTGTTCTGAATGCCGATGCTGGGACAGCAGGCCCTGGTCAGGGTTCCCCATACCCAGAGGACTACAGGCAGCAGCTTGCGTTATTTATTACAAGGGCCTTCAATCCAAATTACAGCAAAAGTGGCTTCGCTGAGCACGTACAAAATATTATGCTATTCATTCCACATGGAGAAGCAGCAGGACCAACGAAACACACATTTTAAGACTGCCCCTCCAGCGGCGGCTCAGATGGTGAAGGATCTGCCAGCAGTGCAGGAGACCCAGGCTGGATCTCTGGGTCGGGAATATCCCCTGAGAAGGGAATGGCAACCCACTCCAGTGTTCTTGCCTAGAGAATCCCATAGACGGAGGAGCCTGGTCGGCTACAGTCCATGGGGTCACAAAGAGTTGTACACGACTGAGCGACTAACACTTTCACTTCACTTTCCAATGGCAAAGCTCACTGTTTTGTCAAACTACAATGTCTTCTCATGAAATGTGAAAAATCTACACCCAGAACACTTGAAAATGTAGTTAAGTATTGTTAATCCACCCAAATAACCAAGTCTACTTTTTTCTAACCCTTTAGACCACAGAATGCTATTTCAGCTTAAAATGTAACTGAAGTACATTCCTAAGTAAAGTTTAACTGCTGTAATGTTTAAAGAGCTCCTCGCCCTGCAGTCAGCAGCCCAGCACAATGTCATCACCCCCAGGTCTACATAGGGAACTTTTCTTTCAGAAACGGATAATAGAAATGTGAGCACAAGTGGATTCTCTACTCTCAGCTGCTCAGGCTTCCAATGGGAGTTTGAGACAACTTTATAAACAGCCATTTCTGCTGTAATATATCATTGTCAAGTTAACAAAGCAAGACATTCTGTTGCTCCAGTCTTTAAAGATTATGAAATTATCCAACACTAATTCTTCTACTCCTGGCTGCTTATTTTCCCTGACAGAAGACAAAAGCAAACATCAAGTTTTAATCATTAGCAGTTCACACCCAATTTTCAACTGTGGCTTAAACAAAAAACAATAACAATAAAACTAACAGGAAGCTTTCACTATAAAGGAGTTACACCATCTTTCTGAAACCAGCAATTCAACGGAGTCACTACCCAAGCGCCACGCCACCGGTGGGTCTTTCATCTGCTCTGCCCAAGGCGTCTGTAAGAGCTGTTGCTGTTGCTGTTGTTTAGTTGCTCAGTCGTGTCCAGCTCTTTGTGACCCCACGGACTGTAGCCCACCAGGCTCCTCTGTCCATGGGCTTCTCCAGGCAAGAGTACTGGAGTGGGTTGCCATT
>NW_011489425.1:0-376 GCF_000754665.1 Bison bison bison | reverse complement strand
AAAATCACTGCAGATGGTGACTGCAGCTGTGAAACTAAAAGACGCTTACTCCTTGGAAGAAAAGCTATGACAAACCTAGACAGCATATGAAAAAGCAGACACATTACTTTACCAACAAAGGTCCGTCTAGTCAAAGCTATGGTTTTTCCAGTAGTCATGTATGGATGTGAGAGTTGGAATATAAAGAAAGCTGAGTACTGAAGAATTGATGCTTTTGAACTGTGGTGTTAGAGAAGACTCTTGAGAGTCCCTTGGACTGTCAAGGAGAGCAAACCAGTCAATCCTAAAGGAAATCAGTCCTGAATATTCATTGGAAGGACTGATGTTGAAGCTGAAACTCCAATACTTTGGCCACCTGATGTGAAGAACTGACTCA
>NW_011489424.1:14572-16419 GCF_000754665.1 Bison bison bison | reverse complement strand
TTGATGAAAGTGAAAGTGGAGAGTGAAAAAGTTGGCTTAAAGCTCAACGTTCAGAAAATGAAGATCATGACATCTGGTCCCATCACTCCATGGGAAATAGATGGGGAAACAGTGGAAACAGTGTCAGACTTTATTTTTTGGGCTCTAAAATGACTGCACATGGTGACTGCAGCCATGAAATTAAAAGACGCTTACTCCGTGGAAGGAAAATTATGACCAACTTAGATAGCATATTCAAAAGCAGAGACATTATTTTGCCAACAAAGGTCCATTTCATCAAGGCTATGGTTTTTACAGTGGTTATGTATGGATGCGAGAGTTGGACTGTGAAGAAAGCTGAGCGCCGAAGAATTGATGCTTTTGAACTGTGGTGTTGGAGAAGATTCTTGAGAGTCCCTTGGACTGCAAGGAGACCCAGCCAGTCCATTCTGAAGGAGATCAGCCCTGGGTGTTCTTTGGAAGGAATGATGCTAAAGCTGAAACTCCAATTCTTTGACCACCTCATGCAAAGAGTTGACTCATTGGAAAAGACTCTGATGCTGGGAGGGATTGGGGGCAGGAGGAGAAGGGGACGACAGAGGATGAGATGGCTGGATGGCATCACCGACTCGATGGATGTGAGTTTGAGTGAACTCCGGGAGATGGTGATGGACAGTGAGTCCTGGCGTGCTGTGATTTACCAGGTTGCAAAGAGTCGGACACAACGGAGCGACTGAAGTGAAATGATATTGATGCAGGCAGCAATATGCTAAATGCTTTATGCAAAGTGAAAATTCAGACTTAAAAAGCTTTATGATTCCATTTATATGACAGTTTTAAAAAGGCATATGGACAGAGTACTTGTCAGCTGGTAGTAAATTGGTAGGGTATTAACTAGAGAGACAAAAAAATGAGAATGTTGGGGAGTTATCAAGCTGTTCTGTATTTTTATCATGTTTTTGGTAACATAACTCTGTGAATTTGTCAGACTTCTCAAAAAGTTTACAACAAAAAAGTGCATTTTAATTTGCACCAAATTTAAAATATTATAAATATATTTTAAAATGCTATCAATTAATGAAAACATCTCTATGGTATTATACATGGCCATTCCCCTGAACCAGTCTAAAGAGGACCTTTTATCCTCATTTAACAATCAATTACCTTTGACAACTAGACTGCTATGGTCAGCCTGTAGGTTGATAAATAATCTCAGTTAGATGCTGGCAGGAGGTCTTTCTCAGTCCTGAGTCACTTGTTTGTCAGACACTCTCATACACCTAACTGATACAGTTTGCAGACAGGGACACACAGATGATGACAGTAAAATTTAATGTTAAGACAAAACATGTTTGTTACATCACAGTTGTTTAAATGATACATGCACAATACTGTTAAAATTATGCTATATTTCAAATACAATAGATGATTGTTTCCAGACTAGAGAACAACCCATTATTCCTTAAAGGCTATTTAGAAATACTTAACTAATTTAACTCTAATGATACAATTTTAGTCATATAAACGTATTATCATGGTTGGCTGAACATTCAAAGGAAAGATAGATTGAAACATAACTATAGGTCACTACCAATATAGGTATCATTATTCAGAAGCAGAACATATCAAGAAAAGGTGGCAAGAATACACTGATGAACTAAACAAAAAAGATCTTCATGGCCTAGTTAACCTTGATGGTGTGATCACTCACCTAGAGCCAGACATCCTGGAATGTGAAGTCAAGTGGGCCTTAGGAAGCATCACCATGAACAAAACTAATGGAGGTGATGGAATTCCATTTGAGCTATTTCAAATCCTAAAAGATGATGCTGTGCAAGTGCTGCACTCAATATGCCAGCAAATTTGGA
>NW_011489424.1:12897-14472 GCF_000754665.1 Bison bison bison | reverse complement strand
GTTGTCTCCTTCTCCTCCTGCCCCCAATCTCTCCCAGCATCAGGGTTTTTTCCAATGAGTCCACTCTTTGCATGAGGTGGCCAAAGTACTGGAGTTTCAGCTTTAGCATCAGTCCTTCCAAAGAACACCCAGGACTGATCCCCTTTAGAATGGACTGGTTGGATCTCCTTGCAGTCCAAGGGACTCTGAAGAGTCTTCTCCAACACCACGGTTCAAAAGCAATTACAAAAAAAAAAAAAATCCCCTTCTCTTTTAAATGGTTCTTGTATAATGAGTTTAAGTCTTAGAGGCTCCCCTTTTATTTTACACTGGGCCATTTCAACTGTTTTAACTGTGTGCTTTAAAAGCTGTCCACAGACAAACATCAAATATGGAGTCAGACTCCTTGTTACAAGTCTCTTTTCATGAAATGTAGTGTACACGTGCAGCTGAGCAGCTCTATCAGCTTAATTCCTGCCAGTAAAATTTTTGGATAATGGCTTTCTTTCATTTTGTAATCTGTCAATGAATATTGCTGTTGTTTAGTCCCTAAGTCATGTCCAACTCTTTTGCAACCTCCTGGACTATAGCCCCTCAGAGTCCCCTATCCATGGGATTTCCAAGGCAAGAATACTGAAGTGGATGGCCATTTCCTTCTCGAGGGGATCTTCCCCGCTCAAGGATTGAACCCTTATATGCTGCTTGTCAGGTGGATCCTTTACTACTGAACTTCCATGGAAGCCTGCAAGTGAATATAAATATATATGAATACATATGCATTGCATATATACTTTTTGTGTTTACATAAAAATATATAAAAACCCTAAAATTCTGTAATAAAGAAATCAACAGCACAAGTAAAATGTTAGAAAACAATTTGAACAGATAATTCATCAAAGAAGATATACAGATGACAAATTACACCATGAAAAACTCAGTGTGAAATTACTGAGTTTGATTAGGAAATTCAAAATTAAAAAATGAAATATCACTAGACACATTAAAGTTGAAAAAAATTTAATGAAAATGAAACAACAAAAAACAATGCAAGATAATACTTAACGCTGGTGGTGATTCAGAACAAGTGAACTTCTATGAATTTCTTGTAGGAATGGAAAACTGAGACTGCTTCTCTGAAGGTTGGTGGTTCATTATAAAGTTAATTGCACACTTACAAAACACATTTATCCAGAAGTCCCACATAATAGAGAAATGAAAACTTGTATTTACACAAAAAACAATAACCAAACATTCAGGGCAGCTATAACAGTGAAATTCTGGAAACAGCCACGTGTTCTTCACCCAGGGAATGAGTAAACAAACACTGGTATATTACATAGTGTGAGACACTACTAAGAAATATAAATAAACAAACTATATGATGCGAAATGGCTGTCTGGGCAGGCCTTACAAATAGCTGTGAAAAGAAGAGAAGTGAAAAGCAAAGGAGAAAAGGAAAGATATACACATCTGAATGCAGAGTTACAAAGAATAGCAAGAAGAGATAAGAAAGCCTTCCTCAGTGATCAATGAAAGAAATAGAGGAAAACAACAGAATGTTAAAGACTAGAGGTCTCTTCAAGAAAATTAGAGATA
>NW_011489424.1:9622-11476 GCF_000754665.1 Bison bison bison | reverse complement strand
GCTGTATATCATGGGATTGAACATCGGAGTCACTATGGTGTAGAACAGAGAGAGGAGTCTGTCAGTTCCTGCAGAATAACTGGATTTGGGCCTTAAGTAGGTAATGGTAGCAGATACAATAAATAAAAGCACAATCAACAGGTGAGAAGAACACGTGGGGAAGGCTTTGGCTCTTCTGGCTGTTGGCAACCTCAAAATAGTACAGACGATTTTACTGTAAGAGGCAAGTATTAATATAAAAGGCACTGCAGCAACCAGCAGAACTACTGCATAGACTGACAGCTCATGTGCAAAAGTGTCTCCTCAGGCCAGCTTCAGAATGGGGGGAATGTCACAGAAGTGGTTACTCTCATTCGAATGACAGAAATGCAGAGAGAAGATCTGGCACATGCCAGCTGGAGGCACGACTTTGGGGTCCTTACCAGGGGATAGTGCAGAGGGTCACAGATGGCCACACAGTGGTCATAGGCCATCACCACCAGGAGGAGACACTCAGTGGTTCCAAGGAAAAGGAAGAAGCACATTTGGGTGGCACAGTCCAGGATAGATATTCTTTTGTCCTGAGTCCAAAGCTTCACCAGAATCCTAGGGAGAGTGACAGACACATAACAGATTTCCAAGGAGGAAAAATTTGCCAGGAAGAAATAAATGGGTTTCTGCAGAGTTGGGTCAAGCCTGGTTAGTATTATTATGAGACTACTTCCAGTTATCCAAAATGATGTTTATTCATTATCCATTATCCAAGATAATGATGTAAATGATGGAGAACAAGCCCTTGAAGGTTTGGAAGGTCAGAAAACCCCAGGAGTACAAGTTGTATAACTGTAGATATGTTGTCTTCTGCTTCCATCTCTTCATATTTCATCTGTGGGAATGATTAAATCAGAAATACCATTATTTCACCTTTTGACTTGTGTTTCCTTATGTATAAATAGGATGCTATGTCCTCTTATTTTCCCAGTTCCCTATAAAAACAAAACCTATTACTGATAGACCTGTGAAAGTGTAGTGAAATATATTTTTCATTAATATTAAATATATTTTTAAGAAAATAAATCTCTTCAGTATCTTTTATCTATCATGAGTTATCATTTTTTATATCAAAGCTCATGTGTTTATAATGTAAGTATGTGTCTTCAATCAAACAATACAAAATGTAAAATATGAATTTGTATTCAGTTCTATCAGTCATTTGCTTATTCTGGCTGATCTGTTTTGCTCCTCACCTCTCAATTCTGTTTTTAATGATTATTAATGTGAAAATAATTTGGTTGCACAATTAAACTATTTGTAAGCCATCTAAGATATTTTTAAGGGTAACTACAGTTAATTTTTAAAAGTTGTTTATTTTTTAATTGAACTATAATAGCTTTACAGAATTTTGTTGATTTCTGCCAAACATTGACATGTAGTTAATTTTGAAAGTGATGGTTTACCTGCTGTTTGTTCTTTGGACACTTGAATATTTAGGCCATTTTATCTGAAAACAAAATTGATATGTTGACCAATCAGTATTATGGAATGATAAATGTTATGTAATAATATTTAAAATGATGCATTTCAATGTAGGGTCTATAAAAACAGCAGTCATAATTTATATTCAGAATTTTCAATCAGAAGAAAAGGAACTAAACTATCTTCCTTTTCAGGAACTCTAGAGGTAAGAGGCATGTTCATCTATAACTTGTGTTCAAGTAAGCAATTCTAACAAGAATATTCACCCCTCACACACTTATTTTAAGAGACATCAGCCCAACTCACCTCTGAAACCTTTCTAAATTACCCCCTTCCCCTATAATTGCTATTGTTCTGCTAACCATTTAATACATTCATTCTTTTTTTTTTTTTTTTCGT
>NW_011489424.1:8018-9522 GCF_000754665.1 Bison bison bison | reverse complement strand
AAATCAGTCCTGAATATTCATTGGAAGGACTGATGCTGAAGCTGAAACTCCAATACTTTGGCCACCTCATGCTAATAGCTGATTCATTTGAATATCTTTTTTTTCCCAGCCCTTCACTTTCAATCTGTATGTGTCCCCAGCTGATTCATTTGAAAAGACCCTCATGCTGGGAAAGACTTAAGGCAAGAGGAGAAGGGGACGACAGAGAGTGAGAAGGCTGGATGGCATCACTGACTTGATGGACATGAGTTTGAGTAAGCTCTGGGAGTTGGTGATGGACAGAGAAGTCTGGCGTGCTGCAGTCCATAAGATCATAAAGAGTCAGATAAGACTGAGTGACTGAATGAATTGAACTGAATCATAAGCTGTGGAAATAGTTTTCCCCTTTGTTTTCACCATTATTTCAAATAATGATGATGGGGTCATATTCTTTGTAAGCCAAATTGTAAATAAAATATGCAAAGCCTGCATGTTCAACAATGCTTTTTAATGTTAAAATCATATAGGAATAGCAACAAACTGGATGACAATATGAAATACCTTTTTTACATAGTAGATATTTGTGCAAAACTGCTGTCAAATATCTAGCTGTAGGATATTGAATTATGAAATCTGCACCTACAGAAGCATGCAATTATTTTCTTTAAAATAAGACCTCTTTAACTGCTCTCACATTGACACCATGAGGATATTAAATTCTTGCAAAGTACCAATGAGATGTATCTGTAATTACAGCTGATTATATTCACAGAAGTTCTTACAGCAGATGAAGTTGTGTTGAATACATATACAGCAGAAGAAAGCATTGTTTAAACATCAAAGTGCTCAGTCATAACACACACATTAAAATATCAAAACTTGCATTTCTGAGAAACATTTCCTACCACAAAAGAGCACCAGCTGAAAAGCCACGAAAAAGGTACTATCTACCACCACCAAACACTGTGAAACATGAATGCTTATTTTCTTCTTTTAAATAATATCCAAGCCTGTGTAATAAAGTACATTTATTTATTTCACACAGCAACACTTCTGGTGGGATGGTATGGCTAGCTTTCAAGTAAGCTTCATACTCATTTTAATTGTGTTCTTTAAAAATGAAGGGAGAAAATAGTAGGTGAATGACTTGCTCTAAATTTGGTAAAATTTGGTAAATTTGATTAAAAATCAATTATCTAACTCCTGGGACAGCAGTGTTCCAGGATTTTGTAAAACCTTTTTACTAAGTAATACATATATATGGAATCCAGAAAAATGATACTGATTAATAATCTATTTTCAGGAAGGGAGTGGAGACAGATGTAGGGAATGGATTTACACAGTGGGGGAGGGAGAGAGTGAGATGAATGGAGAAAGTAGCATCAACATACATACACAATCAGGTGTGAGAAGGATAGCTAGTGGGAAGTTGCTGTGCAGCACAGGGAGCCCAGCCTCAGGTGATGGCCTGGAGGAACTGGAGAGGGTGGGGAGGGAGGGGATACAGGAATAATTAAGGCTGATC
>NW_011489424.1:5003-6775 GCF_000754665.1 Bison bison bison | reverse complement strand
AATTCAGCCATATAATGTAGCAACTTTCTTTTACTCAAATTATTCAGTTTTTTAAATATATTTCCACTAAAATAATGATTTCCTTTGCTGTGGGGGTTATGATATTAAGTGTAGGTGGTATGTCATAATTAATTTATTACTATTGACATCAACTTTATAAAATCAAATTGAAGACAGGAAATAAAATCTAAAACCGATGAAATAAGTACAGAAACCTTTTTATTTTAAGGAGAATTCTCCAAAGACAAAAAGAAAACATGCCAATATAGTTTTAATACTTTCAGATTAATTAACCATAGAACTTAATTTTAACAAGCAAATGATTCCCTTGGGGTTAGTAGGATGCAAACTCATTGTAATAAAGTCCATTATCTTATCTTACTCCTTAGTAATATACAATTAGAAATTTAAGAGCTTGAATACATACAAACTGTTTGAAAGAGGTATAACACATAGTAATCCATTTATAAATACTCACAGTTAAGATGATAATGATGATGACGAAGATGTCAGTAATCTGGTATATTGGACCATTGTGTTACAAAATACTTTGTAATTTCTCATTTGATAATATAATGAGGAGAATCAGAAAAGTAAAAAGCTGTGTGAATCAGGGCTTGAAGTCAAACAACAATTACATGCAACAATTTCTTTCTTAAATTTTCCAAAATAAGTGTTGTCTTTCTGATGCTAATTATATACAGATATATATATAAATAATTTGCAATTGGACAAAAATGGTTCATGCTTACCTGTTTAAATTGATATTAAATATAATGCTTACCTTTATAGAGTGAAAAGACAGAGAAAATGAGAGTTTTCCCCTCATAGTTAGATAATTCAGATTTATTTAAAACAGGTTAATTGGCATCTAATATATGTTCTATTGTTTTAACATGTAGAGTTAATTAAATAGGGAATATTTGCCCTTGGGATCCACTCCTTCCTCAGGTTACCTCCTAACTGAACTAAACAATTCTCCCTGCCACTCAAAGACCTTATTACAATAATAAAAATCATATCTGCTCATACCACTCCTCAAAATTCTCTGCCTCTCATGGTATTTTTGATCATTAAGAAATATACACAATGTAAAATCAGAAGTTTATGATTATATATTACTTGTGATATGAAATAAAGATTTTCTTAAAAAGGATGCAATTACACAATGTTTCAAATTGAAGTTAACTTAATTTTTCTGAAGTAGGAAAAAATTCAGAAGTAGGAAATCCAGGGATGTTGGGGGCAATTATGCCATCTTCAGCATGAATCTTTTCTACACAATCAAACAGTAGCCAGGTCGGCCTCTTACCTTCCCAGATGACAGAAAGGGAGCTGGTCATCAGGGAAATCAATCACTAATTCCTTTTTTTGATGTACAAGCTGGAAACAGCATGCAGAGTTTCCGGGAATAGGCCCTCATCTCAATTTTAGTTGCAAGATCACTCCAAGCAGGAAGAGAGGATGGAAATATTTCTAGATGTCCTGCCATGTGACTGGATGAGACTCCTTATTTCTATCATTAACTGCCATCACTTGGAAGAACCTGAAATTCTAAGTAGTTACTGTATAGACTTCCCAATCAAGGGTGTCCTCAGATTAATTGTGAGGATTATCAGCAGTGGTTACAATGTATCAGAACAATTTTTCTCTATTACCCCTTACACACACACACACACACACACACACACACACAAACTCATAAAATACAATGGAAGAGAATATTAGACTTAACTATAGGAAGCAGGAATACATTTACACATGTATAAAGA
>NW_011489424.1:3967-4903 GCF_000754665.1 Bison bison bison | reverse complement strand
TCCACCCATGGGATTTTCCAGGCAAGAGTACTGGAGTGGGGTGCCATTGCCTTCTCCGATAAAAATGCTGTAACTGTGTGGTTAAAAATGATCAGAAACAAGTGGCTGATAGGAGATGTTACTAAGAAATGGTTTCATCGGTATAAGTCTAGACAACCATGAATATTTTTTTTTTACTACCTCATCCTTACACTTTAACCATGTTTTATTCACCTGTTTAATTCAATGTAGATAATAGCACTGGGACAATGATTAAAACTGTCTTGTGGAATGAATCACGCTTTCTATTTCAACTAACTTGTATCATCCACCTACATTTGATGAGCTAACCATTGCCTTCAGAAACTGTCATCTGCTTTATTCTTTTTATCGTATCTGCTCTTTATGTAAGGTATTCTCACAATTTTTATTGTTCTGCTCTCTCAATTATTCCTACTGTTCAAGCAGAGTAATGCATTTGAAATGCATACTAAAAATATTGCCAGAAAAAGAAAGAACAACAGAACTTGATAGCAAGACTGTAGTGAAATCTTGCTTTGCCTCAATTTTTACTTGCCAAATGGAACCACATTTTATGACTGTTAAGCGGAATTATCAGTGTAAAGCCGTTATTTACAAAGTAAGAAATATTATAATTTTTCAAATTCTATCAAACTGGATGTATCTTCAAAACTCTAAGTGTTAGTTGTTCAGTCGTGTCTGAATATTTTGCCATCCCATGGACCAAAACCTGCCAGGCTCCTCTGTCCAAGGGGTTTTGTAGGCAAGAATACTGGAGTGGGTTGCCATTTGCTTTCACAGGGATCTTCCTGACCCAGGGATTGAACCCGGCTCTCCTGCACTGCAGGCAGACTCTGTGCCATCTGGGTCACTAGGGGCCACACTTATGAACTCTATCTCACCAAAAATTTCCCTCAAATTATGCCATGCATGTTC
>NW_011489424.1:468-1334 GCF_000754665.1 Bison bison bison | reverse complement strand
AATTGCACTCATCTCACACATTAGTAAAGCAATGCTCAAAATTCTCCAAGCCAGGCTTCAGCAATACATGAACTGGAACTTCCAGATGTTCAAGCTGGTTTTAGAAAGGCAGAGGAACCAGACATCAAGTTGCCAACATCCGCTGGATCATGGAAAAAGCAAAAGAGCTCCAGAAAAACATCTATTTCTGCTTTATTGACTATGCCAAAGCCTTTGACTGTGTAGATCACAATAAACTGTGGAAAGTTATAAAATATATGGGATTACCAGACCACCTGACCTGCCTCTTGAGAAACCTATATGCAGGTCAGAAAGCAACAGTTAGAACTGGACATGGAAAAACAGACTGATTCCGAAAAGGAAAAGGAGTACATCAAGGCTGTATATTGTCACCCTGCTTATTTAACTTATATGCAGAATACATCATGAGAAACGCGGGGCTTGAAGAAGCACAAACTGCAATCAAGATTGCTGGGATAAATATCAATAACCTCAGATAAGCAGATGACACCACCCTTATGGTGGAAATTGAAGAGGAACAATAAATTATCTTGATGAAAGTGAAAAAGGAGAGTGAGAAATTTGGCTTAAAGCTCAACATTCAGAAAACGAAGATCATGGTGTCCGGTCCCATCACTTCATGGGAAATAGATGGGGAAACAGTGGAAACAGTGTCAGACTTTCTTTTTTGGGGCTCCAAAATCACTGCAGATGGTGTCTGCAACCATGAAATTAAAAGACGCTTACTCCTTGGAAAGGAAAGCCATGACCAACCTAGATAGCATATTCAAAAGCAGAGACATTACTTTGCCAACAAAGGTCCATCTAGTCAAGGCTATGATTTTTCCTGTGGTCATGTATGGATG
>NW_011489424.1:0-368 GCF_000754665.1 Bison bison bison | reverse complement strand
TCCAACAACACAAGAGAAGACTCTGCACATGGACATCACCAGATGGTCAACACCAAAATCAGATTGATTATATTCTTTGCAGCCAAAGATGGAAAAGCTCTATACAGTCAGCAAAAACAAGACCAGGACCTGACTGTGGCTCAGATCATGAACTCCTTGTTGCCGAATTCAGACTTAAATTGAAGAAAGTAGGGAAATCCACTAGACCATGATTATGATTATACAGTGGAAGTGAGAAATAGATATAAAGGACTATGATCAGATAGATAGAGTGGCTGATGAACTATGGAATGAGGTTTGTGACATTGTACAGGAGACAGGGATCAAAACCATCCCCATGGAAAAGAAATGCAAAGAAGCAAAATGGC
>NW_011489423.1:9981-11966 GCF_000754665.1 Bison bison bison | reverse complement strand
CCATTCAGTCACGTGATCACTATATGATACTCATGTGATCAGTCCATGCTCAGTCACGGTATCAGTGCATGATCAGCCACGTGATCAGTGCATGACCACTCACGTGATCAATGCATGATAGTCACGTGATCAGTGCATGCTCAGTCACGTGATCAGTGCATGATAGCCACGTGATCAGTGCATGATCAGTCTCGTGATCAGTGCATGATCAGCCAAGTGATTAGTGCATGATCAGCCACGAGATCAGTGCATGATCATATGTGATCAATGCATGGGCAGTCACGTGATCAGTGCATAATAGCTACGGGAACAGTGCATGATCACCCACGTGATCAGGGAATGATAGCCAGGTGATCAGTGCATGATCAGTTATGGGATCAGTGTATGGTAATCCGGTTGTTCAGTGCATGCACAGTCAAGTGATCAGTGAATAATAGCCATGTAATCAGTGCATGATCAGTCACGTGATGAGTGCATGATCAGCCACATGAACAGTGCATGCTCAGTCACGTGATCAGGCCCACTGAGCTGCGTGATTCCTGCCTGCTCATCTGCTTGATTATTGCCAGCTGAGCTGAGTGATTCCTGCCTGCTCATCTGCTTGATAATTGCCAGCTGAGCTGCATGATTCCTGCCTGCTCATCTTCTTGATAATTGCCAGCTGAGCTGTGTGATTCATGCCTGCTCATATGCTTGATAACTGGCAGCTGAGCTGCTTGATTCCTACCTGCTCACTTGCTTGATAATTGCCAGCTGAGTTGCGTGATTCCTGCCTGCTCATCTGCATAACAATTATCAGCTGAGCCGTGTGATACCTGCCTGTTCAGCTGCTTCATTATTGCCAGCTGAGCAGCATGATTCATCACAGGTGAAGTCCATGATTAATGCCTGCTGATTCCGTGATTCGTGCCTGCTCAGCTCTTTGATTATTGCCTCCTGAGGCACATCATGAGTGCATGATAGCCTCGTGATCAGCGCATGATCAGTCACATGATCAGCCACATTCAGAAACCTGATCACTGCATGCTCAGTCACGTGAGCAGTTCATGATCAGCCCTGAGATTACTGCATGATCAGCCACATGATCAGTGCATGCACAGTCACTTCATCAGTGCATGATAGCCAGATGATCAGTGCATGGTCAGTCACGTGATCAGTGTATAATCAGCCACGTGATCAGTGCATGATCAGTCACGTGATCAGTGCATGATCAGTCATGTGATCAGTGTATGTTCATCCACGTTGTCAGTACATGGGCCGGCACGTGATCAGTGAATGATAGCCACGTGATCAGTGCATGATCAGTCACGTGATCAGAGTATGATCAGCCACGTGATCAGTGCACGATAGCCACGTGTCAGTGCATGAAGCCACCTGATCAGTGCATGAGAGCCACGTGATCAGTGCATGAGCAGTCACGTGATCAGTGCATGATAGCCACGTGATCAGTGCATGATAAGTTACATGATCAGTGTATGATCAGTCATGTGATCAGTGTATGTTCATCCATGTTGTCAGTGCATGGGCAGTCACGTGATCAGTGAATGATAGCCACGTGATCAGTGCGTGATCAGTGCATGATCAGTCACGTGATCAGAGTATGATCAGCCACGTGATCGGTGCATGATAGCCACGTGTCAGTGCTTGATAGCCACTTAATCAGTGCATGATCAGTCACGTGATCATTGCATGATAGCCACGTAATCAGTGCCTGATCATTCACGTGATCAGTGTATGATCAGCCACGTGAACAGTGCTCGCTCAGTCACGTGATCAGGGCCTGCTGTGCTGCGTGAATCCTGTCTGCTCATCTGCTGACAATTGCCAGCTGACATGAGATATTCCTGCCTGTCATCTGCTTGACAATTGCCAGTTGTGCTGTGTAATTCCTGCCTGCTCAGCAGCTTGGTTATTGCCAGCTGAGCAGCATGATTCGTCACAGCTGAGCTCCATGATTATTGCCTGCTGATTGCGTGATTCGTGCC
>NW_011489423.1:6617-7314 GCF_000754665.1 Bison bison bison | reverse complement strand
GCGTGATACCTGTCTGCTCATGTGCTTGATTATTGCCAGCTGATGTGCGTGATTACTGCGTGGTCAGATGCTTGATTATTGCTAGCTGAGCAGCATGATTCGTCACAGCTGAGGTCCATGATTATTGCCTGCTGATTGCGTGATTCGTGCCTGCTCAGCTTTTGATTATTGCCTTCTGAGGCACATCATCAGAGCATGATAGCCAGGTGATCAGTGCATGATAGCCACGTGACCAGTGCACGATCAGTCATGAGATCAGGGCATGATTGTCACGTGATCAGTGGATGATAGGCATGTGATCAGTGTATCATCAGTCACGAGAGCAGTGTATGATCAGTCACGTGATCAGTGCATGATCAGTAACGTGATCAGTGTATGATCAGTCACGTGATCAGTGCATGATCAGCCACGTGATCAGTGCATGATCAGCCACCTGATCAGTACCTCACCATCCACGGTATCAGGGCATAGGCAGTCATGTGATAAGTGGAATATATCAAAGTGATCAGTGCATGATCAGTCACGTGATCAGTGCATACTAGCCACCTGATCAGTGCATGATAAGCAACGTGATTAGCGCGTGATCAGCCACGAGATCAGTGTATGATCATATGTGATCAATGCATGGGCAGTCACGTGATCAGTGCATAATAGCTACGGGAACAGTGCATGATCACCCACGTGATCAGGGAATGAT
>NW_011489423.1:4885-6517 GCF_000754665.1 Bison bison bison | reverse complement strand
AGTGTATGTGCAGTCACGTGATCAGTGCATTATAGCTACGTGATCAGTGCATGATCAGTCACCTGATCTGTCCATGATCAGTCAGGTGAATCGTGTATGATCATCCCCGTGATCTGTGCATGGGCAGTCACATGATCAGTGCATGATAGACATGTGATCAGTGCATGATCAGTCTCGTGATCAGTGTATGATCAGCCAGGTGATCACTGCATCATAGCCACGTGATCAGGGCATGATAGCCATGTGATCAGCACATGATCAGGCACGTGATCAGTGCAGGATCAGTCACGTGATCAGTACATGGTCAGTCACATGATCAGTGCAAGATCTGTAACGTGATCAGTGTATGATCAACCACGTGAACAGTGCATGCCCAGTTACGAGAAAAGTTCATGATAGCAAAGTGATCAGTGCATGATCAGTCCCGTGATCAGTGCATGATAGCCACGTGATCAGTGCATGAACAGTCACGTGATCAGTGCATGACCAGTAACGTGATCAGTGCATGATAGCCACGTGATCAGTGCATGATAAGTTACCGGATCAGTGTATGATAAGCCACCTGATCAGTGCAGGATATCCACCTTATCAGTTCACAATCAGTCACCTGATCAGTGCATGCACAGTCACGTGATCAGTGCATGATAACTATGCGATCAGTGCATGATAGCCAGGTGATCAGTGCATGATCAGTCACGTGATCAGTGTATGATCAGCCACGTGATCAGTGCATGATCAGCCAGGTGATCACTACCTCACCATCCACGTGATCAGGTCATGCGCAGTCATGGGAAAAGTGGATGATAGCGAAGTGATCAGTGCATGATCAGTCACGTGATCATGCATGATAGCCACGTGATCAGTGCATGATAACCAGGTTATCAGTGCATGATAGCCATGTGATCAGTACATGATCAGTCACGTGATCAGTGTATACTCAGCCACGTGATCAGTGCATGATAGCCATGAGTTCTATGCATGATCAGTCTGGTGATCAGTGTATGATCATCCACATGATCAGTGTATGCCCCGTCACATGATCATTCCATGATAGCCACATTCTCTGTGCATGATCAGTTACGTGATAAGGGCAGGCACAGTCACATGATCAGTCCAAGATAGCCACGTGATAAGTGCCTGATCAGTCACGTGATCAGTGCAGGATCAGCCACGTGATCAGTGCATAATCAGCCAGGTTACCTGTGCATGATAAGCCACATGTTCACTGCATGATCAGCCACGTGATCAGTGATGATAAACATTTGATCAGTGCATGATCATTCAGGTGAGCAGTGTATGATTAGACACGTGAACAGTGCGTGCTCAGTCACGTGAGCAGTGTATGATCAACACGTGATTAGTGCATGATAGCCACGAGATCAGTGCTTGATCAGTCTAATGGTCAGTGTATGATCATCCAAGTGATCAGTGAATGCCCAGTCACGTGATCAGTGTATGATAGCCACGTGATCAGTGCATGATTAGTCACCTGATCAGTGCATGATCAGCCAGGTTATCTGTGCATGATCAGCCACATGTTCAGTGCATGATCAGCCACGTGATCAGTGAATGATAGCCATGTGATCAGTCATGTGATCATTGTATGATCAGCCACGTGAACAGTGCGTGCTC
>NW_011489423.1:1286-2046 GCF_000754665.1 Bison bison bison | reverse complement strand
AAGCCACGTGAGCAGTGCATGTGCAGTCACGAGATCAGTGTATGATCAGCCACGTGAGCAGTGTATGATGAGCCACGTGAGCAGTGCATGATCAGTCACGTGATCATTGTATGATAATCACGTGATCAGTGCATGTGCAGTCACGTGATCAGTGGATTATAGCTACGTGATCAGTGCATGATCAGTCACGTGATCTGTTCCTGATCAGTCAGGTGAATTGTGTATGATCATCCCGGTGATCAGTGCATGGGCAGTCACATGATCAGTGCATGATAGACCCATGTTCAGTGCATGATCAGTCACGTGATCAGTGTATGGTCAGCCACGTGATCAGAGCTTCATAGCCACGTGCTCAGTGCATGATAGCCACCTGATCAGTGCATGATCAGTCACGTGATCTGTGCATGATCTGTCACATGATCACTGTATCATCATCCACATTATCAGTGCATGCTCAGTGACGTGATCAGGGAATGATAGACACGTGATCAGTGCATGATCAGTCACGTTATAAGTGTATTATCAGCCACGTAATCATTGCATGAGAGCCAAGTGATCAGGGCATGATAGCCACCTGATCAGTGCATGATCAGCCATATGATCAGAGCATGATCAGTCACGTGATCAGGGCATGATAGCCACCTGATCAGTGAATGATCAGCCATATGATCCGTGCATGATCAGTCACGTGATCAGTGTATCAACATCCTCGTGGTCAGTGCATGCACAGTCAAGTGATTAGTGAATGAAAGCAATGTGA
>NW_011489423.1:685-1186 GCF_000754665.1 Bison bison bison | reverse complement strand
GTGATACCTGTCTGTTCATCTGCTTGATTATTGCCAGCTGAGCTGTGTGATTTCTGGCTGCTCATCTGCTTGATGATTGCCAGCTTAGCTGCATGATTCCTGCCTGATCATCTGCTTGACAATTGCCAGCTGAGCCGTCTGATTCCTCCCTATTCAGCTGCTTGATGATTGCCAGCTGAGCAGCATGATTCATCACAGCTGAGGTCCATTATTATTGCCTGCTGATTGCGTGATTCGTGCCTGCTCAGCTCTTTGGTTATTGCCTCCTGAGGCACATCATCAGTGCATGATAGCCACGTGAACAGTGCATGATCAGTCAGGTGATCAATGTATGAACAACCACGTGATCAGTGCATGATAGCCACCAGATCAGTGCATGATCAGTCACGTGATCAGTGCATTATCTGTCAAGTGATCAGTGTATGATATGCACGTGATCAGTTCATGCGCAGTCATGTGATCAGTGCATGATAGCTACGTGATCAATGCATGATCAGCCAC
>NW_011489423.1:0-585 GCF_000754665.1 Bison bison bison | reverse complement strand
TGCTCATCTGTTTCATAATTGCCAGCTGACCTGCGTGATACCTGCCTGCTCATCTGCTTGATTATTGCCAGCTAAGCTGCGTGAATCCTCCCTGCTCATCTGCTTGACAATTTCCACTGACTCATGAAATTCCTGCCTGCTCAGGAGCTTGATTTTTGCCAGCTGAGAAGCATGATTCTTCACAGCTGAGGCCCATGATTATTGCCTGATAATTGCGTGATTCGATCCTGCTCAGCTCTTTGATTACTGCCTCCTGAGGCACATCATGAGTGCATGATAGCCAAGTGGTCAGCGCATGATCAGTCACATGATCAGCGCCATTCAGACACGTGATCACTGCATGCTCAGCCACGTGATCAGTTCATGATCAGCCAGGTGATCAGTGCATGATGAGGCACGTGATCAGTGCATGATCAGGAATGTGATCAGTGCATGATCAGCCACGTAATCAGTGCATGATAAGGCACGTGATCAGTGCATGATCAGTCACATGAACAGTGTTTGCTCATTCACATTATCAGGGCCTGATGAGCTGTGTGATACCTGTCTGTTCATCTGCTTGATTATTGCCAGCTGAGCTGTGTG
>NW_011489422.1:19765-20288 GCF_000754665.1 Bison bison bison | reverse complement strand
CTCTGTAATTGAGATCTAATCTTACTGCATTGTGGTACAGAAAAGATGCTTGGAATCATTTCTAGTTTTTTTTAATTTACCAAGGCTAAATTTATGGCCCAGGATGTGATCTATCTTGGAGAAGGTTCCATGTGCACTTGAGAAAAAGGTGAAATTCATTGTTTGGGGATGAAACGTCCTATAGATATCAGTTAGGTCTAACTGGTCCATTGTATCATTTAAAGTTTGTGTTTCCTTGTTAATTTTCTGTTTAGTTGGTCTAGCCATAGGTGCGAGTGGGATATTAAAGTCTCCCACTATTATTGTGTTATTGTTAGTGTCCCCTTTCATACTTGTTAGCATTTGTCTTACATATTGTGGTGCTCCTATGTTGGGTGCATATATATTTATAATTGTTCTATCTTCTTCTTGGATTGATCCTTGGATCATGATGTAGTGTCCTTCTTTGTCTCTTTTCATAGCCTTTGTTTTAAAGTCTATTTTATCTGATATGAGTATTGCTACTCCTGCTTTCTTTTGGTCT
>NW_011489422.1:17310-17649 GCF_000754665.1 Bison bison bison | reverse complement strand
AAGAAAGAATGATAGTAAAATATATCTAGGACTTTCTCTGCTGGTGTTGTGGGCAGTGTGGGGTCAATTCATTTTCGGATAGTTCCTTGGTCCAGCTTGTACTTCTCAAGGTCTATAGGCCTCTTCCTATGTAGTCAGTACTAACGACAGGGTTTTAATCTGTTGCACCTGTCACTTCCACTGTGGTTCCCTATGTTTTAGCTCCTTCTGTTTGGTGGTCTCTTCAGTGTCTGATTTCCTCTGTGACACAAGGGAGCCATGGTGGACACTATTTTAGGCTCACTTTTTCAGTCGCGCTGTGGGGAGGGAGAGACGCTGCAAACAAATAACACTGGCGTG
>NW_011489422.1:16611-17210 GCF_000754665.1 Bison bison bison | reverse complement strand
TAAAGTGTCCAGTAATGAGTTATGAGATGTCCGGGGTTTTGGAGTGACTTTGGGCAACCTATATATTGAAGCTCAGGGCTGTGTTCCTGTGTTGCTGGAGATTTGCATGGTACGTCTTGCTCTGGAACTTGTTGGCCCTTGGGTGGTGCTTGGTTTCAGTGTAGGTATGGAGGCGTTTGACGAGCTCCTGTCGATTAATGTTCCCTGGAGTCAGGAGTTCTCCGGTGTTCTCAGGGTTTGGACTTAAGCCTCCTGCTTCTGGTTTTCAGTCTTATTTTTACAGTAGCCTCAAGACTTCTCCATCTATACAGCACCGTTGATAAAATATCTAGATTAAAGATGAAAAGTTTCTCCACAGTGAGGGACACCCAGAGACATTCACAGAGTTATATGGAGACAAGAATAGGGAGGAGGGAGTTAGAGGTGACCCGAATGAGATGAGGTGGAATCAAAAGGAGAGCAAGCTAGGCAGTAATCACTTCCTTACGTGCGCTCCACAGTCTGGACCGCTCAAAGATGTTCATGGAGTTATACAGAGAAGAGAAGAGGGAGGAAGGAGATAGAGGTGTCCAGGAGGATAAAGGGGGGAATAAAAGGAG
>NW_011489422.1:14936-15416 GCF_000754665.1 Bison bison bison | reverse complement strand
TCCTTTTGAAGATAATGGGCTGCTTTTCTGGGTGCCTGATGTCCTCTGCCAGCATTCAGAAGTTGTTTTGTGGAATTTACTCAGCGTTTAAATGTTCTTTTGATGAATTTGTGGGGGAGAAAGTGGTCTCCCCATCCTATTCCTCCACCATCTTAGGACCGCCTCCTGTGTCTTGCTTTTTAATCCATCCAGCCATGCTTTTTAATCCATCCAGCCACTGTATCTTTTGATTGGTGAATTCAATCCATTTACATTTAGAGTGATTATCGATAGATGAGGATTTAGTTACTGCCATCTTATCTTCTGTTTTCTGGTTGCTCTGTTGTTGTTCAGTCGCTCAGTCCTGTCTCTTTGTGGCCCAATGGACTGCAGCGCGCTAGGCTTCTGTGTCCTTCACTACCTCCTGGAGTTTGCTCAAACTCATGTCCATTGCTGCTGCTGCTGCTAAGTTGCTTCAGTCGTGTCCAAGTCTGTGCAACC
>NW_011489422.1:10629-13197 GCF_000754665.1 Bison bison bison | reverse complement strand
CTCTGCATATAAGTTAAATAAGCAAGGTGACAATATACAGCCTTGACATACTCCTTTCCCAATTTTGAACCAGTCCATTGTTCCATGTCCAGTTCTAATTGGTTGCTCTGTATCTCCATTATTTCTTTTTCATTCTTTTTTGATCTACCATTTGGTTTCATGGTTTTCTCTGATATTTTTCTCAGTTTCTTCCTCTTGTTTTTGGCTTTGGTGGGTCTTCATTGCTGAACTTGGGCTTTCGCTAGTTTGGCTAGTGGGGGCCACTCTTTGTTGTGGTATGGACTCTCATTTTGGTGGTCTCTCATGTTGCAGGGCACAGACTATAGGTGTGCTGGCTTCAGTAGTTGCAGTGTATGGACTCAGTAACTGGCTCACAGGCTCTTGAGCACAGCCTCAGTAGTTGTTGGGCACAAGCTCAATTGCTTCATCGCATGCGGGATCCTCTTGCCCCAGGGATTGAATCAGTATCCCCTGCATTGCAGGACAGATTCTTAACCACCAGACCACCAGGGAAGCCCTCCTGCCTTTTTTTTTCTTTTGTTTGGTGTCTCTGCTTGTTGTTAAGTTGCTAAGTCATGTCTGACTCTTGGCATCCCCACCAACTGTAGCCCACCAAGCTCTTCTGTCCATGGGATTTCCCAGGCAAGAATACTGGAGTGGGTTGCCATTTACTTCTCCAGGGATTTCTTCTCAACCCAGGGATCAAACCCTCATCTCCTTCTTGGCAGACAAATTCTTTACCACTGAGCCACCGGAAAATTTTCTGCTTTAGATTTATGTTTTATGGTTACCATAAGGTTTGTATACAACATCTCACAGATAAACTAGTCCTTTTTCTGTTGATAGCATCTTATCTTCATTTGCCTATATAGGTTATGTCCTTTTCCCCATTCTTGTTCATGTTTTTGTTTCTCAAATTATCTTTCTTTATGTTGTGAATTTGTTACCAAATTGAAGTAGCTATAGTTATGTTTCCCTCTTTTCTGCTTTAACATTTATGCTATAATAAAATGTTAAAAAGCCTATTTTGATGTAGTTACAGTTTTATGATTCTGTCTATTACCTTACTCAAACTTTCATGAACTTTTTTGCCTTTTTGTTTCTGGTAGAAGAAGTCTTCTCAGCATTTTTTGTAAGGCATAGCTTTTGTTTGTCTGAGAAACTCTTTATTTCCCATTCATATCTGAATGATTACTTTGCTGGATAGAGTATTCTTGGGTGACAGTTTTTATCTTTCAGTATTTTGAGAATGTCAATTCCACTCCCTCCTGACCTGTAGAGTTTCTGCTAAGAAATCTGTTGATAGCCTAATGTAGGTTCCTTTGTAGGTTACCATCCTTTTTACCCTGCCTTTGAAATTCTTTCTGTGTCACTGACTTATGAAGACAACTTTGGTACAATGCATTTTGCAGAAGATCTTTTTGCATTGAGGCAACAGTTCTCCTAGCTTCATGGACTTGTATATATAGTTCCTTCTGCAGACTTGGGAAATTCTCAGCTATTATTTCTTTCTTCTCCTTGCTCCTTTCTCCCTCTCTTTTCCTTTTGGGATATCCATTACCCTAATACTGCCCTTCTTAAAAGAGTCAGCTAGCTTTCTTTGCACTTACTCACTTTAAAAAATATTTCAATTCTCTTTTCTCCTTGTATCATCTATTTCTATCTTCAAGCTCACTAATTCTCTCTTCCGTATGGTCTGCTCTATTTCCAGTGTTTTGTAATGCATTCTTCAACTCATTTATTAAGTTCTTTAGCTCCAGAATTTCTGATTGTTTCATTTTACTTTCGGTGTCTTTGGTAAAGTATTCCTTGTGTTTATTAATTTTATACCTGAACTAATTGGTATCCTGATTTATCTTGTAGCTCATTGAATTTTATGATAGCTATTTTGAATTCTCTTATCAGTTAGATCACAATATTCTGTGATTTTTAATTTTGGTTTCTGGAGAATTGTCATTTTCTTTTTGTGGTGCAGTGTTACTGTGGTTTTTCATGGTGCTTAATGAGGTGTTACTCTGCTGGCCCATTTCAAGTGGCAGAAACCTTTCTTCTTTTTTTTGTTGTTGTTTTAGTTGCTAAGTCGTGTCCGGCTCTTTTGAGACCCTGTGGACTGTAGCCCTCCAGGTTCCTCTGTCCATGGGATTTCCCAGGCAAGAATACTGGAATAGGTTGCCATTTCCTTCTCCAGGGAATCTTCCTAACCCAGGGATCAAACCTGTATCCCCTGCATTGCAGGCAGATTCTTTACCATTGAGTGACCAGGGAAGCCCCTTTCATTTCTAGGTAAAACTTTTTGTTTCTGATAATTCAACAGATTGCTGCTGCTAAGTCACTTCAGTCGTGTCCGACTCTGTGCGACCCCAGAGACAGCAGCCCACCAGGCTCCCCTGTCCCTGGGATTCTCCAGGCAAGAACACTGGAGTGGGTTGCCATTTCCTTCTCCAATGCATGAAAGTGAAAAGTGAAAGTGAAGTCGCTCAGTCGTGCCCAACTCTTAGTGACCCCATGGACTGCCCGACTCTTAGCAACCCCATGGACTGCGGCCCACCAGGCTCCTCCGTCTATGGG
>NW_011489422.1:9592-10496 GCF_000754665.1 Bison bison bison | reverse complement strand
CCACTGTTCCCCAAATTCCACATACTCTATAAGTCTAGTCCACCCACCTTTAGACATACAGCTATGTTGAAATCTCCACTGCTCTGGTATGTTGGGCAGAAGCACTTTTGTTGAGTTGTGGATGTTTTACTGGTTGTAGATAGGAGAGAGACAAAGAGAGCATCTTCCTTTGCCTTGATGCTGATATCACTCTGTTCAGTTTTAATGAAACTAATGAGACAGTCCCCAATTTATGTTTCAATTTACTATTTTTAAACTTTATGATGGTGTGAAAGCAATACAAATTCAGTAGAAAACATACTTTAAATTCTGAATTTTGATCTTTTCTTGGGCTAGTGGTATGCAGTACTATACTGTCATGATAAAGGCAGTGGCAGTGAGCCACACCTCCCAATCAAATATGCAGTCACAAGGGTAAAGAACTGATATACTTATAATCATTCTGTACCCAGACAGCCATTCTGATTTTCACTTTTAGCATGGCATTCAATAAATCACATGAGATATACAATACTTTATTATAAATTTGGTTTTGTGTTAGGTGATTTTGCCAAACTGTAGGGTATTGAAAATGTTCTGAGCATGTTTAAGGTGGGTTAGGCTAAGCTATGATATTGGGTAGGTTAAGTGTATTAAATTCATTCTCAAGTTACTATATTTTCAACTTATAGTGGGTTTATCAGGACTTAACCCCATCATAAGTTGATGGAGACCTGTACTTTGGGCTTATATCAATTTTTATACTATTTGTTTAATCAAATAGTTTTCATTATTCAATTTTCCCTCTTTTAATTTGATATATGTTCTTCAGTAGTTACTCTGTTAATTACAACCTAAACACTTGACTTATTGTAGATAAATAACAAATTATTTAGAGCTTCCCTAGTGGCTTAGTGGTAAAAAA
>NW_011489422.1:6646-8660 GCF_000754665.1 Bison bison bison | reverse complement strand
TTTTTTTATATTTAACCACAGTTTTTTTTTAAGTTCTCTTCATTCCTACTTATATTTCCATGCTTCTCTTTGGGATCATTTTCCTTCTGAATGAAGAATTCCTCTCAGCATTTATTTCAATACAGCTTGCTGATGATATAGTCTCTATTTTTGCTTGTTTAAAAACATCTTTATTTCACTTTTACTTCTAAAAGGATATTTTCAGTTGGTTGCAGGTTTATTTTTTTGAAATCTGAAACTACTGTTTTATTGCTTTCATTGTTTCTATTAAGAATCAGACTAATGCCTTCTGATTGTTCATTCAAAGATACTGTATCTTTTTACTGTGAGTGCTTTTAAGATTTTCATTTTGATTTTCAACTGTTTGTATGTGATGTGCCAAGGAGTGGTTCTCTTTGTTTTATACTGCTTTGAGGTTACGAAGCTTCTTGAATCTGTTTATTCATACCTTTCATCAGTTTTGGAAAACCATCTGCCATATTTCTTCAAATATGTTTTCTTCCTCATTATTTCCTTTTTTTCCATGATTCCTACTTCATATATATTAGCACTTCTGACTGACCAACAAGTTTCTTACACTGCATTTTTTACTCATATACATATTTCATTTCTATTTTTGATTCTGTGTTTCAGTTTGGACCTGTCACTCCATTTACTCTTTAACTATGTCCTGTGTGCTGTTAAACCTATCAGTTAGGTTCATTGAGCTCTTGTGGGGTTTCCAACCCAACTAGCCATACTGTGATTCAGTTTTAATACTAATAACCAGACTTAACATCAGATTCTTAAGGGCTTAATCCTGCTCAAGATTGACCTTACCTCAGGTGCTAATGGCTACAGTTCAGCTGGTCCCCAGGTCCTCCTCACTTCCAATCAACTGGCTACAAATTCAGGAGTTCCCATGACCCGCTCAGAGTCAGTAGCTCACTAGAATGAAAAATACTATACTTAAAATCACAGTTTTATTGTAAAGGTTACAGATCAGGAAGAGCCAAATGAAAAGACACATAGAGAAAGGTCTGAGAAGAAACATGGAGCTTCTGTGCACTCTACTTGTGGAACCTGGGCATGCCACTCTTCTGGCACATTGTTGTATTTTAATTCCTGGCTTGCTGACTCCAGTGTCTGTATTACCCATTGGTCTGTTTCCACTGGTACAATTTATGGTAGTAATAAATATGACCATTTAAGAGGTTGTATCAATGAACATGGGAGCTAGTGACCCATGGTGCTCTCTACTAGATAGTAAAATGTAGTCAAAGTATATCAACTCATTCAAAATTTAGCACTGAGAAATAAAACATAATAAATGAGATGTTAAAACTTATTTGTGTTCTCTTGGTTGTATTTACTTCATAAAGCAAGAAAGTACACCATATCAAGGTTATGTGAATCCTTAAAAATCATTATCAGTGTCCCATGAGAAAGGAGAAGGCACTATTGGAATGACTTTTGTTGTGCATGCATGCTCAGTTATGTCCAAATCTTTGCCACCCTCCTCTGTCCATGAGATTTTCCAGGCAAGGATACTGCAGTGGATTGCCATTGCCTTCTCCAGGCAATCTTCCTGACCCAGGGGTTGAACCCATGTCTCCTGCACTGGCAGGTGATTCTTTATCACTGAGCCACTGGGGAAGACCACAGGAAAGACTACAATATTAATTATAATACTGTTATATCAATGAGGGCATGGCATACTATACAATCTATATGACTTTTATCTAAGGCCAATAAGTTGATGAAGAGTGCAGCTTATTGCCTCTGACGTAATTTTTATACTATTCAGCTACTATCCACCATATTTAACATTATTGTCTTAGCCATCTGTTCCCTTTCTTTCCTCAGGCGTCCTGTTATATTTCTTATGCTTTAAGTTTTCATCTCTTTTTTTCAGTTTCCTCAGTTGGTACCCATAGACATTGATATCTCCACTTCTGTCATTTAGGCCCTCACCTTTAAGACACTTAAGGCATACAAATGAATAATTGTATGTTTCGGTAAAAATTTCCTAAGC